>NC_052953.1:12333524-12650191 GCF_013358895.1 Oreochromis aureus | reverse complement strand
AATTATAACCTTACATTAAGACCGCTGAGTTGTGTCATGTTGCCGTTTGAACTTATAAGACCTCAGCCTCCACTCAGTGAGTTATTACTGTTTACGTGGGCATGTATAAACACTTGTACCTGCTTACATTATAGTGTGCTATAAATCATTTATTAAATGTTTGTATACTGCGTATAAATTCTAAGTTATGAGGCTTTAATGCGAAGGTTTATGTAATAAACTCTGGTCTTGCATGCCATTATGGAAACGCTTCTACAAAAATCTTTACATAATATTGCTTGTTTCCAAATTTGGTTATGAAAATAAAGATAGACTGCTCCCGTGAGAGTTTAGCAAAACAAACTTTGTAAAAGGGTTGTCCAAAAAAAGAAAAAGTTATCAGGATGAGCTCATGAAAAACTGACATTTAAGAACTTTTGGACTTTTAAAGGCCGCCACCGCACGATCAGATTTCTCTGTGATTAATCTCTGCTTCCTAGTAAACACAGCTGGACTTATCCAAGACTTCTGATTACTTATTTTTAACACAGGAAATAATACTCCAGTATTAATCACTGTATCTTTAACTAACTGTACACATCAGCCAATCAACAGTTTTCTGCATTTGAATTTTGTCACCACAGGGCCTTATCGAGTAGTTGAAATTTGGTCAACAGTTACAACTTGTTGCTTATATTAATTGATTAGTAATATTTATTAAGTATTAATAAGTTTATAGACAATATATGAAAATAATATATGGACAAATATAACCGACAGGACCCATTGTGCTGGTTTTTAAGCATATCTAAAGGATTTAAATTAAACTCTAGTATTTGTAGTCTTTCTTAGTGGATGTGAATCATTTGGAGAGTGATCAAATAGTGATGTTCACACTGCCTCCTATAACAAACTAAGATAAGTTCATTTTGGTTTATATTATAATGTCTAGATTACATCACAGAAAAGTACAAACGCAAGTCATGAAACATAGATGCAAAGACAAAATAATTGTGGTGTTTAGTAGCTGATGAGCCCTTCAGATCAGAGATGTCAAATTCATTTTACATCGTGGGCGAGTATGAGCTTAAGGTGTCCAGACCAATGAAAGTCCTCTTTCTATGAGTGTAAAGATGTTTCAACTACACGTTAATATTTTAATATAAGGAGTGCAATTTCAACAATATGTCTCACTTTTTCTACAAGCCTGACTGTATCAGCTGGAATTGTAAGAAATAATAAATAAATGTTCTTACAATAACAATAAACAGGTTCTCCTTAGCGGTAGGAGAATGTATGTGTATATATATATATATATATATATATATATATATATATATATATATATATATATATACAGTGTTGGGAAGGTTACTTTTAAAATGTATTCCACTACAGAATACTGAATACATGCCCCAAAATGTATTCTGTAACGTATTCCGTTACGTTACTCAATGAGAGTAACGTATTCTGAATACTTTGGAATACTTAATATATTATCATGCTGTTTACAACTACATGAATGTCCTATTGCTGTGATTTATTACTGTTACTGAAGGTACCTAGTACGAAACGTAGTAAAGGGACCTCTGGCTAATACGTCCGGTTCCCTGTCGGGCTGGTAGCCGAAAACTAGCTTTACTTTGTTGTCTGGGTCAACTTTGCTTGCGGGAGACAGAGAGAGGCGTTGAAAGGCTTCTCCAACGGAACTTATTTTTTCCGGAGGAAAACACGAACACAGTGTACAGTTGAGTCTTAATAGCTTGCTTACAAATGGGCTCCTCAGGCACTCTTCTTGGCTGCAGTGGTTATTATTATATTTACATGCTTCCAGCTCCCGTTTTTGCTCCGTGACAGCTCGGACTTTTCCTTTCTCTCCCTCCCTCGCTCACAGACACATAACGGGTATGGCAGTCCATTCTCCCTGCAGCACGGACTACACTGACCATCAGGCTAAATGCTTTAGAGCTATGCCTGTAGCATTCTGCCTTTTAGCTTAGCACAACAACAACAACAAAAAAGCGCTCTCTCACCCAGGAAACACGCAGAGAGAGAGCGCGTCACCCTGTAACCATGGCAACCGTAACGCTGCCGCCTGGAACAACAGAATGTAGCTGTCAAACAAACCCAAATAATCCTGACCCGCGACAATATGAAACAGGAAAGTACCGCCGTGTATTCCATTTATTTCAACAAAGTAACTGTATTCTGAATACCACCTTTTTAAACGGTAACTGTAACGGAATACAGTTACTCATATTTTGTATTCTGAATACGTAACGGCGGTACATGTATTCCGTTACTCCCCAACACTGTATATACAGTTAAGCCCATAATTATTCATACCCCTGGCAAATTTTGACTTAAAGTTACTTTTATTCAACTAGCAAGTTATTTTTTGACTGGAAATGACACAGGCGTCTCACAAAAGATAATAAGATGATGTACAAGACGCATCATTGTGGAAAAAAATATTTCTCAGCTTTTATTTACATTTGAGCAAAAAGTATCATGTCCAGAATTATTCATACCCTTTACAAACTGTCACAGTCTCTGGGAAAATCCAAAGTTCCATACCATTCCAAATAGTCAAAGCTGTTCTAAAGCATCCTAATTACCCTGATTAATTGGAAATAGCTGTTTTGATCAACTCAACAGGTGAAAAACAGCAGCTCTCTGCAGGTGGTCTGTGGACATTCATGGCTAAGACAAAGGAACTCAGTGAGGACCTGCAGCTGTGCATTGTGGCTGCTCACAAGTGAGGAATGGGCTACAAGGCCATATCCAAGTGTTTTCAAGTTCCAGTGGCTACAGTGCAAAGTATTATTAAAAAATACAAGATGTTCCGCACTGTGGAAAATCTCAGAGGACGTTGTCGGAAGCCAAAAGTGAAACCTGTGTTGGCCAGGAGAATAGTGAGAGAGGTGAAAAAGAATCCAAGGATCACCACCAAGGCCATTCTGGTGAATCTGGGCTCTGCTGGTGGCAATGTCTCAAGGCAGACAGTCCAACGGACACTGTTGGGTTCCACGGATGCAGACCAAGGAAAACGCCACTTCTCCAGGCACTTCTAAGGCATGCCAAAGCTCATTTGGCCTTTGCAAATGCTCATCTGGACAAAGAAGAAGGTTTCTGGTCTTCAGTGTTATGGTCAGATGAAACAAAAATTGAATTATTTGGTCACAATGATGTTGCCTTCATTTGGCATAAAAATGGAGAAGCCTTCAACCCAAAGAACACCATCCCCACTGTCAAACATGGTGGTGGAAACCTAATGCTTTGGGGTGTTTTTTTTAGCCAATGGACCATGGAACCTAATCACAGTAAACAGCACCATGAAAAAGAGCAATACATGAAGATTCACAACAACAACATCAGGCAGTCTGCAGAAAAACTTGGCCTTGGGAACCAGTGGACATTTTAGCACGACAATGACCCAAAACATACAGCAAACGTGGTGAAGAAATGGTTAGCAGACAACAACATTAACGTTTTGCAGTGGCTAGCCAGAGTCCTGACTTGAATCCAATTGAGAATCTGTGGAGGGAGCTAAAGATCAGGGTGATGGCAAGAAGACCCTCCAACCTGAAAGATTTGGAGCTCATTGCTAAAGATGAATGGGCAAAAATGCCTGTGGAGACATGCAAAAAGCTGGTCTGCAATTATAGGAAGCGTTTGATTGCTGTAATAGCCAATAAAGGCTTTTTTCTATTAATTATTGAGAAGGGTATGAATAATTCTGGACATGATACTTTTTGCTAAAATATAAATTAAACCTGAGAAATATTTTTTTCCACAATGATGCCTCTTGTACATCGTGTTATTATCTTTGGGGAGACACCTGTGTCATTTCTGCTCAAAAAAGAACTTGCTTGTTCAACAAAAGTAACTTTAAGTCAAAATTCGGCAGGGGTATGAATAATTATGGGCTTAACTGTGTACATATATATATATATATATATATATATATATATATATATATATATATATATATATATATATATATATATATATATATATATATATATATATATATATATATATATATGTGTGTATATATATATATATGACTCTAATCATTCACTGATCGAGTCTTTGCTGTACCATAAGCATCATCAAATGTTTATGGTAAGGAAAACAGAAATATTATTGAATCCTTTATTCAAACAGGGTGAATGAGATAAAAGTCTGTTTTTTTAAGACACACAGATGAAGAGCAGACACACAGGTAAAAGCACATGTGTTCACAAATTATGAAACATGTGTACAGGAGTAATTTAAGATACTGAAAATTAACTTATCAAACTGTTTAATTCATATTTATTGCAGTTCAGTTTTTTTTTTCAAGTTCTTTATGACTAGGTGGCACAGCTAATGTGCTCTTAACAAAAAAACACATTTACCCAGGGTAGTATTTGTAGAAGAGCAGTGTAAATAACCACCATACAATATTAAGCTTTATACATTACTCTTTTTAGTTATTACCTTCAAGTGACAAAAGCACAGGAACCTTTGCTTTAAGGTTTGATATGACTCAGAATGAGTGACTGAGCAGGAAACAGGTGAGGGAGGTTACAGAGGACAAGACAGAAATAGACTTCCATACTGCCAGATATCTTTTTGAAACCACAGCCATCTCCCTCTGGTAATTTTCAGCTTGAATACAGCTTTTAGACACTTTGCGTTGGCTTTATTTTTCCGATCTGGAAGCTACATCGAAGTTTTATACCGTGTATGAGTCAGACACATCAGCTAGGAGGAACTTTAGCCCATTCGACAGAACATATTGAACTCTTAGATGTTGTGTGCTTTTTTCAAATAAGATAAACGTGCATGACCTTTTTCACTTCAATGTTCAAAAGCATTAACGTCCTAGTTTTTATGTTTCAATCAGAAATTCACATCATGTTGACAGACTTCAGCAGCCTTATTTACCGCACTCCATGTACAAGGGTCTTTGAAAAAAGCCTGAATGAAGAGTGGAAAAAAGGTCACGACCACATCGTCTCTGTTGAGTCTTTGTTCACATTTTGTCTGTGAAGTAGAAAAATCCCATTGAAGTACTTCTAATGTTTGTTTGCTTTTTTTTCAAAATTCTGTAGATGCTGTAATATTTGGGGGCTTTTAACATATCTTTCTAATGTTATATTCAGAGTTGAAAAGTTTAATGAGCTTTTATTAAGCCTGATATTTCATGAAGCCTTGAAGGGCTAACAGGCAGCGTACCTTTAGGACAGCAAAAGAAACATCAGACACTGCTCTTTGAATGATGCATTTTTTCCCTTTGACTAGAGTTTTGGGCTGAAGGCCAGAGAGTCAGAGTGCCCTACAGTCACTGTGCCAAGACAATTACAGCCGGAAGGCTCCAGTCGGCACATTAGTGCCTCTCATATGGCTCGGCATCATAAGTAATAAATTCAACAAAAACGCTAGTAATGTTCTTTCATAATTTATCACTCCTCTCAATCTCTACTGTCTTCAGTTCCTCCAACACCACCCCTGCCTCTTCCTCCTCCAATACTAGGGCCTACACCCAGGTTTAGCATTACTTCACATCAATTATACATAAAGTATCGAACAAGCTTTCTCTGAGACCGCCTAAATATGGAGCCCCGAGTACTCCTCCAGGACCCTGAAGGACACTGGCCATCCCTGAGTAGCCTCCAAAATTCCCATCATGTGCCTTCGTGCATTTAACTACCTACTTCAACATCTCCCACTAAGACTTTCCCAACTGCAGTGTCATTATCCCACTCCTGGATCATCTTCTAATTGCCTTAATCATCTTTAAGTACTTGTCACTGGAATGTTTGCATCATCACCGATACAGAAAGTGGATATCTGCTAATATATCTGCTATTGTAATTGGATGAATTTTAAGTTTTTTTTCTACATTAGGTCATTAGGTCCATATATATTTGGACACTGACACAAGTTGTTGTTTGTTTGTTTTTTTTTGTTTTTTTACCCGTTTACTGAAACATACTCCAATTTAATTTATGTGATGGACATAATGTGTAGACTCTAAGCTTTTATTTGAAGGTATCCACATTTGAACTGGATGAAGGGTTTAGGAGTTTCAGCTTAACATGTGCCACCATCTTTTTAACGCTATTTGAACAGTTGATTTAAAGGCTAGTTCATGGGCAGGTGGGGGCAATTGCTTCATTATGTCATTATCAATTAAGCAGATAAAAGGCCTGGAGTTGATTTAAGGTGTGGTGCTTACATGTGGAAGATTTTGCTGTGAAAAGACGTGGTACAGTCAAATAAGCGTTCCATGCAGGTGAAACTAGCCAATCTTAACCTGCAAAAACAGAAAAAAAACCAATTAGATAAATTTCTGCAATAGTAGGAGTGGCAAAATCTACACTTTGGTACATCCTGAAAAAGAAAAAAAGCACTGGTGACTTGAACAACACAAAAAGACCTGGATGTCCATGTAAGACAGCAGTGGTGGATGATCGCAGAATCATTTCCATGGTGAGGACAAACCCCTTAAAAACAGCCAACCAAATGAGCAACGCTCTCCAGGAGTTAGGCATAGCAATATCCAAGTCTACCATGAAGAGAAGACTCCATGAAAGTAAATATAGAGGGCTCACTGCAAGATGCAAACCACTGATAAAACTCAAGAATAGAGAGGCTCGATTGCACTTTGTTAAAAAAAAAAACATCTAAAAATCTCGGTATAGTTCTAGGAAAAATATTCTTTGGACAGATGAAACCAAGATCACCTCTACAAGAATGATGGCAAGGTGTGGAACAGATCATGATCCAAAGCATACTACATCATCTGTAAAACACGGCGGATTCAGTGTGATTGCCTGGGCGTGCATGGCTCCCAGTGGTACTGGGACACTAGTGTTTATTGATGATGTGACACAGGACAGAAGCAACCTAATGAATTCTGAGGTGTTCAGAGACGTACTGTCCTCTCAAATCCAGTTAAATGCAGTCAAATTGATCCAGTGTTTCATTATTTCTCATTTCATGAGAAATGTATGTATCTGAAGAAGCATGCAGTGAAACAACTTGGTTGTGACCTTTAAATCATGCATACTCACACTCAGTAAAAGTTAAAAAAAATTTTTTTTTAAACTTGAATATGTGCATCGGGATCTTAAAGCTTAATCCATATTTTTAAGCTAAACTATATATGCAATAAAGATGAAAGGTTCTAGTTTATTTATGTTATTTAGTTCATTTCAGTAGGACACCAACCCCAAATGTAAAATGTTCAATTCAATCCAGTGCAGTTTTATTTATAAAGCACCAAATCACAACAACAGTTTCCTCTCGGTATTATTATTGATAACGAGGGGCAGCGGTTTATATGAGTGATCTGATGTGAGTGTTTTTCTGTCATTTACATTCATGCTACTTTATATGTGTGTGTGTGTGTGTGTGTGTGTGTGTGTGTGTGGTAAATGGAAAGTCAAGAGCTCACTAAATCAAAGTCTAAGTGTGATGCTAAAGAAGGTTAAATCTAAAGTGAATACAGGTATTGTGGTATGAGGTGGTAAAGATTTTCTAGGTCCAAGAGTGTGTTGATTCAAACAGCAGCAACAAAGACAAGTACTATGGATGTTTAAAGATAAGATAAGATAAGATAAGATAAGATGGCCTTTATTAGTCCCACAGGTGGGAAATTTGTTTTGTTACAGCAAAAGTGCAAAGTTATGTAGCAGAAATTAGAAAACACTGGAATGCAGTAAAATACAATAAAATAAAATAAAATACTATATACAATAGAATAAAATAGAATAGAATAATATATACAATAGAATAAAATAGAAATACAAATACTATATACAACTGAGTAGGAAAATACAAAAACACAACTTCGTCAGAAGAAGAATTGTACATATAGCAGTCTTATTGCACATGTGTGGGTTTGTGTGTTTGATCAGCTGCAAAAGTCTTTATTGTAGAGTCTGACAGCAGTGGGGAGGAAAGACCTGCGAAATCTCTCCGTCCCACACCGTGGGTGCCGCAGTCTCCCACTGAAGGAGCTGCTCAGTGCCGTCACAGTCTCATGCATGGGGTGGGAGATGTTGTCCATCAGGGATGACAGCTTAGCCACCATTCTCCTGTCACTCACCACCTCCACTGGGTCCAGAGGGCATCCTAGAACAGAGCTGGCCCTTCGGATCAGCCTGTTCAGTCTCTTCCTGTCCCCAGCAGAGATGTTGCCCCCCCAGCAGACCACACCGTAAAAGATGGCTGAGGCCACCACAGAGTCATAGAAGGTCTTCAGGAGAGGGCCCTCCACTCCAAACGACCTGAGTCTCTGCAGCAGGTACAGCCTGCTCTGCCCTTTCCTGTAGAGGGCGTCTGAGTTATGAGTCCAGTCCAGTTTGTTGTTCAGATGAACACCAAGGTACCTGTAGCTGTCCACAGCCTCGATGTCCATACCTTGGATGTTCAGTGGTTGCAGTGGAGGATGTTTGTGCCTGCGGAAGTCTACCACCAGCTCCTTGGTTTTACTGGCATTGATCTGGAGGTAGTTCAGCTGGCACCAGTCCATAAAGTCTTGAGTCAGTCCTCTGTACTCCTTGTCGTCCCCATCAGTGATGAGGCCGACTATAGCAGAGTCATCAGAGAACTTCTGCAGGAAGCACTGGGTGGAGTTGTGGGAGAAGAACAACTAGTTTAATATTAATTGAGAGTAAATTGTCTGGAATTGCATCTCTTTTCAGTCACAACTGGTGCAATCCCTACACATCTGGATGACAAGCAGGACTGGTCCTTGAACTGGTCTTCCTTAGATGTAACCCAAGAGGTTTTGTTGGAATTAATCGATCTCTATGTCGCCTCATTTCTTTTCTGTCTTTGTGTTTGCAGTTTAAGATATTAATGTTCTTTTCACATTTTTCTGCCTCAACGTTTTGAGTTTAAGTTGAATTTATAAAAGACACTTTGTTTGATCTGGAAAACTTGTGTAGTTGGCTCTGATGAGAATACAGTACAACAGGCTTTTTAAATACTAATTTATTCAGTGTTTTCACAACAGAGTTGATTATAATCTCATGGGGGAACCAGACAGGCAAATATCTATTAAAGTATGTTTTAAACCACATCAGGAGGCTATCTCAGAATCCATTTTGGTACCGTGTATGTGCTAAGACATCCCACATTTAGCATCAGCAATACATTAGTGGTCGCTTATTAATCAGAAGATGCCGTGGCCTATTTGATGAATTATTTATATCATCAGCACTCAACAAAAGCTCCTTTGATTTCACCCTACGAAAAATATTCACTCATTGGCACTTGTTGTGTGTGTTTGTGTACATGTGTATGCTTATAGTCCAGTTAAGTGATGTGATCTAAAACCAAACCACTGACCTTTCAGGCCAGTGCTCTCTGATGTCGATTTTTGGGATCAGTCCAGGTTGGACCTATTTTGGGATGAAATCGATGCCAGAGGTAGCCTTGGCTTTAGAGATGTATGAGCCCTATTTCGGGGCTTTCTGATACCAGTATCTGGTGTTTTACTGGCGGTTTGTGTTGGATATTTTAAGTGGCAAGTGGCGTCAGTGTACGGTAAGAAAAGATAAGGAGGAAGTGAGTATTCACTTTGTTCATCTCTGGTTTCTTTGCTCATTTTCATGTTTCTTAGAAGCTCTTTAGATCAATTTAATAAATTACTCAGAATTTATGATTCATATCATCAATTTCCCAAAGCTGGTACATTTAGTAAATGCTTTCAGTTAAACAGGACCTACTGTGCTTCTTCTTGTTTTATCTAATATGGCCAAAGTTTCAAATGAGTTCAGCGTATGTGCAATTAATTCCTCTGAAAGGAAAGCTCAGGATTTAGACTTTAGCTTAGACACTTTTTTCTACTCTTGGAACTCTATAATATCAGCCTGCCTTCTGTTTGCAAGGGGCACCCAATCAGAAGGCAATCAACTAAAAGTGAGAGGAGCTTTAATGCTGTTTGTTTCAGATCACTGATGAGCTGAGGGGCTACACTAAGGCACGGTAAAAGATAAAAAGATTTCTTTGAACTGTGAATCAATAAAATCGAAATAGCAGGTCCTCTTTAAAGCAGGCAGTAGTGGCAAGTGGAAGCACCAAAACATTTCCCGGTGGCCTAAAGGTCATTTTAGCCTGCCGTGAATTTGAGCAGCAATATTATAAAAGTGCGAATGAGTTGAGGGAACTATCAGACCACAACAGATCCTCTAATTCCATCCTATCTCTAGCATCCTCCTCTGTCATATCAGCCCTTTGCGGATCCTCCATCATATTCTCTGTGGTCTTCAACTTCTCCTCCTCCCTGGCAGCTCCATCTTTAACATCCTTTCTCCTGTATATTCACTCTGCCTCCTCTGCACATGTCCAAACTGCTCAACCTGAGCTGTTCCTCTGAGGTACTTTTTTCTAATCTTGTCCATCCTGGTCACCTCCGGCATCATCAATCAGCCCGGTATGTGCTTAATGTAAGAGCTGTCATTTTTAATTATTATTTTCTTATTTTAATGGCTGCATCCTCCAGGCTCTGAAAACCAAATGATGTCAGATGAGTGTCACTTTCAGTTAATGCTGTTTATTTAGAGCAATATGCTTTAGAAGCAGCATCTTATGATGTGAGGAGTTAATAAAATCCACTAATGGTAGACTCTTTATCACTGGCTTTTATTGTTAAAGTTTCAAATTGAATGAGAAGGAAATTATAGAAGGTCTGCATGGACATAACTTTGAATGGAGAGAAAAGCTATTTCTTAGTCTGTGATGGAGTTACATCCTCATATTACATCATGCACTCTGTGCATGTTGTCTCTTTAGTCTCCACTAGAGGGAGGCAGACAGTAAAATGAGCCTTGAACAAGTGTCACAGGGCCTGAGGGAGCCTTCTCTCACTGTTTTTCTTTATTACATGAGAATGAATGTGTGATAGGACTCCACTGAGGCATTAAATCTGTGCTGCAGATCCCAAGAGAGACAGGGGAATGATTAGAAAGTGGATCACGTAGCTGACTGGGAAAATGAGATTCAGGACACCTGTTGACCTTTGTCACCACCCTCTCTGTGTCCTTAAAGGCAAATTATTTTTCTGCTTGTCACATTTAGCAGAAATCATTCTAATCTTTGTCAGCCATGCCTATTTAAAGCCGTCCTGCAGTGATTTGATGTGTTTCCGGTCTCGTGTTGAGGTTGTTTTGATGGAAATGGGAGAAATGCAACTTTCTCTGCTTCCTCAGGAGTTCAGAGGTTAATTAGCAGAGAATAAGGTGTGATATGGAGAGACGCTATAGAGGAAGAAGCTGCACAGCATCAGTCATTTGTTCTGTGGTGGATTTTCCTGATGCACCTCCTTGTGAATTTTGGATATTTTTTTTATTATTATTATCACTGACGACAGGAATAATATTTACTGGAGAAATCCCAAGCCAGCTTCAGCTTTTTGCCAAAAACCTAATCTATGTGGTGTGAGAATATTTGAGCTTCCTCTTCGTGTGATTGGATTTCCTGTGGATTAATGTGGTGATCCAGATTTTTTGGGAGGGATTTTTTACTCTCATCTGAAGCATTTGACGTTCATGAGGGAGTTGGACCATCACACCCTGCTTTTAATTGTGGAAAAAATCCTGTAACATTCATTGGAGCACGACAGATCACCGGGGTAAAAAAAGAAAAAAAAAGAAGAAGCAGTCAATTAAAAAGGCAGAGGGGGAGAGCTAAATAAAGAATCATCAGGAAAAAAATGTGACAAAAAAAGAGTGATGAGTGACTGACACTGTTTCAAAGACAGGAAAAGGCAGTGGAGAAGAGTGAGACTGTGAGAGGCAGATGGATTAAAACAGGTGTCTATAGAGAGTCCAGTGATGTAGAAATAGAGGGGTAATAAGCGAGGAAAAGAACAAGAGAAGACAAGATAGAAGAAGAGGGGAAGATGAGTGTAAGGTGGGAGACGGAGGGACTCCAGACAGTTGGCATCGTCTGCCTGGTGATCATGTTCCTCAAACTGATGCACCTGCTGGGCCTGATCGACATCACTGAGACCGGTGAGATACCACAGGAGAGGGGAAGTGAGGAGGAGGAAAGACACGGAGCAATTTGCGAATGTTGTGAATGTGTTTGACCCAATCTGGATACGTGTAGAAGAAGACATAGCTGTAAGAGGCATGAGACAACCACAGATGGTGTCAACAATAAAGACTTCTTTTTTTGGCTTGGTTTTACACAGGCATCATTTTAAAGGCTGTAAACGGAATAACTGATGTAAGCTGACAGTCAGTCCCTGTCAGCCTCTGGTAATAATTGCTCACATGTATGTTCTTTTAACCCAAAGCTTGAAATATGTAAATCTTTTAAAATGGCAATTATAGATATACACAGTGTATTACTGATTCCTGAAATACTAATTTCAAACAGGAGTAAATAGTTTAATTTCCGTTTGGCATGAATACATATTTGGTGGTCTGGTGAGTATTTGCAGCACTGGGGCAGTGAAGGGAGAATTAACAATCATGGTAATACCAGTGCAGCAGTTTGGCTCATGTTTTAGTGACAGTTAGTGACATTAAAATTGACACGTTTTAAAAAAACTACTTTCCCAGTACCTCAGAGTGTGTATAGTACAGTAGCTACACAAATCACTTCTGTTAGAGCAATGATTCCCCAGTACCAGTACAAGTACCCCCAGGGTACTTCTCTAGCCATGGGAGTACGTGAAAGATTGGCTCAGCAATTACTTAGGCCAGTTAAAGACTTTAGTGGACATTAACATGTTTAAGCACCCTCAAAAACATGATTCTTCACCCTCAATGAAGCAATAATTTTGAGTTAAATGCAGCTGATATATATAATTCAAAGGTTTATTTATTCAGATAATAAATCATGAAGGAAAATGTACTTATACATGAATCTTTACCAATCAAGTAAATTCAGATTCCATTAAATTTGACATTTTATCTTTTATTTATGTAACAAATTATACATGGAACATTTCCATGTAATTAAATTAGAGCTAAAAGTAAGCATTTTGGGCACAGCTTTTTTGACTGCATAAAACCTCTCTAAAAAAAAAAATAAATGAGGAGTAAAATAAAGAAGAAAAACTGATTTACTTTTATCCAAAAGTAAATCAATGATTAAGATAGTTTTCTAAAATTATGCCTAACACTTTACATTATTACATAATGCATTGCAAATCCCAGCAAATTGAATTCTGTCATTTTCATTCTTAATGTATTATAATAGTTTTCAGTGTATTTTGTAGATTGTGTTATGTGTCTGAAGTTTCTGAAGTTTTGAGCCCTGGGTTTAACATTTCCATGGTAACAGATGCCTCCGCCAATCAGATGCCACTGTTTCAATTTAGGATTGTAGGTACAGTAAAAAAAGCCTTTTTGTTACAACGAAAAGGTTGATATGCAGACCTGTACTTTCTGTAGAAATACTTACCATCATCCCATGTTTTAGATACTTTACCCAGACAGACAAGGTCATAAACCATCTTCTTCTCACATTGTGCAAGAATAAATGAACTGTAAAGAAATGTTGAAGAGCCGATCACCTCCCAGCTTTAATCCCCTTCTCTGTGGTTTGGGTTTATGTTTCACAGTGTATCATATTTCCCCGCTCTGCTGGGTGTTTTATCCGAATATTATGTGAGTCCTCTCCTTTGGACCCATCGTGTAAACCTCACAGCGTCCGATCTGACTTGACGTGTTTTCTTTTTGTTTGTTTTTTTTTCTTCCTCTTACTGTCGCTCTCCCACTGTTCTCCATTTACGCTCTTTCACTCCATCTCGGTGTCGACACCCGTCCACCTCCTCCACCTCTGTTCTCTCTGTCTAAAGATGGTGAGTATGTAACAACACTAGTCCAACCAAACGGAGAAAACTTCCCTCCTTTTTTAAAAGTGTTTTCTTTTTGCCCAGCAGTGCAGTGCTTTCTCTTAGTGTGCAATGGTAACCAATGCCGCGACACTTAATTTGAGTGAGAAAGTGTCTTTGATCTAAATGATCAAACTTAGGTTTTCTGTGGTGGCTTTTGTTTTGAAAGTCGCTCCAGCCAGATTTGAAACATTTCCCACACCTCCACCCTCAGGATAGGCTGATTTTTGTTCTACAATAACTTTTTTATGTTTACTGAAGGCATGCAAACTTTTGCCTTTATACTATAAATATATTTTCCAAGTTACAGGCCCTGGAAGTACGTAGGGATTGGCTGGAATTCAGTGCTTTTTAATGGCCTTTCATTTTTAAATGCTTGAACCAGATTTAAACTGATTTGGTTGTAGTTTTTAATTATGTTTAAACAAGGCAAAAATAAAAAGTGATAAATTTCAACCTTGTTTTTATGTATTTCAAGGGCCTGTAGCTCAACTACTCATACATTATTGACCAACAATATCATCTGATTCTGATGGGGTCGTGTGGGATGCAGTGATTGAATTCTCATAAAATGACCCTTCAAGTTTGGTGACATGTCCACCATAAAGAAAGTACCTCCTCCTCTTATTTTACTCCCTTGTTCGCCTGCCTTTTCCTCCTCCACAGTTTTCTGATAATTCTCTCTTTTGAACTTCGAACATTTTCCTCTTATGCCTCCTCCTGTTGAATGTGTGAACCCGCCCACACCCCATCTCCGAATGTTGACCTGCATCCTCTCACTCAATGTCTGCCCCATCCTCCCTCTTTTTTCTCTCCATCCTTCCCTCCCTTCATCACTTCTCTCTCCTTCTCCCCTTCTTTACTTTTCCTCCTTTCTGTCTGTCTATCCATCCCTTTCTCTCTGTCTCTCTTCCTCCCACAGACAGCAGCGACAGTGATTTGGAGCTGTCGACCGTGCGTCACCAGCCAGAGGGGCTGGACCAGCTGCAGGCTCAGACCAAGTTCACCAGGAAGGAGCTTCAGTCTCTGTATCGAGGCTTCAAGAACGTGCGTCTAGCTGCTGCTTCTGCTGAGACCAGCCTAATTGCTTTGCTATTATTACTATGCTTTATATAGAGCTGAATTATTATTCTAACATGTATATCTCCTTATTCCTCCTCTCTTGAGCAGGAGTGTCCCAGCGGACTGGTTGATGAGGAGACATTCAAGTCCATCTATTCTCAGTTCTTTCCCCAAGGAGGTTAGACATTAAAACAATCTCCTCTTTTTCTGTCCTTTTTAGTGAGGGACCGAGGGTCATATTTTTCCACACCTGATTTATATTTCATAACTTTAAATAAGATTTAAACAAGATGCACACCCAATTATTTTGTTCTGAAAGCAGGCCTGAAATATGCCTCCATTCAGAAAAGAGGAACAAGGGTTACCCCAGTAGGCGTCAAAGGGGAAATGAGTTAAAAGCACTTAGCTACAAGAGCCACATGCTGCTAATGATCCAATTGAAAGTTCAATTTATCATGCTTTAATGCTGCCCTATTAAAATAATTTAATAGTATTAAATACACAGTGTGTCAGAATTAATCTGAAACCAAAGTCTGGAAGAATACCCAGACTGCCACCTTCAGATGAGAGGAAGCTGCTTTGGATGCTCAGGAGCAACCCAGGAGCCATCAGTGCTCAAGCCTGCTATGAACTGGAAACCAGTGAAACACCAGCTTCATTGCCTAAATACATTTTACATTGCCAAAGGGATGTAAAAGGGTGTTGACTACACAGACAAGCCAAAGCCTTCTGGAGAGAAGTGACACAAAAATTGATCTATTTGGGCACAATGACATGAGGTATTTTTGGAAGAGTGTTTTGTCTCCCTCCCCTTACCCCTGTTGGAGGTTACTTCCTGTTAAAAAGGAGGTTTTCGTTCCCACTGTCGCCAAAATATTTGGTCATGGGGGTCGTCTGGTTGTTGGGGGTTTCTCTGTATTGTAGGTTCTTCATCTTACAATACTAAGTGCCTTGAGGTGATTATTGTTGTGATTTGGCGTTATATAAATAAAACTGAACTGAATTGAAGGCGAAGCTTTACAACCTAAGAACACTGCACCAACAGTGTTGCAACAGGAAAACTAGTTTTAGAATTGAAAACGCAGGCTAACATCAAGGTTCCGGAACAGCCTTTCCAAAGTCCCAACTTCAATCATGAAAATTTGTTAACAATGTTTGAAAGCTGGGTCTGCGCCAGGAAACCAAACAATTTAAATGAACTCTACCAAATATGTGACCCTTTGTGCATTAAATCCAAAATAAATTAAACGCTCTTTCCACTTTGGACAAGAACAGTTCAAAGAAATCATTAAAAGCCCAAAATTATCATTACTTTCATACCAATGGTGCTTGTAAACTTCTGACCACAACTATAATAATATCACAAGATATGCAACTCACAATTTATTAGAGTAATTAAAAAAATCAAAACAGAACATCTATATAAATCTTTTGGGCCATATCTGGGTAATTCTAATTGTCTTTTGTTAACTAAAGTGGGCAAAAGTAATAAAAAATTCAACTTGTTTTTAGTTATGTGCCTGTCTAAAAACTAGTATGAAAGATATCACTGCAGAAGATTTTTTTTCTTATGCCCAAGAAAACAGAGAGTTGACCAAGATGGAACATTTTTGCTGGTAAAAGCAGTCAAATTTCAAGTAGAAAAATAAAAATTTAGGTTCTAGTTAAAGCATAAAATAATCTAAACAGACAATGTTTGTTATGCAGAATTCAAATTGAAACTGGACAGAGGGAAAGAGGACTGAAGCAGACAGTTGCAAGAATGGGCTTACAGAAGCATTATATTATCTATAATAAGTAAAGAGTCTAAAGCAAATAATTATAGTGCTGAAGAGTCCAACATGAGGTTCAAGCCTCTTCCCTAAGATAATGACTCCCTCTCCTTTGCTGTTTTTGGGTGCTTTGTTAAAAGCACTACATTAAATCCACGTCTTCTTTCATCTACAGATGCAACCACCTACGCTCACTTCCTGTTCAACGCCTTTGACATGGACAGAAACGGTTCAATCCGTTTTGAGGACTTCGTCATCGGCCTGTCGGTGTTGCTCAGAGGTTCGGTCACCGAGAAGCTCAACTGGGCTTTTAACCTTTACGACATTAATAAGGATGGTTACATCACCAAAGAGGTGTGTATGTGCGTGTGTGTAAGATATATAATTTTTTTGACAACAAGACAAAGCCAAATCTCATATTTTGTCACCTTTGTCACCTTTGTTACATACAAAGACTGTTTAGGTGACCTGAATGATGATTGTGCCTTTGGCAGTTTCAAGCTAAACAGACATATGTGGTAATCAACAAATAGCACACACTGTTTGCTCAGTGAAAGCCAATGTTTGTTCCATTTTAAAGTGCTGGTTAACATGGACTTCCTTTCTTTCTTTCTTTTCTGAAGAATTATTTCTTGTGAGTTTCCTCATGCAGTGCAAAGACATGTATTTATGTTAATAGTTGACTGCTGTTACCTGCTTGCAGGTATGAATTAGTTTTAGCCTCAAGGGCTGTCTGTCTCTATCCACCCTGATACAATCTCATCTTTTTTAGAGATTGGCTTTTTTTTGTTTTTATTAAACACAGCCAGGACGGGACAACTAAATTAAATTTCTGTTTTAATCATATAATAAAGAGTTTGTACATTTTAAAATCCATAGTAGGTAAACAAAACACTGAAACAGTTGGCTGTTTTAAGTGTGAATTATATTCACTCCCTTTCCTTCTCTGCTTCTCTTCAGGAAATGCTGGCAATTATGAAGTCCATCTATGACATGATGGGGAGGTACACCTACCCTTGCGTGCGGGATGAAGCACCCTCTGAACATGTCGACAAGTTCTTTCAGGTTCTGAATCCACACAATTAAATATAATTTCTAGATTGTAGTTTTCTCAGTGAGCCATGGATAACAGACTTTGGGGTAGTAAGATTTAGCCTTGAGGCAGATGACTAATGCCCAAAGTGATGATGAAAAGACTGGTGATGACTCAGGTTGACTCCCTTTTCCATAAAAGCTATTGTAAGCCATACATAACTACATTAGAGCATCTTAGAATATCTGTCATAGATAAAGAAAAACGTCTAGGTATGAAAAACACAAATAGAGCCATTTATGAAAAGTGTTACTTTGTAAAATATAATTGGGTTAGAAATGACCCTACTCACTCATTTTGGTCTCTTAAGAGTTAAATATCCTAAATATTGTCCCACTAATATCGGCTTTCTCTTCTTATTTTTTCTGTTTTTTCAGAAAATGGACAGGAACAGAGATGGTGTAGTGACTATTGAAGAGTTCATTGAGACCTGTCAGAAGGTGACGCACACTTTTTTGTCCCACACACCAGTCAGTGTAAATCACAATTAGTCATGAACACAAACAGTATTGCAGTAGATCAAGGTTCTTGGTTCAATGTCAGCTACAGCATGACGTCACTCACACTGACTAGTATTATCTGCCTTCACACATATTGTAAACCCGGACATGTTGTTTTTTCGAGGAATATCACACTTTCTAGTCTTTAATTATCATATTCTGTATTTAAAGATAAAGATAAAGATGACCTTTATTAGTCCCACAGGTGGGAAATTTGTTTTGTTACAGCAAAAGTGCAAAGTTATATAGCAGAAATTAGAAAACACTGGAATGCAATAAAATAAAATAAAATACTGTATGCAATAGAATAAAAATAGAATAATATATACAATAGAATAAAACAGAATACAAATACTATATACAACTGAGTAAGAAAATACAAAAGTACAACTTTGTCAGAGAAAGAATTACACATATAGCAGTCTTATTGCACGTGTGAGGGTTTGATCAGCTGCCAAAGTCTTTGTTGTGGAGTCTTACAGCAGTGGGGAGGAAAGACCTGCGAAATCTCTCCGTCCCACACCGTGGGTGCCGCAGCCTGCCACTGAAGGAGCTGCTCAGTGCTGTCAGAGTCTCCTGCATGGGGTGGGAGATGTTGTCCAACAGGGATGACAGCTTAGCCACCACTCTCCTGTCACTCACCACCTCCACTGGGTCCAGAGGGCATCCTAGAACAGAGCTGGCCCTTTGGATCAGCCTGTTCAGTCTCTTCCTGTCCCCAGCAGAGATGTTGCCGCCCCAGCAGACCACACCGTAAAAGATGGCTGAGGCCACCACAGAGTCATAGAAGGTCTTCAGGAGAGGCCCCTCCACTCCAAACGACCTGAGTCTCCGCAGCAGGTACAGCCTGCTCCGCCCTTTCCTGTAGAGGGCGTCTGAGTTATGAGTCCAGTCCAGTTTGTTGTTCAGATGAACACCAAGGTACCTGTAGCTGTCCACAGCCTCGATGTCCATACCTTGGATGTTCAGTGGTTGCAGTGGAGGATGTTTGTGCCTGCGGAAGTCTACCACCAGCTCCTTGGTTTTACTGGCATTGATCTGGAGGTAGTTCAGCTGGCACCAGTCCACAAAGTCTTGAGTCAGTCCTCTGTACTCCTTGTCGTCCCCATCAGTGATGAGGCCGACTATAGCAGAGTCATCAGAGAACTTCTGCAGGAAGCACTGGGTGGAGTTGTGGGAGAAGTCTGCAGTGTAGATGGTGAAGAGGAACGGAGCCAGAACCGTTCCTGTGGGGCCCCGTGACTGCAGACGACCCTGTCCGACACACAGCCCTGAGTCCTCACATACTGTGGTCGGTCGGTGAGGTAGTCCAAAATCCAGGTAGTGAGGTGATTGTCCACTCCTGAGTTCTCCAGCTTGTCCTTCAGAACCGAGGGAAGAATGGTGTTGAAGGCACTGGAGAAATCAAAGAACATGATTCTCACAGTGCTCCCAGCGGTCTCCAGGTGAGCGAGGGAACGATGTAGGAGGTGAATGACGGCATCATCCGCTCCAATGCCAGGTTGGTAGGCAAACTGAAGTGGGTCCAGTGATGAGCTCACCAGGCGCCGAAGCTGAGCCAGGACCAACCGCTCCAGGGTCTGCATCAGGTGGGATGTCAGAGCCACCGGCCTGTAGCTGTTGAGGTCCTTGGGGCGTGAAGTCTTTGTCACTGGTACAACACAGGAGGTTTTCCAGAGCTGTGGGACTCTCCCCAGCCTCAGGCTCAGGTTGAAGAGGTGCTCCATCACCCCACACAGTTGGTCCGCGCAGGACCTGACGACGCTTGAGCTGATGCCATCTGGGCCCGCTGCCTTCTTGCCATTAATCCTCCTCAGTTCCCTCCTAACCTGGGTGAAATTTATATGCGGACTTTCCCTTTACTAATTATAGCGTGTTTATTTTTGAATCACCTTTAATCCTGTGTTCTTCTATATGTGTCTCCACTTCTTTCTCACAGTAAATACTGTAAGGAAAAGAGACCTGATTACACCTAATTTCCTTTTTTAATACCTAATCATGAACTTAGAAAAGTCAGTGATAAAAACCCAGCATCACATCCTCAAAGATATCTCTGCAGTTGATAACCAGAAACAGATGTTCCTCATATCAGTACACTATTTTGGTTGAAAAATGTTTATAAACTAATATCCTTAATCATGAACATTCTCTGAAGGAAAGCACTTCCTCTGTATTTTGCTATATTTTGCTCCTGGTGTTTAATTTGTCACAGTCAGTATCTACACAATGTTAACAAACGCTCCCCTGCTAAATACTTTTAAAACAGTGTTTACTCATCGTCTACTTATTTGGGCAGACTACATTTTCAGATTTTTTTTATGTGTGCTAGACAACTATGATATAAACACAGTTTGGGTTTTTTTCTTAGATTGAAAATATCAAATTACAGTAAAGTCAGTGGGCTTTACCAGGAAGACATATCTCTGTACTGAAAAAGAAGGACATTTTAAAACACACCTCCAAAAGCTGTAAAATGTTAACTGGGCAACAGTGGAAGCCATTATCTCCTGATAAAGGGTAGTATTGAGCGTTGGCACACACTACCAGCAAGTAAACTAAAACATGTAATGAGGCAATTATTTGACTTTTGACCCTGTTTCTTAACTGTTTTACCACAAAATTTGCTTTAGATTGTATGCACAGTTTCATGGATGTCAGTTTTCTTACTGACTTCACAAGTATTTGAGGTCAAAGTATGTACACTTACTTATCTTGTGTTTTGGTTGCTGTAAAACACTGGGTTTTTAGATTATTAGTCATTATTTATTTTGAGACCATCTGTGTGTGCTGTTTACCCCAAACTCAAATATTGGTCAGAGCCTCTGATGCAGCTCTGCAGCTGTTTTAACATGCTTCAATCAACAGAGATAAAAATGGAAAATTCAAGCCAGTGCATTTACGTAACGAGCAGAGAGCTTTCCAGTTATTTTACTCAAACTGTAGATGTACTGTAGCATGCTTTATTTACACACAAATTTTTAAAAAATACCGATAACACTAAGGTGCAAAAGAATTACAATCTGAGGACTTTGAATTAACACAAGCAATAGACTGAATGCTGCTGCTTTTCCCCTACAGGCTGAGTGTAATAGATGGATTTAGCATCTAGGTTGAAAAAAGCAATGAGAATGCCAGTTACCACCAGGGGATGACTTGATCGATGACCTCAGTAAATCTTTTTCCTTAGTTAGTGATCTCAAACACCAGTTCAAAGTGTCACTGAATATAACGTTTGGTGAAAAAGAAAGTTTTTCTAGGGCTCTAAGCAGTCCTGTGAAAAACTAAGTACACCCTAGATTTCATTTTCTGTATTTTCTGCATGACTTTATCAGTGTCTCACATCACTCTTCTTTACAGCATTGCCTCAGTTGATTGAGTTCAGTCTTCTTCTCTATCAAGGACATCAAAAAACTGAAATTAGTTGTCTAGTAGATATTTGTAAAAACAAGCTCAGTCTCTAATCTGTGCCCCTATAAAGAAACATGACATGGTGGAAGATTTATATCCACAGTTGCTGATAATGACTCAGTGCTTTTGGCTATAAACAGTGCCACCGTGGCCATTTGTTATATCTTAAACTTTGACCTAATCAGCCTGAACATTTGTTTTCTTTTGAATTTGCTGACAGATGTTTTTTCTTTATCGTTTGTTTTGCAGGACGAGAACATCATGAACTCCATGCAGCTGTTTGAAAATGTGATATAAGAATCTGGACGTCCTCAGTTGTTTTCCTTCATTAGCACAACTCACATACAAACAGAGCAAAGTCATGCACCCCACCCAATGCCGCAGACTCCACAATAACGTAAGACACCCTGATACATAATGTAGCTCCTGTGAAGATGCTGGGACTAGAGGTTTTTCTATTTCTCGCCACACTCTTTTAATGGTATCTTGTGACTGTTTCGGGATTACAAAAACTGCCTCATGTCAAAGGAGACATTCTTGGATGACTTTTTTGTCCTCTGTGGCTCAACAGACATGCTGATTGTGCTTTGATCAGCGGACAAAAACCACAAGGAACGAAGAGGCTCACAGAAATGGACAAACTACATGGATACAAGCTTTAACAATAACATACAGTATATACACTCACATATGGAAAAACCTGTTGTTTCCTCAGAGTTTTTATAGCACTGGATGGAGAAAAAAATCACAGTGATGTACAAAAAAAGACATGAACTAAAGCATGTTTGTCATCAGATATGTCATGTGGAATTAGCTTGCACTACAGTTTTATGACTATGTATTATATGTGCCTGAAATAAAGGCACTGTAGATACCTGCACCTGATATACCACTGATGAAAACCAGTGTGTATGTATATACATGTAAAGTTAATAATTATATCTAATGCATTGTGTTTGTCTAATCTGTGCTCCACCAAGTGATGGAATAGGACCAGTGCTCAATATTTGTTAAAGAAATTTCAGTGTTAATCACTTAAAAAAAATGGTCAGTAAGCATTGTTGGAATTTGGGATATTTAAATGTTTCTCTCCTTTTTTTATTTTTGTTTTGGAAGATTATGTTTAGCTGGTCAGACTGCAAAAATTAGTCTTTGCAGAACCGTGAAGAAAGACACATCAAACTAAGACTTTTTCTTCAGTATCTGTGAGCATGCTGACTCCACAGTGCCACAGTGTCATGTACACTACAGTAGGACCTTTGTGATGTCAGGAAATTAAAGATGCTGTCTACAGGTGTGACTTCTTCTCTTTAATGCATCCCTTCACTGTATTCAACCATCTGAATGATTATTCAGAAAAACTTTCATTATAAAAAGACAATTTCTATTCCTCTGTATTTAGTGTTACATCCTGGCTTTGGAGCATTGTCCTGTTGTGTGACCCGGTTTATGCAATTAAGGCTATTCCTCCAGTCTTTCTTGATCATACTGTCTATTACTGCATGCATAATGCATTCCTCAGCCTGAAAGGGGTCACACTCATACTTTGATACGATCCCTCAGAGTGACCACTAACCTGATGATGTCAAACCCACCCACTTAAACAATAGAATTGAATACAGTAAAATTGTTATTTTAAGTGGTGCTTATTAATGTGCAGAGTAGTTCAAGTTGACACAAAAGGGAAGACAATGTCAAAAGACATCAACGTATTTAATTCAGCAGCATATTTATTGATTGAACATTCAAGGCTTTGGGTGAACAGTTTGTACAACATCACTGTAATGGGTGACATGAGATGCTAAAAAGCACTCATCAATTTTCTCAGGAACTGGTTGAGGGCCAAAGCTGGGATTGAAGTCAGTAATTAGACATATTTATCAGTTGTAAGCATGAGTTATCAATTTGACAAAACAGGCAAGTGGCCCAGGGAAAAGGTTTGAATGTCTAAATGGTACTGGATAATGCTGTGACAGTTACTTTGTGGGAATTTGATTGACCACAAACATAAAATGAAATACCAGGTGCAACAGTAGGGATCTCAGTCTGACATCTGAGCTGAGATCTGCTTTATTTTGTTCTTATTTTATGCTTTTTTGAATTAAAACGCACACATTAGTAACAGAAGCATACACAATGGCAAAAGCAGGGATCTCATGATAAGTCCACAGGTGATTTTTTGATCTGAGGAGATGGACTATTGTTAAATGATTGTCAAAATCAGCCATGGCTTTACTAGCTTTTAATAGCTCCTTAATATAGCTATTAATATAGTTGTGTTTTGGGGGGTTGGGGTGGCACTTTTAGTGCATTAGTAGTTGTAAATACTTTGTGTTTGTT
The DNA here is from genome assembly GCF_013358895.1 of Oreochromis aureus. NCBI lineage: Eukaryota > Metazoa > Chordata > Actinopteri > Cichliformes > Cichlidae > Oreochromis > Oreochromis aureus. The sequence continues at coordinate 12,626,185 of NC_052953.1, read as the reverse complement.
GGTAATAGAATAGAAACTGCTTAAAGAAAGTGCAGAAAAAAGAAAAAAAAAGAAGAGATCTGGAGCCACATGTGCCCTCAGAAAAACGTCAGTCTCCCTTAGCATCACTCTTTTATCATATATCCCCCTCATTTTGCGTTTTGTTGATGATCATGTCTGACAAAAAATGGTGCCAAAATGTGCGATAACTGAGTTAAGATCTGGAGAGTGATTTTTGTAGTTATCAAACCGTTCAGTGTCTCTTCTTGCCCTATGGGTGGCGCAGACATTACTGATCAGCATCCGCTCAGCTTTGTATAGACTTGCTTTGATCATTCTTTCTAAGGTGGAGTGTACACCCAGCCCCACCTCACTGCAGACACCACAGGGTTCGGGTTTTCCTTTATCGCAGTTTGTATTATACAATTTGGTTCCACAAATTTTTAAAAATTTATATTTGTTTTCTGTTTCTTCCCTCTGATCTTTCCCTTGTATATGTTAAAAGACTTAATTAAAAGACATTATGTACGACAAATCATAGACTTTTAAACATACAGAGAAGTAGAATTATGCAATTGTTTTATGTAGTTTATTAAAAATAACCAGTAAGTCTAGCCCTCAAGTTAATTTAGCGATGTAAAACACGCAGTTCCATCTGAAAACATATCAATATTCATCTACGTATTTATTTCCCATCACCACTTTCTGCTGCCGTGTTACCCAATGTTGTCCCACATGTGCACTGCCCCAATGATTGCATGACCCAAATACGAGCTACGAGCTATATATGCAACTATCAAGTGGCGTTGTGGTGCGATACATAACCCTAAATACACAATACAAGCCCAGAGCCCAAAAAGCTCGTTTTAATTGTTTAAGAGGCTGCAGAAAACTTACAGCCAGGTTATACAAGCGGGGCTATAATTACAGAACCTGTCCTTGAAGGGAGGGAGTCTGGGCTGCGTCACGTTCTAAGTCGCTTCTGATTGGTTAAGGTGGGGCGAAAGCTTACATAGGCACCCGACGTCACGGGCGATGTGGGCATGCGTCCTGATCAGCGTCATTCCGTGGCTTTATGAAAGGCGAAATCTGTCCACGCGCAGCTGTTTCGAAAGCGAGGGGAAGCGGGTCGTCTAGGAGGAACTGGGCTTAAGGACAGTCTCCCAATCTCCGCTGCGCGCGTGAGCCACTTTCCGCCTTCAACTGTCGCCTGCGCGTGCCTCCCGCCTCGCACAGCTTCAACAACACAAGCCACGGGGACGAGCCAGCGTTAGCCGAGGAGGGAAGTGGACTCCGTCTTCTCTTTCATCAGGTAGGTGAGTGCAAAACGTGCCACTTTATTTTTAATTCCAGTGCCTTGTGAGTGTTAGGCACCCTTGCTTTGGTTTCCCACTATGTACGCCGTCTCAGTTTGGGGGCTGGAGTTGGCAGAAGATAACAGCTAGCTGTTAGAGGCGTGTGAGCTCCCTCTCCTCAGAGGACTTCGTGGGCCGGCGTGACCGTGGCGATGCTGATGCTGGAAGTATGGAAGTATGACCGTGAAAATAAAGGCCCAGATAGCCAGGCTTCCCTTAGTTTCCAGTACTAGTCACCTTTCTCCTCCTTAGCTCGTATTTTTTTTACACCGTTACTTATCAGTATGAGGTTGAGGGCAGATGTATCAAGGTTTCTAGATAATGAGGGCTTTATTGTGACTCTTAGAACACACAAAACATAATGCAGATAGGCATGCATAAAAACCCTTAATAAATCAAGTAGCACTAACTGCTACACTAATGCACATTTGGCTTTTATGATTTACTGGCAATTTATGATGGCAGTGTCCTAGAAACGTGGCTAGGCAGGTGGGTGTATGCTCACACAGTACATGTGCATCTATCACATGACCGATAAGTGCCCCCAAAAAAAAAACCCCAACCCAAAAGCCAAATGGGCAGTGCCTGGAGGTGACATGGCTATTTAGGATTGCATTATGAAATTTACTTTGTATTAACACCCAGATTCCAGGTAGCAGCTCGACTGCTTTATCTTCCTCTCTGATCAGTTAACATTTCAAATGAAACTGCCATTCTCAGAGCAGGGACTTCTGATACAATTGCACCTGCTAACACCGGGCTTTGTTGTGAACGTAATGCTTTCAACTTGTGGTTGTCATCATCGGGGTCCTCAGATCAGCCACGATTGTCATGAGAAGTGTCACAGTAATGCAATCCATTAGATATTTTAATCTGTAATGTGACTGAGATTCGGCCGTTTTATTCTTTCAAACTGCTGACATTAGTTATAACGCCAGCATTGACAGGGTTGTGGACTGATTTGATATAAATTTCTTCCACAAAGCAGAGAACGCAACTGCTGTTTTAAGCAGGGGGTTTAGTGTATTTTTTCTATTTACCAAATAAATGCCATGGTGTAACATAACTGGTTTTCTGTAAGCTTTAAATAAATACTTTTACCTAAAATGGACAGTAGCACATTTGTGTTCTGTCCTCAAATAAACAGTTTCTCTAGCCTCATTTCCCCCTCTAAAATTGTGTTTTTGAACATTCTTATTGCAGTCTGTTAGTGCTTGTAGTACACACCCTGCACCACCCTTACATGCAAAGTATTATCCTGTGTCATTTAACCTGTAGTTTTCACAGCACATGAGTGGACAAGATTTGTGACATTTTTTTTCTTCAGCTGTGTTTAGTTTAGTTTTTTGATTTTCTTTTATTTTTTTGTGTAGCAGTTTTTCTTGGTGATGAATATTCACAGGTAGTATGCATCGAATTGAGGTGACCTGCTTTTGAGCTCAAGATTTGTCTGACCCACTACATGCAAAAGAAAAGGATGCATACACAAGGAGTTTTATCCTGGGTTAACACACATGTATGTAATCCCAAAATAAACCCATACAAGTGTAATTAAGTAGTTGTAGGACTTAAATTATGAAAAACTGAGAAGTGCAAATAGAGCTAAAGAGTATTTAAAGGGTTTTTCTTAGGAATGTTATCTAGTAGAGGAAAATCAGCCATTTTCTTCATAGATAATAGGGGTTTTAAGGAAATTTACTATAATGATATTTATGACAATATAGAAAAAAATACTAAGTTTTATTGGTGTTTGCAACACAGGATGACGGGTGTTTTCGACTTTCCCAGTGATCTACAGTCATCGATGACAGACTACCTAAACTGAAGTCTGGCTTTATCAGAGTGCCAAAACCAGCATTATTACAGTGCAATTGTAGTGAAACAGCATCATATACGATGATGCAGCTTAAGTCTGGGATGTTTTACCTAGCTGTTTAAAGCCCGGCTTTTCCACCATTTAACTACATCCATAATTTCCATCCAATGTTTGTTCCTGTCATATTGAGTGCACCTAGCAAGTGCTCCAGTGATGTGCCATTGGTTCGTTTACTTTTGGGTCACACAGCACCAGTTGCTAATATCTCCTCGCATGCCGTCATTGCTTGATTGTACTTGTTGTCTGTGGTGTTTTTGTTTTTCTATATGATTTGTTTTGTTTTTCTCCCCCTCAAGAGGTGAAACAGGCAAAGAATTGTGCTTTGTTTGTGGTCTGACCTCTTGTAAACAGGCAAACTACTTCAATACTATTGACATAGCTCCCTTTTTAGGTACTAAGTGGCTATTGGAAGCTCACATGCAGCTCTTGCGCTAAGTGTTTGGGCTTGTCTTGTTAATTTGCGTGCTAGGTAATTTTAACTCATGCATTGGTAAAGTATGATATGGCCCAGCCCTAATAATGATTTCAATCTTTTAGATGTAACAGATGGCAGTTAATAAACCTTGGGGCAGATGTATGAGCCACTGACCCATAGGTGCTGTGATGGAGAGGGGGGAGCTCAGTGAGTGCAGCAGTGACTGTCTGAAAGAAAGGGGAAACTACAGATCAAAAGCCATTTGTGACCACAGATTTTTCTGGAAGCTGTTTAGCCAGTCATATATATTCATATTGGGGACCAAATGAAAGTGGAGCACTTGAAATAGAAAGAAATGTGACAGGCTGTTGGGACCAGGTGTTCCCTTTGAAGCTCTGTCATCCGTTCTCCTCAAAAAAACCTTAAAGATGGAATGCCTGACTGATAGGCCAAACTGAGGAAACTGGTGATTCTGGTTGTTTGGCAAGAGCAAAGGTCAGTGGTTGAGAGTTAATTGTGGTGGGTCATGATCACGTCAAGGAAACAAAGGATGAATAAGGAAAACAAAGATGCTACAAAGTGCTGAGGAGGAGGAAAATGGCTAAGAACGAGTCCTGTCAACAGCAAAAGGAAAACAAAGAAAGATGGAAATTGATGGAAAAGATTATTTTAGAGCAGTGGATGAAGTGATGAAATTTTCCTGCCAGTGTTCCCAGAAAGAGCCACCCCTCTCTCATCTGTCAGTTATATTTAAAAATAATAACTAGCTGTCCATGAACAGGTTGTTCATGGACAGCAGTGGTGCTACCATTAGTTTATATATCAACTGTGAGTCATGCAAAAAACATTCTGTCTATTTATTCGATGCTACTGTAAAATAAGGTACTGCCACCTGTACTTCTCTAACTTCAATGTGGTTTATTTGCAGTTCAGTTAAGGTTGTACACTAAACTGCAGTCATCCTGGACATTGTTCCTTTTAATCCGTTAAGCCATTTCATCTTGGTCACACTGAAAAGAGCAGTGGCTCACCTAACAGAATGTCGGGTCCAGGACAAGACTCATGAAGGAAAACTGGGTCGCAGATTCTGGCCCTGTTTGGTGTAGGCAGCATGTGACTAAGATTACACTGTAGTGCTGGGTCATGCTGCGCCTTCCTGCTGTACTGTGTAAATGTGTCTGCTTGTGTGGTGTTGACTTCTGTTTTATTTATAGCTTTATAACACTGATTTTCTGCTAGAAAAAGAAATAAAAAGAACCTTTTTTATAAAGTTGACAGCTACACGTGCAGCTGTCTAAATTCCCGTTTGTTTGTTTGATATAATTGAGTAAGATGTGGATTAAACTGGTAAAACCAGCATGGCAGCCCATATGAATCTTGCGTAACAAATACTGAAAAACATACCCTGCTGTATTAACCTCTTATGTGAATAATTTATTATGTTTAGCATTAGTGGAGCATTGTTTCTGAGCTGTTGTTCTGTCTTAGGATTGTTTTGAAATTGCAATGTCCATAAATTTCCCTCACAGACGAATTTGTTTGTGTATGTCTGCCTACCCTTACAGCTGTTGATGATGGTTATTTGCGCTGTTTTACCTTTCTTTGTCTTCTGGGTCACATCTGGCTTGATGTAATGAGTTGTAAAATAAAATGAGGATTAGATGGATTTTTTTTTCTCCCCCAAAGATTTTCTCTAAGGGGGAGGAGGGATGTGTGGATGGAAGTGCCTACTGGAGCCATTTATTGATTTATTGGTGATTGTGTAATTTGTTTTTCCTTAGTTGCTAGTGTTCGTGTAGTGAAGACCAATTCCTTTCTAATATATCCTGAGTATTGAAATGACTGATCTGTGTGAATTTATGTAAAATGGTTTACATAAACATTTTAGAACTTGAAACCTGATGCACAACTTCAGATTATTTTTGTAGAGGTCCTCTCAGATCCATACTGATCCCTTAAAACCAACCTTTTTGTGCATACATTGTACTTCAAATGATGCTAATGCTGGAAAAGTTTTATAATACTTGCACCCCACTTGAAGACACCCTTGTGTGTTAAATTACCTTCACAAACGAGGTTATGCAATTAGTTGGTTTCGTCTGTTTTTAGCAGGATGACTCAATGTTATAGACCACTTTGCATGAAGATTTTACTAGAGTTGGGGCTTGGTCAGACTGGGAAGTGATTTAAACTAAACTTCAGTAACCCTTTGAAGTCAATCTGGTTCTAAGATTTTTTTTGTTTTTCCTTCATGTAAGATTCTTTATAGGGATTGATATTTGTCTCTGTCCTTAACTAGACAGTATAAAACACTATTTGAGGTCTGAAAAATGCCAATAACCTGCATTTTTTTAATGGCCATCACTGTGTGATACCTATATTCATCTTTTGCAGGGTCTTTGTTCCTGACTCAAAAAAACTGGATCAAATGTCAATGACAATGGGTAGTACTTGCTTATACTTGTCAGCCATTACCTGAAAGTACGGTATCAAATCAGAACTGGAAAAAGTTAGTATTTCTTGTTTAGTGTGGAGAACTTGGGCAATTTGCTTCATATCTTCACAAATGTACTTAAAATTGGAATAGGACATATTGTGAGACATCATCCTGGAAATCTCAGGAGAATATCTGTGGATCCACATATCCTTATGAATCGAGGCACTCAGTTCCTACATGATATGGAGGATACATTTTTCAGAATTCATTGTCCCCCATTATCCATCCTTTTTTGTATCACATATCTGGGGCCAGGTTTCAGGGGCATCAGCATATACGTGGAGGAGAAGTAGCGGCACTACTGAGCCTCGCCAGAATGACTAAACTCCTCACCCTATCTCTGAGAGAGAGGCCAATCACCCTTTGGAGAAAGCTCACTTTTGCTGCTTGTACCTGTGATCTCATTCTTTACCCAAAGCTCGTAAAAATGGATGAACTTAGGGACATAGAATGACTGGTAACTCGACGGCTTCTCTTTTATGGTCAACTCTCTTTATCACAACACACCGGTGTGGCATCACTGCAGATACAACCTCAATTCATCTGTCAGCATTTATCATGAACAAGACCCTGAGATTCTCAAAGTCTTCCATTTGGAAAACAACTGGTCTTTGACACAAGGTTGGCACTTCATCCATTTCCCACTGAGAAGCATGGCGTCAGACTTGGAGGTGGGTAGGAATTCTTATTCCTGCTACTTCACAATCGTCTGCAAACCACTCTAGTGTGAGCTGGAGGTCTCCATCTGATAAAGCCAATTTAGCCATATCATCTGAACCAATAAGAGATGAGTCTGAGGACACCAAAGTGGTAGCCTTCTGCCATCCCTCTGTCAGCCACTCTGTTCATAATTTTTATGGACAGAATCTTTATGATTATCTGTTAGTACAGCTGACACAACATCCAAGTAGTTTATCTACAAAATGACTGTTTTCTCTTAGTATAATGGATTTTGTGCAGGTCCAGCAAAGCAAATTACTTTTATATTCATAACAAACTGTTTTCTGACATTTTATGGAGCGTAAGTAATTTTTTTTTTTTTTATGCTGCAGACAGTAATGCTTGACAAAATAATAACTAATTGTACTTTTAGCCTCAGCTCCAAAACAAAGTGCTATTATAAATATAGTTGAATAAATTTCAAGATAAAAAATTGATTTATCCACCATTCATCCAGTTTTTTGTCACACTTGTGTTAAATCATGTGACATTTCCTCGGGCTGACCAGTTTTGTAACTATTGGAACAGAGCGATAACCCATGTCATCTGTAAGTTTCATAAAATTTTAATGAGCAGCATGACAAATGATGAATGGACTGGTAGCGCCATACTAAAGAGGACCCCTGATTTACTGTCTGCTTGCTTAATGGAAGTGGTCCATCTGAGTTCAAACTTTCCACCAGGTCACGTCATGACCCAATATTATATTTAATTTGATGTCATAGAAGCCCGCATGTTGTTAAATGTCCAATGTTCTGCCTTAAATTGGCTAAAATAAGTAAATAATAATCAAAATAATTTAATGAATCCTATTAACTTGGTTTTTAGAAGAGTCTGTTCAATGAAAGCTGGTTAAGCATTTTTCTGGTTACCTTAATTGTTCAATGTAAGGCTCTTTTATCCCCGTCTCACAGACAGGGACACTCTGGTAGCATCCCCGTCTGCGAGGAGACTCGTGGTCTTCATATCTCCCTTCCAAAAAAGCATCTCCTTATCTCTCTGAGCGCATGTGTTACGTGTCCTCCCATGTTACACCACCACGTATCAGGTGGCATGCAAAACTTCCTCTGCAAAGTGTGTCTATGTGTTTGTGTGTGCGCTCTGCAGTGCTGGGTGTGTTTTTAAGTTTCTGTTAATATTAAAAGGTTACACTTATCAAAGTGATTAGTAATTCCTAAGAACTGGTTAGGGGTGCGGCAGAAAATGCATAACCGTTTGTAAGTCTGTTGTCATTTTTAGGAGGGACTGATAATTAGTAAGTAAGTAAAGTTTATTTATATAGCGCTTTTCACAGACATGTCACAAAGTGCTTCACAAGAAATTTAATAAAACGCAATACAGTCATAAATACATAATAAAAACCCTGGTCTAATTAAAAGCTTTTTGAAATAAAAATGTATTTAGCTGCTTTTTGAAGGTCTCCACTGAGTCCAAACACCGTAGAAATAGAGGAAGTGCATTCCACAGTCTGGGTGCAACGACTTGGAAAGATCGGTCCCCTCGAGTTCTGAAACGAGTGGGGGGGACCACTAAAGGGTTTAGTCACATGTTACAGCTCTGATGGTTTTAGTCTTAATGGTGGAATTGTAGACAAATTATGTTTAAACTATAATGAAATAGTTTGTTGAAGACCTGAGATTAGGATCAGATTATCATCATTCTTGTAAATGCTATACCAAATAGAAGTTTTAACTCAAACAAACACATGCAGCATGAATTTTGACAACATTTCACACAAATGTCTAATAGAATGAAAGTAATGTAGTGATAACGCTTCATGTCTGGAAGCTGCAGTTTTAAGCTGTCCACCTGCCAAAATGCTCAGAACAGCAGCGTTGCATCGGTGCAGATTTCAACACACTGTTTGAGTTTTGCCTTTCTGATGATTGTATTTCAGTTGCTTCATTTGCTTATGGCAATAAGACAAAGGAAAAATGTATCCACAAACAAGCATTAACTTAAAGTTGTGACTGTTGAAATTTTGACTGAGAGCAATTAACTAACACTCTGATTTTTTTTTTTTTTCTTGTCTTATTGCCTTGTTGTCTTATTGGTTTAAATTTGCTATTTTTATGGCTAATTTTTCTTTGTTGCCAGCGTGATGCATCCCTGCTGAAGAATCTAGATTACGCACATTGAACATATTCCTGTAGGTGCATATTCCTGAGTTGAATATTTTGAATTTGGGCTCAAAAAAGCCTGGATTTCACTGTCGTTTTTTTTTTTTTTTTCCCCCTTTTCTTTATTTTGTTCTATTTTTAGCTCCAACTGTGACTTTCACAGCTGATGTTCACATGGAAATGTAAAAATATGCTGGCTGCTGATGTGTCAACAGTGTGCTTAGATGTAGACCATACAGATGGCTGTGCACTTGCATCACTCAGAGGGTTCCCTTTTGCAGGAAGAGTACTACTCTAACATGGAGTGTAAAAAAAGATATCTCAAAAGATTAAAAGCACTCTGTGCCCATCACTAGAGTTGACATCCTCCAAGAATTATACGAATTGTGAAAAAGTTCATGTTGTACAAAAGCAGCCCTGTGACAGTTTGTTTATATTTGATTATAGAATGATTGTAAATGTTCTTTGGGTTTGGTGCTGTGTCTGTACATACAGTTGAATTTTTTTTTCTCCAATATTTATACATTTTGCAGACAATGAAAATGAGTTTGACCTCTACTAAATTAGTATCATTATCCAACCTATGCAGGCTGCACCCACCTGCTAATTCATAACCCAGATTTGCACATTTTTAAATGTGTCAGGCCACAGCCAGTTTTTTACTCCTTTTTTTGTTGTTGTAAAGTGTTGTAATGAAGTTCAGTTACGTTTTCTTTGCGATGACCCACTTTTAATGAAATTGGATAACTTTCTGTAAAAATCCAGGTCATGCATGTTTTTTAATTTATTTTTTCAAAGCTGATTATGAAACCGTACAGTTGGCCAAACGACGGTAATTGGTCTCCACTGTTATGAGCAGGTGAAACTGGTTGTCCTACTGTGAGGTCCAGCAAGACTCTGGATCAAGTAGACTTAAAGGATTGCATCACCTTTTAAGCAACAAGGGATGCATTTAGTTTTTATCGCTGCAGGGCTTGGTGGGAAAAATGCCTGAGGCTGTAGGAGGTGGAATGACCTATAAGCAAAGTGTACAGTTACAGTAACAAATCTGTTCATATGCTGCTGGTGGCATGCTGTGTGGGTGTAGGTGATGCTTTGAGAACAGGATGGAAATGCAATTAAATGGGGAACATCTCTTGATCTAAATGTTACGGTCTGTCCTGCTGTGTTGGTTTGTTTTTAACTGAGAAACAGGTTTGTGCAGCACAACATGGGATTCCATTCCGCTGTTTAACTGAAGTATAAAAGAAAATGTGGATTTTTACTAGGTTTCCCTTCTTTTACAAAGCCATGATGGGGGTTTTTCCCTGTTTCCTTAAAATCCATGTCTTTGAACCAAATGACCACTAAAACGGAGTGAAGTCAGTTAGTGTTCCACGTTTATAAAGAGAGATTCCACTCTCTGTATGTGATTTGTTTTGGTGAAAGTCTGGAACAGACTGGACTTAGATGAATTTTGCTGAATCATAGTTGGGAGAAGGAGGGTGGACATTTGCATTTACTCCCCAAAGTCACAAAAGCTTCACATTTTAGCTGCTACAGCGCATCTGCAAAAGCAAAAAAATGAGTTAATAAAAGACATCAGTTTGAATAGAAGCTGTCCCCAGATTTATTTATTTGTTTTGACCTTCATTTAAGTAAAACCAAAAATTCCAGCATTTTAGAATTCCTGTAGCTATTCAAACCATTGATTGAACTTGTTGGATGGCATAATGATGTGAAAAAGCCACTGAGCAAAGATGTTTTTGCTTAGTGGTTTTGTCATTCAAGATGTATTTTTCAGTGTTGTGCAACTGATGTTTTGATAGCTTTGGCCCTTTCTGTAGCCATATTTGGATTAGAAGGCCAGCTGAGAATAATTAATGAACTTGATTAGCAAACTGCATGTCCAGATAAAACACTACAGTTCAGTATGAGGAGCCAAACCTCAAAGCGCCTACCTCCAGATTAATGTTAGACACAGGATGTCTCCTGAACAATAGACATCCCAGAATATTAATTCTGAGATGGCTTAATTGTAGATAAACCAGTTGAATACAAATTAAGCCACTTCCCTTATAATTCTCATGAACAGGGAAATAAGAAACACTTTTTTTTTTTTTTTTTCTGACTTCCACGTCAGCTGAAATTTTACAGCAACTTGAAATGGTGGTGTTCTCCATGAGGTTAGTATCTGCTTGTATAGGGGAAAAAAAGAAGAGGTTATTATATTTTAGACCAGAACAAAACCAAAAAACTACATACAACACACAAACAGAGTGGAAAAAATAGTGAGTCATCTATATGACAGGAAGTATCCCAGCAGCCTCTGGGTAACTTAAGGTCTGATGAGGCGAGTGTTAACAGCAGAAGAGCCATGCTACTGTAGCATGAAATCCTGAAATACCCAGCTCCCCTGTCGCACCAAGAGATAAAAGCACACAGGTAAGCTCACTGCGTTTCCTGAACCAGCAAACGGGTCCAGGTTTCAAATGAAACCTGAAATGACCTCTTTGAAACAATTACCTTTCATCATGTGTTAATTTTTATGGTTGTCAGTTGAGTTTTTTTTCAATCTTTGTGACTCATCAAACTCTGATCATCAGTCAAACCTGCTTATTTAGAGACACCGGTTCTGGAGTATTTACAGCCATTTTGTCCCTGTTACTCTACTGTTGAGGGATCCCTGTGTCTACTCACCTCTGCTCCACTGGCAGCAAGTTAACCAATGTAAACATGTCCTTGCAGTCTCTTTGCAATCCTCACCCCTCCCTCATAGTGAAATCAGAAATGCTCACGTGTACCCTGTCATGTAAGGTTTTGCCTGCCACCTCATTGCCTCATGACAACATGCATGCATCTTTTGTAAGTAGTGAATGCTCTAGAACATGTGGTGAACAAAACCAGCAATCAAACCTTTGGTGGAGCATTTTTGCTTTAGAAATGCACTGTAGCAATTAGGGTTAGGCGTTTCAAGCAAAAGAATTTGTACTATACATGGAATTTTAAATGGGAGCTATTTGGGTGTTCAGGCATTGGTCTCCAATGCTTGGAAGCTAAATCCATCTCTTTTTATAAAATTTCAGGTTAAAATAAGAAATTATATGATTCATTTACTCAAACTCATAACAGAAAGAGAACGGCAGTAGCCTATTTTCAGAAAAAAAGAAAAACCTTTTTATTTAAATAAAAAAAACCACAATGGTGGGGAGAGAAACAAAGAGAAACTGTCTTATTTTTTTCCACTATATTTTTTTCCAGTATAATGGCATATTTCCGTGCCATGTGTGACATGAATGGGAAACGTTTTTCATGCATTTTCCACCAAGCCAGTGTATCATCTCCATCTACGAACTCCTCGCTGAGGAAACGGTCTATTTCTGTCTGCACCTTCTCCTCCAGTGTGCAATTTGGCAATTAGGCTACGTTCACACTGCAGGTCTTAATGCTCAATTCCGATTTTTTGATCAAATCCGATTTTTTTGTCTGCTTGTTCACACTACACATAAAATGCGACATCAAACGCTCTCCAGTGTGAACGCTCAAAGCGGCCCGCATGCGCAAAAGAAGATGTCACACACAACTCGCTCTGTTTAGACCCAGAGCAGACAATATTGTTTGACTGATGGCCCTTAATATAAAGACTTCGGACTTTATGTTTCCAGAGTTTTGCTTTAAGTTATTTTGTTATTTACATAATAATGTAGATGACCTAATAATGATCCTTTTTGCTGTTTTAGAGGAGCGGTGCTTCAAAGGATAGTTGCAGATTTCTGTCAGAATCTGCAGAAAATACAGTAAAAATAAAATGTTCACATTTCTCCAACGTTGTCTTCCCAACAGTTTCACCGGATGGTAGGAAATCGTTCGCGATGTCCTATCGGGCGCTTCTCCGGCGCTGATAATTGGCGTCTGTCTTGTGTCAGTGACGTAAAAGACGGATTTAATGCGACTTGACCGTTCACACAGCAGTCGCTTTCTAAAACATCGGATTCAGGACCACATACGAAAGTGACCCAGATCGGATTTGAAAATATCGGATTTGTGCCGTTCACACTGTCATACCAAGATCGGATATGGGTCGCATAGGGGCGAAAAAATCGGATTTGATGCGCTTTCGCCTGCAGTGTGAACGTAGCCTTAGTTCATTCTTGTTTGGACTTCTTCTGTATTCTAAATGCGCAAATCAGTCCATGCATGATTACATTGCTCCGCCCATCAAAAAGTCTGTGCATTTGCGAATATATCGGCTATCGTCGGTTATTGGATTGATGATTGTCGGTTGGAAAATTTTTACATATCACCCAACTTTAATTGTTATTTCCTCCTGCACACTTTTTCCTACTACTACCATCTGCCATGATCTTTTCAACATTGCAGAGCAACTTAGGCAAACCACACAAATGTAGCTAAGATGGTTCTACATCATAGCCTCTTCAATATAAAACCTCTTTCTGTTCAACAAAATAATAAAGCTACAATGGAGCCTCTACAATCATACATTTAAGCTCCGCTTGTCAGACCTGTTTATAAGGAAACTAGATTTGTAGCAAGTCACGGTCTCCATGTACTTGCTCTTGTACACTCTGCTCCATGCGTCTCATACATATGCAAAGCATGGAGGAGATGGGTAAACTTAAGATGGCATTATTCAAGTTGACACGCACTTGCTTTACTGTAAGTTTTATAAAAAGATATAAACTTATGTTAATTTTAAATTTAATCCGTTGGACAAGTGAGGCACAGTTGTATATGCAAATGAAAATCCCCTGTTCTTTATCTTCATATACATGACTAACTTTAAATAATAAGGCATGAAAAGATTTTTTTTTTTTTTTTTTTTTTTTTTTTTTTTCTAATGGAAGGAACTTACAAGTATCCAGTTCTGATGAGTAGAGATGAGTTTTTAGGTGTGTAAAAGACCTAAAAACTAAAGCGCTCTGGGTGCTTGCGTAGCAAAGGGCTATACAAGAACCAGTCCGTTTACCAAATCAGAAAGACTTTTAACTTTTAACTTCATTTTCTTCACTTTACATTTTTTGCAGCTTTATTTTTCCTGGTACCAAATACTTTCACAGCAGCTTAAGTTTGACATGATAATTTTTTTTTTTCTTTATTAAGCTTGAGAAGCGGTGGAGCTTTGCAGCGTCATACATGACTGTACATTTTGCATTGTGAAACTTTGGATTCATGATAACATGACAACTACAAAAGACGTTCTTGTGCTTCACATTGCGGGAAGATTACAAAACCAGACAAACAGCATTTACTTTTAACAGATCATATATTTGTAGATTAAAGCAAAAAAGAGTTTCTTAAATTTAACTTCCACATTCTCAGATAAACGACTTTTAATTCTATCAATTCCGTTTATTCAGGTTTTTGGTTTTGGGTTTGGGTTGTTTTTTTTTTTCAATCACATTGGGCAATGAATAGTAGTTTCCAGTTACAGTCCCTATTATGTCTGCTGGCTTTCTTACAGTTGTGGAAAATTTTGCTACTGTGCACCTCCTGTGGTTTTGTTTTCTCTGATTCTAATAGCTTCCTCCAGATTTATGTAATGCATTTTAAAAACAAAATCTACTGAAGCAGTTACAAGATGTTAAGTAACAAGACTCTGACAACAAAATGCAGATGGGAATATGCGATCATTGCTTGTTTTTCTTTTCTTTTTTTTATACAGTTGTTCAAAGAAGGCTTCTTTAGTTTCATTAGGAAACAATGAAGCTTTGAGGAGATATTAAAACTCTTGTTTTCATTAGCACCTCATGGATTAGAATACACAAAAACAATAACAGAACTACAGTGCTACTGTTGTCCTTCAACTAGGGGTGCAACGGATCAAAAATCTCACGGTTCGGATCGGATCACGGTTTTAAAGTCACGGATCGGATCAATTTTCAGATCAGCAAAAATAGAAAAAAAAAGACAAAAATTCTACTCGCCGTTTACTTATTTAAGTATTTTTTGCCTATTAAAAAACATTCAACTGAAGACTCATTCCACGCACCTATATAAAAACAAATTAAGGTGCAATATGGACATTATGGACCATGCTGGGCAGCCTCTGCATCATCTGCACATGGCCATAAACAACCAGAGGAGTCTGTTCAGTGACAGGTTGCTTATCCCAAAGTCAAGGACCAGCAGACTTAAAAAGTCCTTTGTCCCACATGCCATCAAACTGTTTAACTCCTCGCTGGAGGGGAAACGGGGACAGAGGAGGGGGGAACAAGTAAGCTGTAGTGCCTTTTCACTGTGCAATAGTTTTTGTTAATATCCAACGGTGCAATAGACTCACAATACTTGAAATGTGCCGTTCCCTTGTATCCTTATTCCTATTTATTCTATTTATCCCTTTTGTATACTCTGTATTTATATATGTGTAAACATTGTATATTTCTGCTCACATTCTGCAACTTCTGTGGGTGCTGTGCTACTGGAAACTGAATTTCCCGGAGGAACCCACCCGAGAAATAAATAAAGTTTTATCTAATCTAATGTAATCTATAGGGCAGTGCAGGGCTTTGTATCTACCTCTCCGCTGTGATATAACGGGCGGTCACGGTCACGTGGCTTTCCGTTGCCCTGGAGCTCCACCCATTTGTAGTTGGAGCAACAGAAGATGCCTGGGACAGTTCAGCCATAACTTTAAACTTCTCCTGCTCATACATGCTTGGAACGATCTTGTCACTGAAGTGGACGCGCAACGAGATATCATAGCGTGGCTCAAGCACGTTCATCACAGTTTAAACCTTGTTTTGCACAACAGACGACGGCCTCCCGTCTGCAGCTAAACACCCCATTAGCTTTTAGCTTTAGCCCGGTCGGACTGGGCAGCAAAGGGCTGCTTAAATGCCGCAAACTCCTCTGCTCCGCTACTTGGACCGCTAGCGCTACCGCTTGACAGACTGACGACGCGCACCATACACATACTTTTTTTTCTTTTTCGAATCTTCGGATCACGTGCGTACCGAACCGTGGAGTGGGATCGGTTCGGATTTCGGATAAACCGTGATCCGTTGCACCCCTACCTTCAACCCACCAGTGCTCACGGAAGGAAATGACAATGAAAAGTAAAAGATTGCATAATAGGATGCAGGAAAATTCACAATAGGCAAGTTCATATAAACTACTTTCAGAATGAGATTTAAAAAAAATAAATAAAAATCCCTAAATAGTAATTGTTGCAGGACTGCAATTTAACTGCCAAATAACACAGGTACGCAATCAGCTCGTTGCAAATGAGCTGCACTCATCAGCACAGACTGTCTCATTGACTGGACCGTGTTGGAAATCTGTATTCATTTTTTTAAATTAGATGAAAATTATTTAAAAAAACCTTTGCCAGTCTGTAATAGTTTAATTAAAGTCTGTTCTGTTTTTTCGTTTTTGTTTTTTTTGTGTTTTAAACATCTGAAGTGATGTTTTTCATTGAAGTTTATTCAGTTGGTATTTTTAAGAAAAAAAGCGATAACTGGCTGTTTCTGATGTTTCAAACTGAATCCTTGATAAGGGGTTGCTACTTCTTTAAACTGTAGTTGTAACAGCAGCAGTTTAACTTTAATTAGTTTAGTGCTTGCTGCTGAACTAAAGACTGAACTGAACTAGGCTGTCCTGCAGCAGGCATAATGTCGTCTAGACTTTGAGCCCCCAGACTAACATCTGGAGGGGATGGTCCTCATACACATGTGCATGCTGTCACATAAATTGGAGATGAAAGCACCAACACAAACATCTGGTGTGGAAATGAACAACATGGCACAGGCCTGCAGTGGATCTGCAGATCGAGTTACCATGGTTATAGATCCTTCAAATGTCCAGCAGCTTGTGTATTTTGGGATGATTTAAAATAACCACAACAGTTGTCTTTGTTCCTTCTTGCCTCACTCTTTCTTCACTGCTTTCCCATCTCTCTATCATAGTCTCTCTTACAAACATGAATACTTTCCCTGTTTTTGTCCTGTTATGTTTGCTTTTACATAATGTGACATTTCATGATTATAAAACTGCAGATTTTGATTTTGTTGTGTAATGGCATATACTCAGTTTCGGTTCTCTCCTCTCTCACTCCAGTTCCCCATGTCTCTCTTGTTTTTGTGGTGGGGGTGAGATGAGGGAATGACACAGATTTCCGATCATCACCGGCAGACAGGCTGCTGGGATACTTTCTATTCTATTCCACATCTCAGAGATGATTCACAGCACTGAGAGAGTCATAGGCTGGGCAGCACTGAGCTTAATTAAGTGCCGTCATTTCTTGTGTTGTATGTAGTATTCATTGCTTAGATTAATAACTCATCATGTGACAATATTAAGGGATAGTGGTTTAGTATGATGTTCTTATTTTTGTAGTTATGGCAGTGATTTCTGTGATAACACTGAGCTAATATTTTGCATAGAGGAAATTTGTAGTGCCCACAGATTTTAAACAGAGCCAAAGGAAAATCACTAGTAGCTTTTAGTAAAATGATTTAATGGAACACTTTGTTTATCAAATGTCAGGAAAATACACAGATATGAGAATCACTGCCTTATTGATTATGCTTTCTTGAGTAGTCTCCCCTTGGAAGGCTTATGCTGATCCAGGAAAAACACTCTTTATTAGACGGCATCAACGAGTCACTTTGGCCCAGAGAACGTCTGCTCATTGTGTTTTTTTTGTTTTTGTTTTTTTTTTGTTTTTTTTTAAAATATCTGTAAACCTTAGGTATGATTATGTGGGGAAAATCCCATTAGATCGTCAGTTTCTGAAATATTAAGATCAGCCTGTCTGGCACGAACAAGCGTGCAACATCCAAAACCACTTATGCAACTCACCATTGTGATGTTCATTTTAAACTTCAGCGGGTCGTCTTGACCATGTGTACATGCCTAAATGCAATGAGTTGATATAATGTGATTGGTGGATTACATATTTGATAACGAACAGTTGAACAGGTGTACCTAACAAAATGTTGATAATTGAGTGTGAAGAGTCTAGTGAAGATTTAAACTTGGTAATAATCGGCAAGAGAAAAAATAAAGGCAGAGCTGCAGGTAAAGAGTGTTGAAGGAGTTGAATGAATTGCTTTTGTGAAGTTTATTGTTGAGCCTTCCTGTCATCGTGTTAAGTCACAGCCTCAAGTAGAGGTAAAGATTAAGAAGCAAATTATCTAATCCATCATCACATGCCTCAAAGATTGGCAGTGATAAAAGGAACTGATAATGATGACAAATGGTTGTATGATGCAAAACGATTACTTCAAGCTCCTGATGGAACACTTGACTCACATGTAAGATTTATTTATTTTTATTTTTCCCCTGTATTGTTTCTATTCTGTGGTCAGACTCTTATAAAACAGTTTCATTCACAATGGAAACCTTTTTGTTTTCACAGGAATAAGATAATTAATAGATAATTAGACTTATAAGCAGAGTTAATAATGGCCTCAGTATCAGAAACAAATTGATATCCATTCATAATTTCAAGTGTTTAAGTAGAAGGCCTCCACAATAACAAATGTCCCACCATTAACCTCAAGGTAATGAAATCTAAGCCCCTGCTTAAAAATTTATGACTCTGAAATGAAAATCAACATGCCAAGAAGAATGAGGAATGCTGCCACATTTGGTGATATTTTCTTTGAGTTATTACCTATAAGAATAACAGCCAGGACATTAAGATTCAGGTTTTCATAAAGTTATCCTTACACAATGAAGTGTGCTGGACAGAATTACTTGCCTTATTGTCTCTGTACGACTGTTTTTGAGTCATTTAGCAGAGGCGATGGAGATTTTTGTTATACAATTTAAATTACAATCTGGTCCTAACTCTTTAAAACTTGTCTGACTAGTTTGAGATAGCTTTTACATACATTTATATGAGTGTGCTTAAAGTGTCTTTAAAGTTCAGCTGGGCCCTCACTTTTCTCATAAGACCAATTTAAGGTGCTTAAGACGTGCACTTTTTGAAAAGCCAGAAGGCTTGCAATACTCTTCAGCTCTTGCCGCCTTCCTGAAGCCATGTTTCAGCTGAGAGTCTGAATTACAATCGGCACATCAGTCACACTAATAACTCTTGCTTGTGATTAAATGCTATCTGTCAAATTAACTTATGTCTCACCTCCCTCCTCCTCCTTATCCTTGACCCTTTTGTGTCTCTCTCTGTGCTTCCTCCCCCTCTTCTTTTTTTTTTTTTTCCTCCCCTCACATCCTCTCTTCTACTGCCTCCTCCTTTCCCCCTCTCTTGCTCCTTCCACACAGATGCTCCCAACCGCCCAGCTTGGCAGGAGTGATGGGATGTGTCATCTAGGTATTACAACTATCCCAACATCTTACACTGCAAGCAGGAATATGGCTGGGTGGGAGAGGATATTTGGGAGGGCTTTAGGTTGAAAATGTCAAACTGAAAAATGCAACAAAATCCAAAACAGAAGATGAGCCGCAACAAAAAACGGGATTCACAAGCAACGTGGACAGCTGCTGACATTTGATAACAGTTTGATTAAAAATGTCAGCATGTAGTTTTTCATAGAGCAAATGGTTGGAAAACTATATGTAGCTACAGTATTAAACTGAGACCAGTATCATAATATGAGTGTCTGCACGATACTCCTGTAGAGCTGTTAAATCCTGTTAAAATTTCAGATCATTCAGGTAACAAGCAAACAGGAAATGCATCAAAATAATTGTTTTAGTTCATACTCCAGTCAAGATCTAGTGATCAGGAATGATTTAACATAAAAAAATAAGGTGTTACTTGATATTAAAATGTCTTTGAAAATCTTAATATATGCAAAATACTAATTTGAGGGTTTCTTTTCCCGATGTAGCGATTTAGAAATATACAAAATGCAGTCACCAGGATGCTCATGCCAATAGTACTGTCTTCTAGTGAGTGATGAGATGAAAAAGTACAAGTTCAATGAAAATTTGCTTTTCAACCATAATTCTTTAGACCAAGGTGGTACTGCAAAGTCTATTACACATATTTTGTGTAAAAAGTGGGGATAAAGGCAGTGGAAAGGATCAAAGGTCTAGTCAAACATTCCTGATAAAGCCACACATCTACCTTAGCTTGTTACAGATGGCAGCGAGGACTGGTTTCTTTAAAAGTGCAGTTAGAGGATCAACCAAGCCATAAAAAAACCTTTGGTTTCTAGTAATTATAGCATGTCTATCCTCCTTAACAGTGACACATACAGCTGCAGTCATGCAATATCACTTCACTAAAGTTTAAAAAGCTGTAACAAACTACAAAAATGACAACTGGCAACATAAACCACACTTACAAAAAGTGCTGGTGGGTATATTTTGTTTCCTGTGTGGAGATCTTCATTTCCTGCATTGGCACTCATTTATCAGACTTGATGTATACAGCAGTTTTCACTCAGTGAGAATTTGTCCGTGTGCTCATTAATACAGCTGTCCTAATGAATGTCACTATTATTATTATTATTTTTGTTCAGTTATGAAGACGTGTAAATATGCATCTGGAGTTTGTTTCTAGTTTATCACAACAAAAACCTATGCTTACATCTGTGTACATCTGTGACACTTATGTAATTTATATATGTTTACGTACGTTATTGTCACAACAAGACAGTTCATGCATATTAATTAAAATTCTACACAGGCCAGAGCACCATATGCAGGGACATGTGAATACATGAACACCTGGCTTTTGGCTGATAGATCACATGTAAAATGCTCGCAGGATTTTATCCTCTAATGCATTTCAATGCCTTAAGGGGTGTGTCAGTTGACCACAAAATGCACCGTTTAAATTTGTAAACCAGTTTAGGCATAAACAAAAAGGGATCGAAACAGAAATGACATTGATTTCAAAAATTAGTACGTATTGTGCACCATGCCTGCTAAAACTCCTTCTCTTTCTGCCTCCTGCATCATCGCTCATTGATTTTTGTTCCTGTTGTTATCAAATACTATTTTTCTTTTAATGGGCTCTCCTCTTTTTGCCTCTTTTTGTTTGTCCAAGACTTGTTTGCAGCATGGATTACTGTTTGACATGTATCCCTTGTTAGTTCACAAGTTATCTGGTTATTGACAGTCAGTGCAGGCTGTTTTGATTAAGGCAGGTTAAGCTGATCATTTTCTTAATATAGTGAAAAATTATCAGTATAATGGCCAGAGCAGTCTTGGGTTGTTTTTGTTTGACTAACGAAACAAAAAGGTATTATATTAGAACAAGACTTGGTTAACTTTTCACATATGAATGTAAAAGCAAGTAAAAAAAAACAAAGTGAATTGCAGGAAAAAAATATTCTGTCAACTAGACAGAAAACCAATCACACTGATAAACTTTCTGTTAGATCCACAAAGTTCAAAAAGGGTAATATTTGTGTCTTCTGGATTTTTAAAAGTAGCTTTGGAACTGGAATTACTTTTAAAATCCCTAAATGTAGGAGTGGCATAAAGTTACATGTGAACAGTTACAGCACTGAGTGTTGCAGCACACGCTGATTTCCAGACCTCTGGATAGTTTTCACTTCCCAAATCATCTGTGAACTCTCTTATCAGGATGTAAACAGATTATAAAGCTCTGATAAGAGGATCTTACTTAATTAGCCCTATGTCATCATTATTTCTTGTGCTTTTACAAAACTTCTTAACTTTGTCTTGGTTCTTCAAAGGACAACAGGTATTGATAATGCAGATCTTGAAGTGAAAAAGCAATATCCTAGCTAGTTAAATATGTCTTGAACAAAAGCTCATGATCCCTTAGTGAACAGTTTAATTTACTTGAGTTTTCAAAGTGCTTTCACTATCTGTTTGGCAAACAAGAAAGCAACAGGAGACAAAAAAGGCATTTAGATGTTCTCTGAAACCTAAAAAGGAAGGAATCCATTAGAATCAACACAAGATTTTTAATTGTGTCTTTGCTGTTCCCAAACAGATAGTAAAAGCACTATTATTGTGAATCAGACTAAGAAAAAAGAAAATAAAGTCTGCGAATTTGATATGCCACCAGACATTTTGACCCATCAGCCCCTGCAGTGCCCTGATTTTATCACAGGAATGTTGCCCTTTTAAATAAATCAAATATTAATCCCTCCTTATCTGTCTCGTTTTCTAAGCAGAAGAGGCACTCCTAAACGATGTAATCACCCTGAAGGATTCATCTGAAACCACACCACAGCAAGACCAAGGAGGAACAGAGAGCGACAAGGAAGACAAAGACACAAGCATGGGCGTGGGGAAGAACACCACCTCCAAATCAATGGACAGCAGCAGTGAAGGAGGAAAATATGAAGAGGAGTGCAAACATGGGGCAAATTTCTACCCTATTCCGGTACATACAACAATAAATAAAATGTTCCCACAGAGACCACAGCCACACCTAAAGCAAGCTTGTATAATGAAGACAAAGACGGGGGTTTGCACGTAACCTCATAGTTCCGATCGTCCTACATCTCCTCACATCACTCTTTTCTGACTCACGCAATCATATTTGGCATTGCTTTTTGTCTGGAATGTGTTGGAGCAGACAGTCACACACGAACCTCTTACTTCATGGCCACTTAGTGCATGCTGCTGCCGATACTTTTTCCTTCCGTTTCCTCTGTTTGTCCTCTTGGCACCAGGCCGCTGCCTTATGTAGGTCAGTGGGCAAAATCATAACAGAGACATTTATCAAACCTGATTTCCTCCACACAAATATGCTTGTTAATTCTTATAGCTCCCATTAAATTAAAACATAGGGTGTTTTAAGAGGTTCTTTTTCATACATGTTTTACTTCTCGCAGGAGATTTGGTCATGTTCTGTGCTTACAGGAGAAGTTATTATGCTCCTTTTTAAATTTATATTTTTGGTCTACTAGAATTGCGTTGGATGATTCAAAGATTAAAATAATTCTTATTTATTTTATACTCTATCTTACTGAAGCCCTTAATAAAAGCCATTTGGGATTCTTTAACACTAAGCCAACTGATTGACTGCCCCTTGCAATTAGGAGAGTGTGAACTGTTGTTCTCAGTCAGGTCTGTGCAGAGAGATAACCATGTTCCAGATATCTGCAGTTGCTAATCCTGCACAACCAAAACAACGAAACTGTCAAAATCAGAGCATTTAGAATCGTATGAAGTATGAACTTTTGCCTTGAGGTGAATACTTGCACATACACTGTCTTTTAGCCCCCATTTCTTCAAGACTACTAAAAGAACTCCTATCGTTAATTAATGCTTCATCTTAAATATGGCCAACCTTTATTAGTGAAAATTACAAATGATTTTCTTATGGCCACTTCACACAGGAAGGTTAATTATAGAGTTACCACATGTATCTGGTTTTGAACCAGGGTAGATCCCCGACATGTGCAGGGATCAGGTCATGAGGTCTGGGGACAGGCCGAGATCCCCTTGAGGCGTCTTAAGACTGGAGAGGAGAGAGACATTTGGACTAGCTATATGTTGGTCCCATAACAAGGCCCCAGGTAACAGAAGGACTGACTATTTATAATTATCATCATCTTTATTTATAAAGCACTTAAAAATGACCACAGCTGACGGAAAGTGCTGTACATTGGAACTAAATCATAAAATTACATAAGATATAAATAAAAGTAAAATAATTTGTAACTTGTAAGATACCCCATGTACTCTCCATTATTTACACAGCTTTGCAGATTAAGTTTCACAAACAGCATGAGTTAAAAATGACCCCAGCCTGTCCTGCATGCAATATAAAATGACTGTTTACAGTTAACGATATCCATATTGTTTCCATACAGTCTAAAAGTGTTCACATTGAATAAGGTACTTTTTCATTTTAGAAAAAGTTTTAATTGTATTTGCAGAATCTTTTTTTCCCTAAAGCAACTCTAATTTGGCACTTCTCCAGAATATTTCTATATAATGAAAAACTTAAAAAACAAAAAACAAAAGAAAAAAACACAAAAAAGAACCTGAAATTTCCCTCAGGAACTGGTGAAGATTTAAATAGTGCGAGCAAACATCCTTTCATGTCCTAAAAGAGGGGGGAAAAACATGAAATTAATTTTCATGTGGCTTCTTAATACTCTTAAATGTTTAAATAATCAGGTGACACAGGTTAAGCAAGGTATAAAACTCCGGTAAATCCTCCCATAGAACTTTGAGGGTGACCACGGAGCCAGCTGGTTTCCTGTTAGAAACTTAGATAAGCTTTGTTCCCTCTTTAAAATAACTTTCTCTGGAGACATTTACTGAAGCTATTCAGTGGAACACAAAGGGAAGTAAAACATGAGCCTGACATTTTGTGTGCATTTAATTGTAATGGGTGATCTGACATGTTTCCCTGATAACCTTCAATATCCACTCCACCGCTCAGTTTAATCTGGAGGCCTATGCATGCCATGTGAGGACTGTGGACTAAAAACTCTGGGTTTGGTGGGAACATTTGCATACTCTCCTGACTATGCAAACTACTGCTTTCTCTCCTCCTTGTTGCTGATTGCCACAGCATTTAGGTTAAGAACAAATGCAGCAAAGCCACAGTCTCGTACATAAACCTCAAATAAATATTCAATTATTGAAATTTGTTTGAATGGTTACAAGTTTGCATACAGTAGGAAGCACATGTCCATGTCCATGGGACTTAAGTGCATCCGGTCTTCCACACTGCGTAACATATAGACTGGCACACACACAAATAATGACATTGCTTCAGCTAGCATGTTGGCAGGCTGACAAAACCTACATTAAAAGCGAAAGGTATGAGCATTGTGCCAAACCTGCTTTTCAGAAACTGTGATTTTTGTTTTTTCCTGCATGCTCTGGCAAGTTGGGATAATAAAATGTTGACGTGAAACTCTTTGTACTTGTTTAGGTGGTGGTAAATGGAGTCAGCGGCGCCAGTGGTGACCAGGACACTGAGAACACAGAGCTGATGGCCATCTACACTAAAGATAATCAAGGAGGCGAAAAGGTAACTTCAGAGTAAAAACCGTCAAAGTGAATTCCCCATGAGTTTTAGTAGTCATCTTAAGGGATGGTTTTGAAAGAGCCAAGTCGCTATTTTGGCATGATGACTCAAAAAGCTTACTCAAAGTTCTTTTGTTGACTCTGTTTTTTGTTAGCCACACTCAGTAAAACAATTTCAGTGGTTCCCTTTTTTTTCCCAACTCATCTTTCACCTACATACTTGAGATTGTTATCAAAGACTGATTTAATAATAAAGCAAACGGCCCTCAATGCTGCACTGGGCTGAAGACCTAGTGATGTCTCTGTGATGTGTAGCAAAGTTTGCTTTATTTTCATTAATAATCACATCCAGTAAGTATTAATCGATGCTTTTCACCTTTTGTTTTGAGACAACAAAAATAAGTAAGCAAAGTTTTTATCTAGTCTAAAAATGCTGACCTTAAATGTTATTTAAAAGGGGTATGCAAATCTTAAAGAAGTCTTTATTTCTCTAAAATGTTCTTCCCATAAAAGGCTGAATTTGCACTGATGCCGTAGCTACAGGATGTAGATCAGGGAATGTATACCCATGTCTTACATTGTTTATAAAAACAAGCCAAAGTGAGCTATGACCTCCATTTCTACAGTAAGTGACAATCATGAAGCTTAAAACCTGTAATTATGATAAGTATCCATTCATGGGTTTTCCCTGAAAACAAAAGCCATATCATTATAAGTAAAACCCTTTCATGTGATTCACTATTTATAGTATAAACTTCTGCTGTAAACATGCTGTTGTTTTCAATTCTAATCTCCAAAATAGAAGTTAGAAAAATTAAGTTTTGTTGTTCTGTTTTCCTGGTTTATTTTTGTTTACACAAAAACTTTAACCTAATTGTAGTACAGAAAGATGCTGATGAGCTATTTAGTAGAAAAGACCAACTCATCAGATTGACTCCTTATCTTCCTCTGCGGTTCTCTGCTCTCGATGTCACCATGACACTGCACTTTTCTGTAAGAGGGAATGTTACCACCTCTGGTATTTTTCCATTCATAAAATTTCACAGATCAGCTCAGACATGTTCCACTGACGTAACATGTAGCAGTTATTTTTCTGTGAATATCATATAGCATACATGTAAAGAGAAGTGTAGATTAAAAGGATACAGTTTCTTTGTGTTTCATTGAGCTCTGTCTGAGACATTTAACGGTGCTCTCCTCAAATCTGCTCTGACACGTTTGTCTCTTGCACTAACGCAACATGTGGCAGTTATTTTCCTGTACATCCTATGAAAAGTACATGCACTGATGCAAAGAAAAGTGTGGATTAAAATGATAATAATACTGTTTGTGTTTCATTATGTGTGTAGAGCTCAATGTCTGAGACATTGGACAGTACAGACAGTATTGATGCAAGGAGGTCGGATATGATCTACACCATTGAAGACACCCCACCCTGGTATCTCTGTGTGCTCTTGGGATTACAGGTAAACCTACACATTAAATTGTTTTAATATGGACTGAGGATGTCAAATACACACTCTATGATAAGGGTGTGGCAGATTCTTTTTAAGCTATGTTTCATGTCAGTGACATCTATTTTTTTTTTTCTTCTGTCCCCTTAGTCCAACTGTGCCCAGGATATAAATCAGTTTAACAATCTGCCTGTTAAGAATGGTTAGCTGATCCATAAATGCAAAGATTAAATGAAAATAACTGTTCAGTTCACCTGAGACTTCTTTGTTTGAGTGGTTTGCACAGGTAAACAGGCTTTTCTTTAGATTTGGGAATTTCCAGGTGGAGCAAGGTGGGAGTGGAACTGGATTGTCCACTCCCGTAGTAGAGAATTGGATGACGGGTACCCTGATTTTAAATGGGGAAATAGAAACATATGTTCTGGGAATATGGTAACCGTATAAACAATGCAGGTAGTTTCATCTGAGGGTCAAAGACTTGTCATGATATTTTCCATTCCATTTTCCACTTATGAGCCTAAAGGAGTGATGGTGAGGATCCAAATTATAAAACTAAACGTTTGTTTTGTGTTTTGTTTTGGGGGGCTTTTGGGGAAGGGGGTGGACTAAATTTCTATAGTAAATGGTGAAAAAACCCCAGCAACGACTTTCTGCCATCTTGTCTTTCCAGCACTACTTGACATGTTTCAGTGGAACCATCGCGGTGCCGTTCCTCCTCTCTGAGGCGATGTGCGTCGGCTTTGATCAGTGGGCAACCAGTCAGCTCATAGGGACCATCTTCTTCTGTGTGGGGATCACCACCCTGCTACAGACCACAATGGGCTGCAGGTATGCACACACACCCCTCTTCCCCCGCTCTCTCATCCCTGAGTAACTGTGAGTGTGTTTAGGCGTTACATGAACTGAGTAAATGCATTACATCTTTTTAATTTAGAGCTGCTGATTAGTCCAATTTGCATCCACATAGATAAGTACTACCACATACAAGATTCATTTATCTTTTATGTGTAGTTTCTATCAAAATATGGGTGAGTAGCATTTTAATTTCTCTGTTTTCTGTGTGTTTCTGTAATATTTTATGAAATTGAGACAACATGTGGTTCTTCTATTGCATCACTTCTGGCCAAGCAATGTGAAAAACACAAAAGCAATAACTGATTAAACTCGGGCATGTATTGGTCAGTAGTGACTTTTCCAGGAGGGATGGCCTGTTTACCAGTTTAGATGTGTGGAGTGATTCGCTTTGACCCACTTTTTCAAGAATGTGTCGCGTTCCATGTCTTCATACTTGTTTTTCTGAAAATACAAAAAATTTAACTCTTCATTTGGTAACGGTCCCTCTGCACTATTTCTGCACTTTCTACTTTTGTTTGTTATTTACGACGAACATAAAATCAGACATGCTGTAATCGCTGATTCACCCTTATTCAACTCTTAAGGTTATATCACTCCTATCACTTGCCAGAAAATAATGGCTGGTATAAAATGTTATCTGTTGTCATGGATATTATCACATCTCTGGGGTCTGTGTTTTATTGAAAGTTGAGTTATGATGGCAAGAGGTGCTGTTTTTCTTTCATAAAGAAGGAGCAGTTGCACAAGAGAACCCTGGCTCGTTTTCTTTCTTTCTTTCTTTCTTTCTTTCTTTTTTTAATTTTTATTATTAAACCTAATCTTTCAATCCTGTTGTGGAAGATTGTTGATCTCGTTATCGTGCTGCACAGCAGCAGGAACACCGGCCAAATCACCTCACTCAGATAAACCCAGACAGACGCACACACTGGCTGTTCATTTTAACACTGACTCGATGACCTTTATTGATACTTTGATGGAAAAGAAAAAAGTGTGTAAAAGTAGTCCTGCCTCCTCCTTTTATTTTAAAAAATAGCACCTTGTGGAAAAAGATATACAGTCATCACATTACACGTGTTCACCTGTAAATCTCTAATCAAACAATCACATTAAGGAGGTAGTTAGTCATCCAAACATAATGAGGAACTGATGACATTTAACCCAGCTGTGTGACTTCGGTGGAAGCTTGGGTATTTCAGAAACTGCTCATTTACTGGGGTTCTACACACACACACACACACACACACACACACACACACACACACACACACACACACACACACACACACACACACACACACACACACACACACACACACACACACACACAAAAAAAAAAAAAAATTTCCAGAAAGGTTTGAGCTGAGAGAAAGTCACAGGTTACTTGTTAGAGCTAAGGTAGGGTAGGCATGTGAGCATCAACACATCAATCCTTGATGTGCTGTAGCAGTAGAAGGCTGCTCTAAGAGCGATACACAAAGGACGATTAGGAAAAATTATGCCTGCTCAGATGGTCAGTTTCTACTGCAACACTCTCATAAGCTCACGTTCTGGCGTAAACATGAAAACATGGATCTCACCTATGAGCTGTCAACAATTTAGGGATGCTGCTGGTGATGCGATGGTGTGTGGACCCTTTTTATAGCTTACTTTGAGCCTCTCAAGTCCACTTGAAGATCATTTAGCACCACAGCTTACCTCAGTGTTGTATTTGACCCTGTTGTTATCCTATCCACAATAACCATCTTCTAATGGCAGCTTTTGTCCGGCTAATGCACCTTGTCACGAAGCTCGTATGATCTCAGGCTGTTTGTTTTGAAGACAACAGTGAGTTTACTTGACTGAAATAGCCTCCGGAGTCACCGGATCTCAGTCCACTTCTGGGATGTGATCAAACAAGACACTTTCCTTAAGGTGCTGACTGCAAATCTGTGATCTCTGCAAGATACTATCATGTCCTCATGAACTAAAATCTGAGAAATGTTTCTAGAAGGCTTTCAGAAAGTTTTAGCAAGTCTGGAACTGGGAAAGTGTTCCCTAATTATAAATTGGTCCATGATTGTATGTTAGGAAACTCGGTGGCTGGCCATGTATTGACTAGGCAGAAAGTCATGCTGACTGTTTTCAGTTCTGATGAGTTTTTATCCTTGTTTTTTGGTTGTCCTCCTCTTCTGGGTCTGTACTTTCATAAAAGGAGTCTTTAGGGATGGAGTCACTGGACAACAGCAGAACTCCAAGTAAATTAAACCCTGTGATAAAACCCTTTTGACAACTAATGAATTAATAGCATCTACAGCTGATAAATTTGGCCAGTTCCTCCACTATTAACTGTAATACATGAAAAATTAACTGGGGCTGTCATATTTTAGTGATTGAGTCCTGAATTGTCACTGATTTGTGCAAGCTGAGCAAACAGCCTTGTTTATTGGTAATTTTATTAGCCCATTGTCTTGTCTTTTTTTCCACAACTTATTTTATAGATGGGTCATGTGGACATATAATGGGTCAAGCTGAAAGGGAAGAAGCTGCCCCCTGTTGGACAATGAGGCAAACTACTGCAGACGGTCTATACAACTTGCATTTTAACATTTGAGTTTAGTCCTCATTGCAGTTCAAATATTGATATGTTTCTGTGCTGGAACGGATCTGGAGACTACAAAACTGTAACGTTTCAGCATCGGGCTGAGATGAGGTTATTGTCAACTTTTGATATCAGAAGAAACGGACAGATTTTTGTTTTGTTTGTTTTTGGGGTTTTTCGGTTGCTCGTTAGTTGTTATAGTAATTTCTGTACAAATAAAAATGAATTTGCAGTGAACTGATGAGTTATAAAGTTTAGATTTTAATTAAATCTCCAGTACTACATGATGCTATAAATGCCAGAAAAAGGATCATTAAATATGTAGAGTGTATATATTTAATGATTGTGTAGTAGAGTGCTCCAGAACATCTAAAACATAAATCATATGCTCAGTTTTTGCTTTTTCATAGAAAAGACGGGGAAATCTAAATAGAACGCAACACAAAAAAGGGGAGAAAAAGGCCGACAGTCTGGTCTTTTTTTTCTTTTTTCTTTTTTTTAAGCCCGTCATTGTTGCCATACCAGCAGCTTCCTCTCTCTCAGGCAGTACTGCCACGATGTCACAGACGGTGCTTATCTGTCCATCTCTCAGTGGAGTAGTTTCTCCAGAGAAATGCCACTGAATGGAAACCACTAAGGGAGGGAGAGGATGAAAGCGGGGGAAAAGGGGGAAGACCGCAACAGTGTATCTGTAGGAGTCATAACCCATCACATCTGGGCTGTTTATAATGTACCAGATAACTCCCTAACAATGATTAAGAAAGAGGCAGATCAGCATGGAAAGCCTATCAGACAAAAACTGTTATTGTAGGCTGATTATTTATACATATCTATATAAACAGTTTTGACAAAGGCTGTTTTAAAGTAACCTTCCATCAGAACCATCAGTCCTCTGGCCTCTCTCTGCTCACTAGCTGTCGTGTTGGTGCTCAACATTTAAATATTTCTTCACCTGATTATTTCTCTAACTGCATATTCAAACCTGTTAAACAAGCCTGGTTACAGACCTCTTTATCCCTGCTCAGATTTCTTCAGCTATCGAGTGACTGGCTCGATTGTATCCACAGTGATAGACTGAATGCAGGACGAGGGGGGAAAAAAAGAAAAGGTTTGGAGATGTGTACTGAGGAATGACGCAAAAGAACACGTGCAGAGCTGTAAAGAGGTGGAAAGTGGGTGGGGGTGATATGCAGTGAAGGTTTCTGAGTCATCGTGCCAAGTGAGGTCAATCAAAAAGGGCAAAAATGCTTTTCCAGGAAGGTGAAAGTGTCTCTCTTTTTACCCAAAGTGTCCTGCTTGTGTGCACAGCTGCTACCTGCAAACATGAGACTTGTATACACACAAATGTTTAGTGATTTGTTTTAAGGTTACACATTGAAACACAAAAACCTACATGAAGAAACTGATTTTAAAAATGAAAAGCAAGGAAAACATTACAGCAATAACAATTATAATAAACATGAAAAATGTAAAAACACTGGGATAAAGTTGAGTTACAAAATATTTTGTTTTATGGAGCCAACCATCAATCTTGATGCCCACATTTAATTTTCTGGAGTTTCTTTTTCATTGATTTGTATATTTGCACTGACAAGAAGCAGCTGTACATAAAACACTGAGTTTTAGTCGAAACAAACAGATGTGCTGCCAATTCATAATTAGCTCTTATGAATTCTCACTTCCTCTTAAGAAGCATGTCCTTTTTCCTTCCTATTACCCTCTCCTCTTTTTAACTGTCCTTAGATTAGTCAGCAGCAGTCCAGGTGTATTCTCATGCAATACTGTCGGTGATTTAAAAAAAAAAAAAAAAAAAAAAAAAATGGAAATCAAGGTCAGGTAGAGCAGCATGTGGGAGTACTTGTGAACACTGGTCTAATTTTGGCTCACTGAAACTAAAAATGATACTTGGTCTAGTCTAGGTTTTAATGATTGTGCTGCTATGGCTACAGATCAGAAGTTCTTAATTGAAACCAGATATGACTAAAATACCTTGTGACCCCCTGGATTTTGGCAAAAATGTCCCCAATGTGACTATTTTTTAAACAGTCACACTTCCTAAACGATTTATCCAGCTTTGATTAAATTTAGCTCACATGAAACTGACTTTTCAAGTCTGTTTTTGACCCTTGTCAAGAAATTTTGTGCAACTAGTTAAAGTGTTTCACAGCACCTCATCTATATGGGATATCTCACCCTAGACAGGCAGATTTGGCTGCAAGTAAATTATGAATTGAGGCTGAATAACTCTGTTTTTAAATTGTGAACTGTCAATAAATACATTTTTAAAAAGGTCATGTTTGTTTTCAGTACATCAAAACTAACCAGAAATGGTTCTCTTATTTCTTAAACAGATGGCTTAGTTGGCTTAAGTGTTAAACTAAAAATTCTCAGTATCTAAAGTGAGCTTTTCATATTTTTCAGGCTTCCTTTGTTTCAGGCCAGTGCTTTCGCCTTCCTCGCACCAGCCAGAGCCATCCTGTCACTGGAAAAATGGAAGTGCAACAACACAGGTGAAGAGAGGACTGTCACCCATCTTTACTTTACAACCGTTCAGATCTGTCTGGCTTTCAGTGTGAAAGCTTTGCAAAGATGATCTGTGATTCGTT
Source organism: Oreochromis aureus (assembly GCF_013358895.1). Classification (NCBI taxonomy): domain Eukaryota; kingdom Metazoa; phylum Chordata; class Actinopteri; order Cichliformes; family Cichlidae; genus Oreochromis; species Oreochromis aureus. The sequence goes on along the minus strand of NC_052953.1, from coordinate 12,593,848 downwards.
GGTTTCTGATCTCTCATCTCCTCGTCTTTTCCCACAAGCAGATATTCCAGCATTAAACGGCACAGAGCTCCTCCACACAGAGCACATCTGGCAGCCTAGGATACGAGAGGTAAGGCAAAGAAACACGCTCTCACACACACGCGCACTCACACACACGCGCACTCACACTGTTGGATGACTCCCAAATATCCTTCCAAACCACATCTTTGTGGGAAGAGGTGACCGACTTTACTGTAGGTTGCTGAGCTGCGTTTAAATAAAATAAAATAAAATAAAAATAATCACATTTATGAACAACAAAATTTGGAAAGTGTGTCTGTTAAGCTAATGTTTGAAAAGTTGAACATTGTATATATGCTGCTAAAATAGAGACATTACTGCTTTCTATATGTCAGCAGGGTTAGGGTTTGTGTGACACATGCTCTTAATTTGTTTTAACCTTTTGCATTTGCGTAAGCCGGTTGAGTAATTGTTTGTTATGTGACACGTGAAAGGGGCGAAACTCGATCAGACTGAATCAGATTGTTGAATGAAGGAACAGGCGTTTGATAAAATGTGACAGAGGAGAACAGAAAGACCAGGCAAACAGGATTATCGCTGTCAGTGCTGCTGATCCTGTTACCTTGTGCTATACAATCACAGTGTTTGCTTTTGATTCATAAATTTGAGGGGGTTTTTTGTGTAATGGTTAAGTACTGATATGTGTAAGTACAGTGTAAACAGACCTGGTTAATACATGCTAAGCAAACTGACAGTGAGCAGTCTCACAACAGTCTCACGATATAAACTGTATGTATGTATGTATGTATGTATATATATATATATATATATATATATATATATATATATATATATATATAAGAGAGAGAGAGAGAGAGAGAGCGAGAGCTCTCTATCTATATCTATCTCATATCTATATATATATATATATATATATATATATATATATATATATATATATATATATATATATATATATATATATATATATATATATATATATATATATATATATATATATATATATATATATATATATAGAGAGAGAGAGAGAGAGAGAGAGAGAGAGAGAGAGAGAGAGAGAGCGCGAGCTCTCTATCTATATCTATCTCTATATATGTATGGATGGATGGACGGATATCTATAGATGGATGGATAGATATTCATTCTTGTGTTGCTAATTAAAAATGATGAAAATTTAAACAGACCTTGTTATTTTACAACTTTGATTTGACAGATCCAAGGTGCCATCATTGTGTCATCCATGGTTGAGGTGTGCATCGGCATGTTGGGTCTCCCCGGGATGCTCCTGAAATACATCGGACCTCTGACCATCACCCCCACCGTGGCCCTTATCGGCTTGTCTGGTTTCCAGGCTGCAGGAGAGAGGGCTGGAAAACACTGGGGCATTGCTATGCTGTAAGTACGGACATACAATGTGTCCTCAATAACAGTCCCTTTAAAAAGACACTATCTAGAGTCTGCTTGTCTATGGGGAAGGAAATGCCATCGTTAAGTCAGAATTTCGGGTTAGTATCTCAGAATTTGTTGAGATGATTCAAAATTTTGACTTACTTAGCAGTTGTTTTTTTTAAATTGAATTTCTTTGTTTTCAGCTGTGGGAACAACATAATTTTCCTTTTAAATGATTTTGTCATGATACATTTAGAGATACATTTAGCTTTCTTTTTTCTTTTTTCTTTTTTTTTGACAGCTGTGCTGTAATTTGGTGATTTCCAGTTCCATAGAAATTATATTCCTATACTCTACTAGAGTAGCTTTGCATGATTAACAGTTTAAAAAAACAAAAATCCTTATTTATCTCATACTCAAATTTGGTTCAGCTCTTCAGTTCATCCTCTGTCCTAGCATCTCTCCCTTTAAGACAGCTCTCTTCTGATTGGCTGCCCCTCACAGACAGAGGGTTGAAACAGCAGGTGGGTGGGGCTTCTCTAAGTTAAAGCCAGACCTCAGTGGCTAAGATGACTACGTTAAATCTTAATCTAGAAAGCACCTTACCCTGGATCATGTGGGCTGTGAAGTCACAGAGGGCTGACTGATGAAGGATGATACACTTCATAATGTGATGTTCAGGTGGTGTGACATCAGCTTCTGCTGTGTCATAGCTGTTTACACTGTAGCTCGAGGGCCTCTTCTGTCGCCCACAGGGATTGAGGTATTGTGCCTGTAATTGCGACTAATTTCTTGGGCCGTTAGGATAATTGATTGGCTCTTAAGCCTCTGGAGTCCTTGTCAGACATAGGCAGGACTTAAAGGAATATGTTTGCAGAATTGGTTGTCACACAGAGAATATGCGGTATAACATGTCACCAAGTAACTGAGGAGGATTGTTTCTGTCTGCAGGACTATCTTCTTGGTGCTGCTCTTCTCTCAGTATGCCAGAAATGTTCACTTTCCTCTGCCCATCTACAAAGCCAAGAAGGGCTGGACATCCTATAGGCTCCAGGTCTTCAAAATGTTTCCTGTAAGTATACAACATGCTGTAAGTGCCTGTATACAAACGGTGTCTGGACTTTTTGCTTTCATTCCAAGTGTTAATATTTTTCTGTCTTGTAAGTCACAAATTATTCAGCAGAGCAAATGTCCTTCTCCCCAGGTGGTGTCTGAGCACTGTGTAAATCAGTCTCTTTCTTCCCCCTGCTGGTGAAGTCATTAAAAACACCATTAAATTCTTTATTTGCTGCTCTTAATTTAATTTATACCTTTTTCATGAAACGATCTCAAATTACTTTTGTGCCTTTTTATTGGCCTCAGGTCTTACGCTGCAATCCTTTTAAACTAATCATTAAATGAATAATTTTTTTTCCTAGTCCAAATGTGTTGAATGGTTTAGTCCACATGTGAAGTCAGACAGCATGATGTGACCAAAGCTGTATCCAAAGAAGATCCAAACACTCACCTCCTGATGTATTAGTTTATTAGCTTCTATGATAAACCGGTCTAAGTATAACCAAGGCAAATTTAATTCAATAAACTGATGCATATACCTCAAAAGGTCATGATTTCTTTCACATACTCTGCATATAAACAGATAGCTGGAGAGAAGTAATAAAAACGTATACAAAAAAGGGTAAAGGGTGTTGTTTTTTGATGTTGTGTAAAAGTCTGATAAGCTTTTTCTTTTCTCTTTCATGCAGATCATAATGGCCATTCTCGTGTCGTGGCTGTTATGTTTCATTTTCACTGTGACCGACGTTTTCCCACCAGACAAGGACAAGTACGGTTTCTACGCCCGCACAGACGCACGTCAAGGGATCCTCTCAGTAGCACCATGGTTCAAAATCCCCTACCCCTGTGAGTGTGTTAATGAAGAGGAAGGGGCGGGCGTCTACAAATTGTGTATATGCAGTGGACTGACTATAGAAATATAATATGAAACTTTAAAGTTGGCATTAAGCATGATGATGGATAAAAATACCAGCATGTTTTACCTCTACAGTCCAGTGGGGTGTTCCCACGGTGACGGCTGCAGGTGTGATTGGAATGATGAGCGCCGTGGTGGCCAGCATCATCGAGTCAATTGGAGATTACTACGCCTGCGCTCGGCTGTCGTGTGCTCCTCCGCCTCCCATCCACGCCATCAACCGGTAACCTTTGTTTTTCCACCTCCTTATTCGCTCTCATACTTCAGTAGTTCGTCACAAACAGCCCAGGCAGTTTACTCTCTGGTCCAAACTATAATTATGATGGTTTTTTGTCTCTGCAGGGGAATATTTATAGAAGGCATTTCCTGTGTACTGGATGGTCTTTTCGGGACAGGAAATGGCTCTACTTCCTCCAGTCCAAATATAGGCGTCCTGGGAATCACAAAGGTAACACGCTATGTTTTTTTTGTTTGTTTGTTTTTTAATTCTTTATTTACTTTTTCTGTATTCATGTTACCTACTCTTTATTTAAAAAGGTGTTTTAAAAGTCTTAATTGGTTCTCCAGGTGGGCAGCAGGCGTGTGATTCAGTATGGAGCTGCCATGATGCTGCTGCTGGGGCTCGTGGGTAAATTCAGTGCCCTCTTTGCCTCTCTGCCTGACCCAGTCCTGGGAGCGCTGTTCTGCACCTTGTTTGGTATGATTACAGCAGTGGGACTGTCCAACCTGCAGTTTGTCGACCTCAACTCCTCCAGGAACCTCTTCGTCTTGGGCTTCTCCATCTTCTTTGGCCTGATGCTGCCGAGCTACCTCAAACAGAACCCACTGGTCACCGGTGAGTGCACGGGAGGGAAATTAAACTTTCCATCACTCTTTTTCACTTTTACAAGGAGCACTAGTAACAGTAGGAGAGTGCTGTGGGTCAGGAAGTAGTTGTTTATCAATCAGAAGTTCAGTGACTTCTCCAGTCCAGAGATTAGATCAGTTTAACTTTGTGTCAGGGCTGTAATTTTAAAAACAAATTGTACTACATTCACGACTTCTGTCTTTCTCAGGCATTGTTGAAATTGACCAAGTGCTAAATGTGCTCCTCACCACTGCAATGTTCGTCGGAGGGTCTGTCGCCTTCATTTTGGACAATACCATCCCTGGTAAGGTTTTTAATTTCACTAGTTTGAACAAGAATGAATCTGTTTTCACATTTAATAGTGTTTTAAGTCATTGCTGCATGAGAAAGTGATGTTAGTTTGTTGGAGTGTGCAAAAAGTTTTTAAGGAAGACGATCATAACATGTGGCTGTGACTGCCAAGCAGGTACAGGTATCGTACAAGGCACTACATGTGGGGGTGGTCCTATGTCTGATCCTTGAGGTCATGCTGGGAATGGTGGAAGAAGACATGGCTGTGAGAGAGTCGTCTGGGCGTAACCTGCTGCCACCCGGAAAATCAACTGAAGATGAATGGGCGGAGGCGCATCTTACGAATTTTTTTCCATCTTCAGAAACATCCGAAAGTCACAGCAGCAGCAGAAGACTTGTGGACCTTGCTCCTTGTTAGCCTGGACTTTTAATTGTGAACTCATTATTAATCTCTCTGTCCTCAGGTTCTCCTGAAGAACGAGGTATTAGGAAGCTGAAACGCGGTTCTGGTCTCAGTGCAGCAGAACTGGAAGGGATGAGATCCTACGACCTGCCGTTTGGAATGGACTTCATCCGCAGACACCCAATCTTCAAGAACTTCCCCATCAGCCCAACGTTCACAGGCTACCATTGGGGGCGGCTACAGGGAGCCTGCAGGAACAGAATGGGACACGGGGATGGGGCAAAGGGAGGGGAGGGCAGCGCAGCACTGGGAGAGAGTCGGGTATAACCAGCAGGCTGGAGAAACCTTAAAATGGTTGAATTTTGGGGAGCAAGGGATGGTACACTAAGTTAACGTAATGTGGGAGTGGAGGACAGAAGCGGCACTGGATTGTGTGGAAGAAAATGTGATGCACCAACCCCACCCCCTTCCCACCCTGTCACTATATGCGTTTATTTTCTATAGCTTGTATCAGTCTCTTCCCACTTCCCACTATGCTATTTTAAGCATGCTATAGCAAGCCACAGCATGCTATAAAAGATGTCACCATGTGGAGATCAGTCTGTTTGTGTGCATGTGTGTATGGAGTAATCCAGAAGGAGACAGATGGATGTCAGGCAGTCGGAGTTAAATGTCTGATCGTTCACTCACTCGTGATTGCTGCTAACTGAGATAGCCCAAATTATGTTGCATACATTCTTCTCAAAGCACAGTAGATTGAAATATGGCACTTGAGGATCACGTTAGGAATCATTCCCCTCTGGATTTGTTATGCAACCACACATGCACACACCAGCAGCCACTGTAGATCTAGCACGAGCGCTTCATTGCACGACAGGGGGTCATGGAGAATGATGGAAGTAGTTTGTCAGGTCCCCTTAGCCATGTGAAGTGATTGTGAGATTTATTTTTGCACTACCTCCTTCCTGAGTTTAAAACTAGAATGTCACTTCACAGATTCTCCAGTAAAACACACTCACGCTAAAGAGGCTCACATCCCATATTATTTCATAATGGAGTGCTAATATTCAGAAGACCTCTCCCATATTACTGGGCAGAAAAAAAAATCAGCAACATACTGGTTTACATTTCTTTAGATTATGTCAGTATTATTCATCAGTTGTTAACAGGACCAAAACTCTGCCTTTCCTGAACACGCTCGTTAAAGTTTTAATTTAAATCTGCTACCCTTTATTTACTTTACATGCTGGCTCTTAACTAATGAGACATGCCTCTATCGTCATGGTGACGGCAGAGCATTTATAAGAGCTGCATTAATGCGCACAGTAACACGGACATGTGGCCTTGTCAGGGAGACCTTGTGTGAGTATATATGAAACTGATGAATGACGACACGAGAATAAGCGTTCTCGCACGGCTCCATGTGGGACTTCTCTCACAGTTTTGGGGTCACTGTGGATGTATATTAAGGTAGGATTTACCTAAAGGCTATATAATTGTACTGGGAGGTAAGGACCGTGTATTTTGTTGAATATAGAGTATATAAATCTAACAGTTTCTTTCTTTTGTGCCCTTGATCAGCTCACATGTGCAGTGTGGCAGTTTGGGGGTTTTCTGTTTTTTCCCAGACAGTCATGACGTATCAATGTTTACTTGTTTAACTGCGGTTATGACTTTCCCCTCACATTCCTGCTCTCCCTCAGTCATCAATACGCGCTCTCTTTCATCTCCTACTAAGTTTCAAAGCATCTGCAGTCTGTACGGTATTAACCCAGGCGTGCCCCCCACCCCAAAAACAGAGCCACTCTTTTCTGACCACACTGTGTGCCTCTGCTGCTTCTATGTATAAAGAGCAGCTTTTGAAAAAATTACCACAGAGTTGGCAGCAATATAAAAAAATGATGCATAGAAATAAAGAGTAGCCCACTTGAGATTTTTATAAAACCAAAACGCTCAAAGCTCTTTATTTGTATTTCTGCTGTTCTGTTACCGTATACCAAAACTTTTCATTGACATTTGTTGCTACTGAGAGACCTGATTAGTTTAGTCTCATTCCAGATTCTCCCATTTTTATCTCTTATTAAAGCTATTTATTTATTTATGGGGGGTTTTTAAAAAAAGAAAGTCTAACGGGTTTATGCATCCCTTTCAGAATGTTTAGTGTGTTTTAGTTTACTTGTTGAAGCCCTGTAAAGACCGGTAACGATTGACAGCTACTCCTGCCCTCCGCCCCAGCTCCAATCGGTGCTTTTAGAAGATCACCCGGCGAGAGAGGCTTTAAAAAGGTTGTTTCTGACGTAATATAAAAGCTGCTTCTATTTCATTCCATTTCTATCATGTTGTATTTGAAAGCAAAAGATGAACACTTTTAAATGTCGAACTGGATGGTTCCGATTTTACAGATCAGGGCCATTTTACTATGAAGTACTGTTTGCACATGTAATGGTGCCAAGAAGACCGGGGTCCAGATGACTTCATACGCACTAACCTGGAGCCCTGAAATATTACTAGAGTGCTTTTGAAGATTTTAAAGGAGGTGTGAACATTAATGACCTAATGACAACAGGTCCAGCTGTAGCTCCATTTATGACGTACTACTCTGATTTGGTGACGTCTCATACTTTGTTACACCAAAATAAACCATAGTTATTAATTATGTGACCCTTAATATCTACAGGGGTTGTCACCCTTTAGGTAGGGTTAGAGGTGTTGGGACCTTTTTATAGATTTCCATTTGTTTGTCAAATAAAATATGCAATTACAGTAATATAATTTGCGTTGACTATACAGCTGAAACTCCTCACGAGGTCACAGACTGATTTTTCCAAAATACTGAATGACCATCCAGGGTAGAAAGAGCCCAGGGTTAGAGACAACTGATGTGTGCAGAAACTGTAAATCTAAAACCTCATCTCCCTCGTTTAAATTATTGGCTGACTTGCAAAGGGACGTTACCAGATGGTTGGTAAAATAAGCAGTGTGTTGTTGGCACTCCAGCTGATGTGTCGTGACTATGTAACCTAGCTCTGGGAGCTGGCAGTGATCAAAGTCAGACTTTTAAGCAGCTTCCACAGAGATGGAGGGTAGTTTAGAGGTAGTTTTGGGGGTTGGCCTTGCTGTAGTAAATTTCTGGCATGCACACAACTCGTGACCTTGTTTTCTGTGTCATATCATGTTCATGCAACCAGCACTTCTCCCATCACATCAGTCTCTCCTTGCACACTCTTGACCCTGCAGTGAAGATGCATCTGTGTCCTCGTGTTTGGTGTACCTCGTTTTTCTCCTCTGGAATTTTTTATGTCACCATTTCTGAATGGAGGAGGAGGACACACCCGCTGGTCACCTTATTAAGAGCCTGTTGTTTGTCAAGCAGCTGAGTGAAACCTGCCTTATCGCTTAATGTGAAGATGAACATGGGATGTCTTTGTGCCTCATGGCAGCTTCCTCCAGTTTTTTATTACTGTAGTCCTGTCTTATTGTAGGATTTAGTACACATGCACCTCTCGCACAGCTGTGACAGAAGCAGCCAGTTACAGTAAAAAACAAAATAAAAACATTGTGTTTCTGGTTTGAATTACATTCACATGGCTCTTAAAAAGGTGACCATAAGGTGCGTAACACAAAGACATCAATCTCTTTCAGTTATTTTGAAGGGGTCATTACCTGGAGACTATACTTCTATGTATTAAGTGTTCTATCTTTTTAAATGTTTTTTTTTTTTTTATACATAGTTTTTATGTTTTTGCAAGCAAATATTTGTAAGAAACGAATCATAACTTTTAATCTTAGATCATGCTGGAAAGCGCACCATTTTCTTGTGCTTTTTATTTTAAAAGTAAATACATTTTAACCCTATTTCAAATCTGTGGTTTGGTGGAATCCTGTTTATGATCTTTTCATATTGTATTTTTTTACTCTAACATTGCTTTCTGTCCATGTTAACACATTACCAATATAAATCCAAGAACAAGCTGAGAAACTTTAAATAGATGTAAAAACACAAATGTATATTTAATGGAGTAAAGTTTGCTAAACATTCTGGAATATAAATTGTGTAAACTAATTGTAGCAACAAAATGTTTTATTCTTTGTTCCTAAAACATTTAATAAGATGTTACTGAATGAATTTAGTCTTGTCTTTTTTTTTTCTTTTCTTTTCGCTTACACGGCAGCAACTAAATGCATTTAAGCCTGTAGACATGGTCAGGACCACCTGCTGAAGTTCAAACTAAGCATCAGAGCGTGATTTTAAGTGCCTTTCGATGCTGCATGGTTGTTGATACCGGACAGGCTGGTCTAATTATTTCTCAAACTGCTGGATTTTCCTGCACAATCATCTCTGGGGTTTACAGAGACTGATCGGAAACAGAGAAAATATCCAGAGTGATAGATTTTTGGGTGAAAATGTCTTTCTGATGTCACAAGAGAAGGGTCAGATTGCTTTGAGCTGATAGGAAGACAGCAGTAACTCAACCTGTCAATACAACACAGCTATGCAGAAGACAATTTTTGAAAGCACAACATGTCAAACCTTCAAGCAGGATGGGCTACAGCAGCAAAAGACCACGTTGGGGGCACTTCCTGTTTGCTAGCAACGGGAAACTGAAGTGATAATGAACAACAAAAAATAGAAAAGCGTTGCACGGTCTAAAGTTTGAAATTAAAAGATTAAAGAACAGTATCATTGTGTAGTGAAAGCTGAAATGCAACCAACCCCCCTCCCCCAAACAGAGGCACCGCCTGTCAAAATCTAGTTTTAAGTAATCTGATCCTGGACACAATCCACATGGTGACTGAGAGACCCTTGTCTCATTTGCCAGTAATGTAGCTACAGAGTATCTCTAGATTGAGATGTCCCATGGGCTACAAAGATTTCAGTCTTTAACATCGAAAAGCATAAAATATCAAAATGTACTGAGATTTGAGACATTTTCTTTAAATTGTGTTACCCACAAAGATGATCAAAACTAAAATAAAAATATTTAATTCATTTTATTGAAGAGGTAACATGTTTGAATATTTGAGTAGCTCTAACCAGAGCTTTGGTCAGCACCATTTTATTTTTACTTTTTTTTTTTTATTTATTTATTTTAGGTCTTCTCAATGTAATTAAAGAGTTTAATTATTTTAAACAACTAGAATCTGTTTTTCCTGTCTGGGTCACATTTTAATTTGTAGAAGGGGGGAAAGTCAGTTACGAAAGACTGCAATTATGAACTGAAACAATTTTGAAAGAAAGAAAATTACCTTCAATTTTCATTGCTGTACATTCAAAGGAACAATTTCCAGATTAAATGAGGAGAAAAAAAATACTCATGTTCTAATTCATGAATTGTGACAAGTAATGGGAACAATGGCTTTAGCCAAAATGTACCAATTTTGTAACCAAAAGGAAACAATACTTACATGACATGTTTTTCGTAGTTTTATCAGTTGCATTAAAACTAAAATCGGGCTGAACCCAGCCATATGGTGCAGGGTGTGTGGAGAGAGGCCGAAGACTGAGTGAACCAGCTTTTAAAGAGTGGCCACATCCACAGTAAAACACACAGAACAGCCCAGTAAAGGAAGCAATAACGAACACAAAACAATATACAAATATGTGAGTGCAGACAGCTTCCTATAGTTCAGCAGGTGGTTATGTCTATGTTTTATACGTGTACAAAAAACAGAGAACTGTCTTTTATTGAAAAATGGTTGTAACTAGTTTATTCAGTTTTTTTTTTAAAGTTTCAGTAATAATAAGATTTTAAAAAATTGCTCATTTTTATCATCAGAGTGAAGGCATGAAGAAAGATGCTTCCCTTTGGCTGTTTTCCCTGTCAAAGGGAATCAGTGAAAACATGAAACAGGAAGTAGTTCCTCTTTGGCTTGTATGATGAATGAAGTTCTGATTAAATGTTTCAGTGGACCACAAGATTTTCAGATCATGAAGATGGCTAGAAGTTGAAATGGGTTATGTCCATGTTGTGATGATCGAGGACACCGGAGGTTACACCAAGTCTACAACAGTATTTTTAAGGAAAAATGGAAAAGAAAACAACATTTTTAGTCTTCATATAAAAAGGAGCTATTACGTATGGAAGTTTGTTTCTGACACCAAAATTATTTATTTAAAAAATAAATTTGAAGGTATTGTTTTCAAAATGTAAGTTTTTAATTCAAACTTATAAGTTGAAATTTTGAGATGCATAACTCGAAATTTTGACTTGGACAGTAATAAATAATTAAATACTTTTTTAAAGTTTATTGTATTTTGGCAGATCTGATCTTCCATAAGAGCCCGACTTTTAGCCATAAACTAGCATGAAGTTGCACATGCGTGGACAGAGTTTGACGTGGGACATTGTACTTTTGTGTCGTGCTCCATTAAATTGGGATTTCTGTTGAATAATGTCCTTGCCTTCTGCTCTGCCATTGTTGTCCACTTCTCATTCATCTCCTCACGCAGCGCGAACAAAGACACGTCAGCCTCGCCCTCTGATTGGCTCCCTGCCGGGGCCCCGCGACGCTGCTGTGCCGCTAGCTCCGCCACAACAGATGGACCTCTCGCGCTCTCCTCCTCCTCCTACCAGCTCCTGGATGCACTGCTGCACGCGCCCCGCTGATTGTGTCCAACGGCAGGAGAACGAGCGACTTGTCCCAGGAGTTTTAACGGCTAACGTTCAGTTGAGGATAAACGACTGAAAGACGGAAGAAAAGGACCGAGGAGACCTGTGTTAGGTGAGCCGTGAGAAGACTTCCAAAAGTCGGCACGAAGCAGACAGAGGGGTCGGTGTGGCTGAGTAGGCTGATCATGATGATGTGTCTGAGCGGTAGATGTGGCGATACGGGCTGGTTGCAGATGGATTCTTTGGTTGCCTGTATAAAAATGAAGTCTTAGTGTTTCGACAGCATCAAATGCAGGACGATTTGCAGATTTATTTATTACTTAAAAGCGCAGGGGACACACACAGACTAAAAACCTCGAATATGAGGCATTTTTGAGGAAACATCAGGGCACCAAACATGATGCTCTAGCCTAAATCTTGAACAGCAAATGATAGGACTACCCCATTGAGTCTCTACCAGAGTGTGCATAAAGATGTGTCCTTAAAACGCGTTACATAACAAGAAAATAGGGCCGGATAGACGGAGGCAGTCCCAAAAAAAAGTGAATATTAATGTGCACTCACTTGGCCAGTATATTGTAAATTGCAGTTTAATATATACCAGCAATAAATCCATCCACCATGGTGGTTTCTGGTGTTTTTAAAGTGTTTTGTTGACGTTTGATTTCAACTTTTGGGTGATTTTAAAGATGAAAAAGAAGAGGTTTGGCAGCAACGATTCGTAAAATGATCACAAAGTTAGATAAGCTTAAATCACAATGTAAACATTAAAATTAAATGTTTTCACAAATACTGGACCATATTTAGTTTTGGTAGCTAGTACCCGATTGATATCCAGTCAACTTTAGGTTTCCCTTATTGATTTGTGTTGAGTTATTCTCTAAAATTTTGACCATTACAAATATCAAAATGGTCTTTTCAAGTTCTCATAGCCCTTTCTGACATCTCAAGTGCTTTGAGTGCCAGTTCATCTGGAGGCTTTTATTGTTTTTGACACCAGCTTAGGAAAGTTTTAGCCGGGTGTTTACGGCCCTTGCAGTAGTCAATGCTTATGTGATCAATGACAACACAGCCCCAGTCTTCACCCGAACAATAGCTAGATAAATACCCACACACACTCACAACAGGCCATCGTTTGAAATTTAAAATTATTTTCTCAGAAATTTGAGTTAATAAGTCAAATTTTAAAATAGTAATCCAAAATTATGACATGTAGGTGGTTAAAAAAAAAAAACTTCTATAACAGACTAGGCTGAAACAGAAAACTAATTTATTTTCCTTATAACATCCCATCTTTCCTGCAGCAGTCTCCCTCTGTGCTCCTGTTTTGATATATAATTAAAATCTAGTGTCGCACACACATTTGTTCAGGAATCAGGAGTTGCATAACAACTCAGAACTACACCAAAACACAGTGATAATTGTGGTGTCACTTTTGAAGACACTTGGAACAACAATGACAAACCTTAACTTTCTGAACCTCAAGGGGAGCAATTAAAGGGACTATCAGTGACAGAGAGCAAGAGAAGTGAAGGTGCATCCGCGCAGGAACGTGGTAATCAGAGTCCATAGAAAGTCAGTAAGAAAACCATAAACCTAAAAAAAATAAAAAATTCAGGTAAAACTATAACATTTGTGCCTTCCCTCTTTGCAATTTTCAAATTTTCCAGAGCCATCCTCTTGGCCAAAGCAGATCCCTTGGGTTGCTGGTTTTGGCCCACAAGTTATATTTTTTGATACCCCCGCACTGCATAATAGACATTAAATTGAGGCTGTCGAAGCTCTGATATATCCGATGATATTGACGTGCAGAGCTGGTGAGACTGCTCTGCACATCAAGTGGACATAAAACCAATTTGGTTTAAGTTTTGAACAAAGCGTCAGTGTGTGTTTCAGTTCTGAAAATGTAATTTCATTGTCTCTACTTTTGAAGTTACGAAAGACCAGAGTGCTGGAAAATTGCACCAAATTTATACCGAGCTCTATGTACTTTGAAGAACCGTAACTAGGAAAATATTTGTAGCATGTTTAAACTTTGCATGGCGTCATTATTTCACAAAAAAGTGGGTGTGCTTTGATTGAGGGAGATGGGAATTTCTTCCAGATTTGATTGATTTTATGTGAAACGAACCAGCAGCCGATAAACTTTAGGTCTACCATCTGCTGAAGGGGAAGAAAAGCTCCGTCTTTATTTGGAATCTGGGAGCCATATTCGGATTCAAGTCATGCTTCACAGTGGTGTTTTTTTTTTTTTTTTTTGACAAGCCCAGTAAGCCTAACAAGGAGCAGGAGAGACCAACAGACACACACACACACACATACACACACTATTTTTGGCTCAGTGTTGTGAACTAGTTTCGGGTGCTCAGATGTTTTTGGTGTTGCTATGACAATAATGACAATAGCAAGGCAGAGCAGTGGTAACGTGGAGGCTGAAGGCAAGGGAAGAGGACAGCAGCTATTCATCGAGCATTTCAGCCAAAGACATTGACGGAGGAGGTTCAGAGGGAGCAGGGCAAGAGGGCAGAAAACAAGCCGGGGGGGGGGGAGAAAGTCTGGAGGAAGTTGTGGTCCTGGTTTGTAATAGTGTGTTAGATAGCCTCTAGTCTTTCAGAAGGAAACATGAAGCAGCAAACTGTGAACAGAAAGCAGCAGAGAGCAGAGTTACTGTGGTATAAAAAAGCTGATGCGATGATGAGACATAAATATATATAGAAAGAGGGGGAAGATGGAGGCTGCGGGTTGACTGAGGTTGTAATGAGGCACGGGGGGATTTCAGACGGTCGATTAGCTCTACATTTGGACACAGAAGAGCACTCCGATCTGAAACAGGACTAGGTCAGCTGTGGGTCAGTCTGGCTACATTTGCTGCTGGCTCTGCTATTGCAGCCACAGTATCCTGCAGAGCATTTATACTAACACAAGAATCTGTTGTTATAACAGACAAAAGCGATCAATGGTTTGGAGATGTTTCAGTTAAATAGGGTAATTTATAAGCTTTAATAAAAAGCTTATATATATTTATATAAGCTTTAATAATAAAAAGTAACTGCACCGAAATCTGGTCTCTGAGCATGTTACGGCCTGCTATTCTAGAACTGCCTTATTTTGACAAAAAATAACATGTGAGTACTCTGCAGTGGGCTGCTTATGATTATTTGGTGCTTTAGCTTTGCATTCCCATTACAGTTATATGTTTTGATACATTTATAGAGTTATAAAACTAAAACAATGAATATTGTTCACTTTTTTTAATACCAGAGTAAGAACTTGACGTGGAGCGAAAAAGAAAGTCTGTTAAACATTTTTAGACCTCTTTTGAAACTTTGAATCACATTTTTTGTTTGTTCAAATGAAACACATTAAAAGTAGACTAAGGTAGTAATAAGGTTAAAAAAATATAGCAGTCTAACAACAGCGCCTTGAGGCAACTGTTGTTGTGATTTGGCACTTTATTAATAAAATTGAATTGAGTTCAATTGAATTAATAATTTTACTATAGTAAAAGTGAATTTGAAGCCCAGCTGCAGATTAGTTTTTGCATCAGTTTAGCCACTGCTATCATAATTCAGCAAAATGAAAAGAATAAGGTGCCAGGTAAACTAAAAATAAAATGTCTAAAGAATAAGTGTTGTTCATAGTGGAGGTGGGGTCAATCATCTAAAGCGACAGTACAGAGGTGAAGAAGAGAGTGTAGCCAGGGTGGAGATGAGTGATTAGAGTGAAAGGGAGGGTTTATAAAATGGTAGCGAGATGTACTATGATTATAGTTTGTAGACAGTGACCCTGAAAAAAGGAGGCAGGTGGCAGAGTTGAAGATGCTCTCACTCCCAATGACTGACCAATGCTGTATTAATTTCTAATAATGTATTCATTATAAATGAATACTTCAGAAGGACAGCTTAGGTCGAGACAAAGTTGGAAAGGTAAGGCTGAGATGGATTGGACATGCAGAGGAGGGACAGCAAATACACTGAACAAAGGATGGTGAATATGGAGCCTGCCAGGCAGAAGGAAAAGACCTCAGAGAAGATGGATGCAGTGAAAGAGGACATGTAGAGGGGCTGGTGTGATACAGGAGGATGCTTGAGGCAAGGTGATATGGAAGCATCTGATCCACTTTGGCAACCACTAAAGAGAGCAGCCAAAAGAAGATCATTTGTATTCATCTAGTTTTTCATTTGCAACCCCTGAATTAAATAATGTTTCCTCGTATTAGATGATCGACACTGTTCTAAAATAACAGTGAAAAGAACAAAATGGGTGTCTCACCCTGAATGAGCAGTGAGTATGGCTCACATTTTTAATGTTGCCCTCTCAGCAGCGTTAAAAGTGACATGTCTGAGTCGATCTTTTTCTCTGGAGCTTGAAGTCTCATGAAAGAAGGATCAATTTTGTTATCAGATGCCAGTTTAGTTGGCATAAAGTTCACGTTGATCTCAGACAATTATGGCATTGTTTTTGTGTTGTCAGCTGGCCACATGTCCGTCGCAGACCGCTGCCTTTGACCGTGATAATAAAGGCTAATGTCTTCCATTGTGTAGGTCAGTGCTTAGCTTTTGAGCTCTTGACAGGGCTAATATAGATGATGAAATATTGATAGCGCCTGGCGTGGGGCTGAGCTGATTGGCGTTAAATATTTAATTTGTCCACATTAACTGAGGCTTTTTATTTCAGAGATTGACAGCCTCAGCTTATTTTATCAGCGCTGCGTGTTCAAGCTGCTTCTGTTTACACTAAACTGTGGAAGTATGTGCCTGATCCAAGAGTTTAAAGATTGATAACAGGGTGAGGCTCGTCCACGTGTGTGTGTAAGCGGATAATTCATTTGTGCTGCTTGAATTGAGGAAGTTTTAAGCTGTGTCAGGGCCAGTGTTGGCTTCCTGTGTGGCTGATTGAGTAAAGGAGGAAGTGATTTAACGGAAGGGGAGCACTTCCTTTTAACGTCCCCACTCTTCCCTGTCTGTTCGCAGTTACATTCAGAAGAAAAGACCCTCTTGGATCACTGACACCTGCTAATACCTGAGGATACAAACAGAATCTGCCTGCCTATAACTTTGGCTGCCTCTCCTCATAGGCGGCTTCTTCTTTGGTGACTCAACAACAGCTCATAGTCTTTACGACGGTAAGATCCATTGTTGTCTTATAATACATTTATATATATATATCTATTCTTAATATTTCATATTTTGTTGGCTGTTATGTTACAGAGGCACTGGCTATGTAACAGGAACGTAGTTTAAACCGAGGCCTTTCGACTAATGTCCAAAATGGTTTTGGGTGTTTCGGCCTGTTTACAGTAAATCATGTGTATTTAACGCTACTGTGGGGAGTATGCTGTAAACAGGGGTTAACAGTAACTAATTAGCGGTAAAACGATTTCAGTGTTAACACAAAACAAAAAAGTCTACGGCAGGTATGGGTAAAGTACACACCTGGGGCTGGAATCAGCCTGCAGACCACCTCAGATCACAGTTGCTCTAAAAGGAATATGAAAAGAGGCTACCCACAGGTTTTCTTGATATACATGAATCATACAAATTTAGAGTTTGTTGCAAATAACAATGGAGCAGTAATAAGCTGTCTCCAGTGAATTGCTTACCCGGTAGATGGATTCAAACTCCACCGTCTTGTATTGTAGCTGGGAGTCCTTGTTCTGCTTCATAGTCTCAGTTAGCTCACCCACATGAACCATCTCTCTGCCTCCAGCTCACAGAGGCACTCCACAGTAGAACAAGGACTACTGTCAAGGAGTCTCTGGGGACTGCCACAAAAGTGACCTGATCACCTTACAGGTAGAAAAACAAGAGACAGCAAGGGATGCAAAACAAACAGGAGAGGAATAGCAGCTGTAGGTATAGCTGTAATTTTGTAGGTCATCACTGTTGCATAGTGTGGACTTAAATGTTACTTAAATCTAACACAGTGTAGGTGTCTTAAAGAGTGAAGACTTAAATTGTGACCTGATGACAGATCTAAGTGTAAAGTCACACAGAAATTGAAGCTGTATTATCAGGTCATCATGAATGTCTTTAACAATTTATTTATTTATTTATTTATTTATTTTTGCAATCTCTGCCTTAAACAGGTGATCATTTAAACCAATAGGTTTCATTCTCTTCAGAGGCTAAGCTGAGACCTGCAGTAAATGTTGTTTCAATTCAGTTGTGACTTATTCTCTAGAAAAAAATCACGCACATTGCATGACAAAGCAGAGGTCTTCCTACATATAGAGGAAAATCCCCAGAAGAAAATGTGTTTTTAAGGTCTATGTCAGCATCAGTGATGACCCTGTGCAATCATATTATGTAGTTTTTGTTATTATTATTAAGGTCAAAGGTTAACAAAAATATCATTCTTCATTGAAATTTGTTCCAAAATATCCTTTTTGCATGTCTCAAAAACACAGGGTTTGGTTAGAGAACCAAAGAGAATTCTTATTTTAATTACTTTAAAAAAGATTGTTTCTTATAGCATAGGCTTGTTAAGTAACTATCATGAACTTTCTCTTTGGGGAATAACTTTTGTGGGCTAGGCCAGATGTCATCAGTGATTTCAGACCTCAAAGAGTTAACCTTTTTTTAGGTGGGGTTACATTTACATTTAACCGTAAAATGTGTTTTTGCTCATGAAATTGCTAAAACAGCAGCAAAATGCTCAATTTCGTATTACGTAAGGTGATTCAAAGCAAAGATTCATTGCTTCATCTACATGCAAACTAATCTTGGTAAGTCTCTCTGACACCAAAGGCCTATTTTAAGGATAAACCCTGCAACAGTTGCATCTTTATTTTTTGGTCTTTATGTTCTAAGGAAAAAGAAAAGTGTGCTATATGACAGATGAAGGCACATAATGTGTTTCGCCAGTAGCATGTTCAGAGATTAATGCTTAGGCAGCTGAAATAATTTGCAGCAGCAGGTGGTCCATGTGTCCTGCACCTGTCCTTCTTCATCCGGAGGTTTCTATCCTGCCAAACTCACACAGAAACACTCTGTCACTCAGTGAAGAGGGAAGGAAAACTCTGCAGGGTGGTGGCAGAGTGCCATTTAAACAGCTGCATGTGCAAATGTGCAGCGTTTGTTTATGTGAAAGAGCTCACAGGAAAGAGAAAATACATTGTAAGACGAAGAAGAGAATGAGGAGAGCAGCTGCTCCCCTCATTCACATAGTATATGTTTTGATTTAGTACAGGGACACAGTGGTGGTGGTTTAACTATCTTAAGGGAAGTAGTTGCCAGGAAAGCAGATATCATCGTCTTGTTATTGTTTACGGTCTGCAGCTCTGCCTCCTCCTCCTCTTCCTGCAGTCACTCTGTCACTTCTGTTCTGTGCTCGCTGCTGGTCATGAGGAGTCATGAGACATTAACTCTGTGTGGCTTCTTTGTGTCTCAGCTCCTCTCATGCTCACTGAGAATGGATGATACACAGTACGGGGTTCAGATCGGAGAGAACAAGTTCGTCAGCAAGTAAGTCTTCCATCCCGCACTGTTTCTCGTATAAACAGACATATACATAAGTTTGTATGTTTATACAGATTATAAACTCACAGTAAGTGACAACAGGGAAACAAATGAGTAGCCTTTATTCATCTTTGGTATGTTTAAAAAAACATTAATTTAAAAAAGACGATGTGAAATAGGGATGTTTGTGGTTTTAAAGGTTTCAGCCTGTTAACTGTTTGCAGTGTTCATTATCTGAAATCTAGGTTTTTCTTTATGACAACAAGTATCCCTAATACCAAACGTTTAGGCACAAACTGTGTGATTTTTGGCTTTTGAAAAATATTCTCCAAAGTCTGACCAATCAGTAAATAAAACTGATAAATAATGCACATTGAAAACTATTAAGATTTCTTTTTTCTCCATAACATAAAGTTACAGTTACTCAGCCTACATGCATATACATTCACTTGTATTGTGAGACTCCTATTTAGGGTTTCAGTGAAGAGACATTGAATTAAGGGAACAGGACTTCACCTGGTCCTGAAACTGCTTGTCAGTTAGTTGTCAAATTACATTTGACTTCTATAAGCATACAAGACACGATATCCTGCCAAGATGACTGAATAATAAACAGCACTACACAGATCATGTTACCAGTCACTCACAGGGTTAACACAAAGACAGGAAATCACACACTTGCATCTACTGAAACCCCAAACCTCTCAACAGAAAGCCAAATCAACATTTTATTCACACAGCCAAAGATAAATATCTTTTCCAAAGTTTTTAATGATGGCTTTATTAAGCTGATGAGAAATTATCAATTGAAACTGAATCTCAGCCTTACCAAGAACAGACAATAAATGCTTCAGACATGCTTCTTATCTTACTACACCAAGAAACTGCTACACCCACTTTCTTTCTTCCTCTGTCTGTACATTAAAAAAGAAATAAGAGCTAATGAGACCAAGGACGGGATCTGAAAATTACATATAAATCTCAATTTTGTGACTTACTTGTAATCCTGATCTCATCTGGTTCTTATCTGGTTAATAGTGGGAAAGAACTTAAATGTAGTAGTGGCTATCAAGTAATGTTAATGGAGAATCAACCTTGAGGAGAACATTACACAGGAGGTGAAATATTACTACACGGCTATATTACAACCTGAACCTGCACAGTGGCATTGAATTACTTCCTAGAATAGTTTTCTTTTTGTTTGCTTATTGCTCAGCTGCCTTCAACTCACCACCATTGAAACTAAGAGAAATCCAAAATTACCAAAGTGGTGATTAAGTACCAGAAATATTGTCAGAGCAGTGACCTGTATCCAGTGATGTTAGCACCAACTGGCTTTCAGATATAGTTGCGTCACTCCATTAGTGATGTTGTTATGCATTTTTGGGATCCATGAAGATCCTTAAAATTTGATCTAGTGTTGTTAAAAATGTTTTTACACTATGTTATAAAAATATGTGCACGGTGCATGCAGAATTACAGCTCAGGTGGGATAAAATCAGTGGGAATCTCCTTTAAACTTTGTTTCCATCCAATGATTTTAATTACTTCTGTCTTCAGGGCAACAGTCCTGTCACATCTTAAAACTTACAACCTCTATTATGAAGGGCAGAATCTGCAGCTGCGGCACAGAGAAGTGAGTAATTGCATCTCTCTGTGAGTGAGTGAGTGAGTGAGTAAGTGAATGTGTTTAATCTTATTTTATTGTTTTAAATTTCAACAGAAGAACCTTAATGTGTCGAGGCCTTATCCCTGTCTTTACTTTTGCTCTTAGTTCACTAGAATTTAATATACCCCACTCATTACACCCTCTATCCCTAAGGAGTAACAACTGTCCACTCTGTGTGTATTTACTGTATGTGTGTGTTTGTGTGCATTGATCGGTTTTCGTGTCTTCCAACAGGAAGAAGAGGAACTGTTTGTTGAGGGCTTGCTGAATATCTTTTGGGGCCTCCGGCGACCAATCAGGCTACAGATGCAGGATGACCACGAGCGAATCCGGCCGCCCCCCTCCTCCACGTCTTGGCACTCGGGTTGCAATCTGGACAGTCAAGGGTAAGAGCTCCAGACAGATCCAGTTACATCCCAGTGACCGGAAATGGTGATACAGAGAGGTCATTGAGGGCAGATATAGATTTTATCTAGTTTGTCCAATGAAAGACAAGCGGGTATTTAATGTTTAAAAGTGTGTAATTAGGGTTTGAGATTTAAATCCATGTAAATAGAGTTTAATTCCTAAATAAGATACAAATTGGCAGCTTTCCATAAGCAAAAGTGAATCTTTTAAGCCACGCTTCTAGTTTAATTGAGGATCTTACTGCAAGCTATTGCAAATCAGTCCATGTCAATAGGCTCTAAGCGCCATTTTCAGCTCTGTAATCCCATTTATCAAAAGAAGCTATTCTTGCTCAGAGGATAGCAGGCCTCACAGGCATAGAGCTGCCATTTGGATGTTAACATGAAAACAACAACAAAAAACCCTCATAAGTAGCCATATTGCTGTGAGAATCTTCTGAAATTTACTTGATTATGACAGGAAACATTGTCACAACTCATAAATAAAAGAACAGCTGCACTGGCAAAGAGGAACAGCAGTCACAAGTTGAAACTAACCAACCCAGATATGACGTATGTTAAACAGCAGGTTAAAAATGACAGCTACTACAGGAAACCTAATAATAAGACTCACCACTACAGTCAGGACAGACCAGCCTGTCGATGGCATCACAAACACATACCAAAGTGAAAAAAGAAAAACTGGTGTTCTCAAGGAAAATCTCACAAACTAATCGAGATCTCCCTCTAGATTCATACATGGTGTGGAGGGAGTTTTAGTTCAGCTGTGCATACCTGGACTGCTCTTAAACTTAATGGCTTTACAGTTTCCTTTATATATGAAAGATTCTAGTGGCTGTTAGTCCACACTAAGATTAATATCAGGATAATAGTTTTTTGAGAAACTGCAGTTTATGGTCATAAATGCATGATGGGAGTTATCATTTGAAGGTGCAGTTTTTATCTGAAAAAATATTTTTAGCTGTATGTTTACGGTTTTGACAGTTTGCAGTTCTTCTCCTTCACCCCATAAATGTACTCTCTCCTGTTCCATGTTTGAAGTTCTCCCACCACCACAGATGGTCAACAGACTCAGCAGAGCTCACCCACAGTGGAAGTGACGCCACCTGACAGCCAACCAGAGGACAACGGTGTGACTGAAGAGGAGGCAGAAGGTAAATTCTGGTCTTTTAGTTTTATACATTTATATTTTCAGACTTCATTGATTTAGATTTTAAATAATTCAAACTGTATCTATGTGGTTATATATAACCAACAAAGTAGGAGTAAAATATTAAGCCAACGGTGTAAATTAGAACAAAAAAAGCCAGTACAGGTACAAGTGTGAGTACACGTATGAGAAATATGTACAGTTATTCAGATTATTACACAAGCCATGGCAGAGCTTCTACTTTTACTTTGATTTCAAAGTCTAAAGGAAAATCTTTTTAGTTCCATCTGATATATTTCCTATCTAAAAAGGAAGTATCAGATATATTAGATTTATCTTAATTTGAACGTGTTTGCTCACACTTGTTTCTTGTTTCTTTCTTGGGTTTTTTTTGTTTGTTTGGGTTTTTTTGCCTGTCCCGTTTGGATCTTTAGCCATCAGAATTGTTGTCTGAAGGCCAAGAAAGATGCCAAGCGGATTTAATTCACCAAGTGTATCATCATGGCCTTGCCATATTGGTCCATTTGATTGACCTTTATTATAATTATGTATTTATTTGATTTGATTTTCGGTTGTTACAGATGGGACAGACATGACTGGGGGATAGGGCAGGGAGAAAGAATGAAAAAAAGAGAGGGAGAGAAAGAAACATAGAGGGGAGAAGAGATGGTGAGAAAGGGGGGAAGAGGGAAAAAAAAGAAAAACAAACAAAACACCTGGATCACCTGTATAGAGATAAAAAAACAGAAGAGAAAACAAACAAAAAAGAGCAACATAATAAATACAACACCATCACAATAAACTAGCTAACAGTAGATAACAGTAGATACTAAATATTACATGTTATTGTGCAACATGCAAGATCGACAGCGCACAATGTGCTTTGAGGTGGCAGCCAAGAAAGGTGTAGTTTGTGTCTGTGAACACCCAAGTGTACACCTGTGTGCACACCTGTGTGGATCAGCACGCTTGTATTCAAAAGGTTTCTCCATGTAACGATCTGCTAGGGAGTGTGGGGAGCCATAGCCCCGTCCCCCAGGGCTTGAAGCAGGTATGAAGGAGATCCAGGGCTCACACTTGTTTCAGTATTTATAGATTTTTTTTTTTAGCTGTTTCTCAGTTTTTTGCTACCTGTTCTTTTGGTTTTACTCATTTGACATTACTCTGTTGGCTATAATAAGAATCAAGTAAGCAGCTTCAAACATCAGTCATTTACTAAGAATATTTTGTTTTTAAACTGGCTGCATCTTGGCGAAAAAAAGTTGGATCACATTGAGGTGAAATGAATCTAGCTATAAACACATTTTGAATTAAAAATAAAATTTGCACATTAAAGCGAAAGATAGAAAATTTGTTTACAGTTCTGTGTAAGTGATGTTTATTTCTAAAACTATGGTTTTCTTTCACTATTTTGTGATCTTAGCTTAAGGCTAAATGAAAATGTTAAGAACACTGAATAATAATCCGTAATTTAAGGTGGTTCAACATTTGACTTGACAGAGGACAGTGAGAGCTCCACTCAGCTCCTCAGGACAAAGAGCGATGCCGGGGTCTTAAGGCGAGGCCAGCGAAGGTCGCCAAGTGACCAGAGGAAAATCCGACGCCATCGATTCTCCATCAACGGACACTTCTACAACCATAAAGTAAAACTTTTAAAAACTTGCAGAATAATCAAATAAAGTTCATTAGGTTAGTTCATTTATGTGCCGCTTTAAAGCAAATGATTTGGGAACAGGTTTTAGTTACATTTTTCTTGAGAAAATGTGTTTAAAAGTGAAAAGAGTAAAGGTTTTAGCTTCAACAAGTTTAACTGAACCTAAATTAATATTTAAAATGTTTTTCCATTCCATCCTCAGACAGCAGTGTTTACGCCTGCTTACGGGTCGGTGACTAACGTTCGCATCAACAGCTGTATGACCACGCCGAAGGTGCTACGAGTTCTCCTTAACAAGTTCAAAATCGAAAACAGCCCAGATGATTTTGCACTCTATCTGGTCCATGCTAGTGGAGGTGGGTTAAGAATTCAGCCTTAGTCCACTAATTTTATTTTATCTAATTTTATCGTCTACTTTGAGTTTTACTACTTTTAAAGTTGGAAGTTTTTGCATTATTCCTGGTGGTGCAATCAAATCTGAACTAAAGCTACAACACAGAGCTTCTCTATAAAGCTTCGTAGCTGAAAATGCTACATCAAGATGAACAGGATCAACCTTTTTGGGTCTCTATAAAGCTTATAATTTATTTTTATTTTTTTAGAGGCTATGATATTTGGAAACTCAACACAGAATCTGTGTTGTCATTATTCCATTTCTGTTCACTCACTGGGTTTTCTGAGCTGAAAGAAATACATTGCAGTCAGTAATCAAACAGCAATTAGCAGAAGTGTAACTGAAAAGTAATGATGCTTTCAAAATGATGATGAAGATGTTTGATGAGATTGCAGATTATGTTGTGGTAACAAATGGCAGACTACCCCACACACTACTGAGTGCTCTTGCTGTTTGTTTTTGATTAAGTTCTGCATCAGATCCAGCTGTAAAGTCTGAATGTCAGTGCTAAATTATTCATGAACTCGTGACTATGTGGAATACAAATATGGATATATATCTTGTAGCCCAAAGGCAAACAATGTGAGTGAGGACATTGTGTATAAAATGGGTTATAGTTATTAATCCATCACTCCATGTATGTTCTGGTGTTTCAGAGCGAGTGAAACTGAAGCGGACTGACTATCCTTTGCTGCTGAGAGTCATGCAGGGACCGTGTGAGCAGGTCTGCAAAATTTTCCTCATGGAAGAAGATCTCGGAGAAGAAGTCACATATGATGTAAATCACCATTTTCTTTTTTCATAGCTATAAATGAACATGTATTAATCATTTTACAGTTACTTTTTCCTTGTAAAATGAATAAAGTATATGCACAAGTATTTGCACTTGTGTTTCCAATATTCAATTATCTTTGAGATTTGGCCTTAAAATTCTCTTTGCTTCCACAAGGTGGCGCAGTATATCAAGTTTGAGATGCCTGTCCTCCAGAGTTTCATCACCAAGCTAAAGGAAGAGGAGGACAGAGAGGTGCAGAAACTCAGGAGAAGGTATAAGAAATACATTTTTAATCTGTCCTGGCATTCAGTAAACATAATCTTAACATCTTTAACTTTCATGAGCTGCAATAAATATGAAAAGTGGAGGCCTACAAGCTATTTTTAAACTATTTTTAGCCCACCACCTGCCCCCAGTCTAATGTGGATGTGCATGTGTTTTTATTGGCTCTTAAAAAAAATCCTCAGATTTGGTCCTCCTCTGTCTTCATACCTTCAGGTATAACTATCTTCGGAATATAATCGAGAAGCAGCTCCAGTGTCTTCCAGAGGGGGCAAAGTGTATGTGATCTGCTCATGGTAGGGCCCCCTATCCCCACACCAAACTGTCACCACAGCTGCCAAGCCGTGACCAAGAGAATGACCAAGAATCAGCTGACAAGAGCAACATGTACATGTTTCACCAACTATCCTGCTCCTCTGAAGTCCTCCCTCAGCACATCCCACAATCAGTCAGTCCACAGTTTGCTCTTTCGTGCACGTGTTGAGTGTGACCATCTCTGTGATACTGAGAGTCATAGCAACACACACACTTTTTTTTTCTTTGCTTTTCTTTACCATGAACAGAGCACTCGGACAAACGTCTCCTGTTTGTGGTTTTTTAACCTTTTTTTAGTCTGTTAGCCTGCAGGATGAGGCTAAAATGTAACCTGTCTTCTGCCTTCTCTGCAGGAAATATTCAAAATCGTTTTAAAGCACAAATGTCATCTTATAGTGACTTTTATATAGGTTTCTCCAAGCACAAAACACACAAAGTTGGTGGGATACTTTGAAGCTGATGTAAACATTTAGGACTTTTTTCATTTCATTGATGTGAAATCTGCAAGGACCCAAGCAAAAAGATCACAACCTTAAAAAACTGATGCCACTCACTTCCTGTTTGAGAAGTTGTTAAATGAACTGATTGTCTCCTTTTTATTGCCACTGAGAATTTCACTGCAGACTGTGACTGTGATAATGCAGTTACACGCAGTGTTTGGCATTTTACGTGTAGGCAGCAGGTAAGACTGAGAATCACAGGGAACAACCATCCTGTAAATGTGGAGTGGTCTGAAGGTGACAAAAATTAACCTTACATATTTCATTAAATTTAATGCATAAAAAGCCCAGGTGAAAGAGTATGGAGAAGTGATTCCTGCATATCAAGCCCCCAAAACTTCAACTGCCGTGTTTATGTTTGGTGGCGCCGGTCTTTGTCCTGCTCACTGAGCTTTAAATGAGATCTGGTCACATTGAAGCCAAGCTCTCAGCATGAAGTTAGATCCAGAAGTTCCCCAAAATAACAGACTATTCCTTGGAATAATGCCACTTTTTTTGAGCTACTTGTTTTGTTCCTACACACATTCATGTCTTAGTCTAAAGGTTTGCCTGACATTAACCAGATTGCACAAAATCTTCATGTTTTGTTTTCATTTTGGTTTAGCTTTTTTTTTAGTTTTTTTGACATCTACATCCAGCAGAGACGAGAAGCACAAAATGATAATCCCACAAGACTGTGAATTTAACGGAGAATGTTTTTAAACGTACGAATGAGCATTTCTAAGCAGTGCGGTTTGCCTCCACATGTACAGCACTTTGTCTCCTTCCGCCTGACAGTTCAGTATTTCTGACACGCAGTGGACGACGCCCCGAAGATTGTGTGAGAGCATGCATGTTGTGTTTTTAGTGACTCCTAAGACTTGCCTGCTTTTGTATTGTCTTTTACAAAGTAATGAAGAAATTTTAGCCTTTAAAGTGTTAACTCTTGCCACTACTTTGTGGAAGTTTTCGTACAATGATTGTTATTTAATAAAAAAATTTGTCTGGGGAAAATGAATTTGTAGCCCTCATCCGTTTTTTTTGCGGTCACTCTTACCTAACGATGCTGAATTCGTTTTCAGTGGCAGATGATGACAGAAGCTTCAGGAGAGCTCGCTGAACGTTCTGGTTTGTTTACTCAGAGTTAAATAATTCAGATAAAATTAGAAACGCAAATGTTAAGCCCGCGCTCTCGGGTATTTATGCGTGATGTCGGCAGCACCAGCAGCTTACTGCACAGTCAGCCAATGAGGTGATTGAGATTGTCTGAGGGATAACAGGCTGGCCCTCAAACATACTTTCCTACAGACAAGAAGAGGAGTCTGAGCTGTGAACATCACTTTTGGCTTCAGCTTCCAGAAGAGGAATACCATCTAAATCTCTGCCACACAAAGAAATATTAATTTAGCAGGTAAGACTTTTTTTATTTCTATTTTTTTCTATTTTTCCTTCATCTTACTAATTTATATTAAAATGTAGGATGTTTATTCTATGAGGCTCAGTGACTTAAAGCCTTTTTTTCTTATTTCTGGGATATTTGAAAAAATATATATATTTGCACAGATCAGAGCTTATCTCTAGAAAGTGTAGCTGTAATCTGAGAGTCACTGGATTATTCTCAAACTAATTGACCCAGTGTAATTATAGCTCGAGTTACCTTGTAAGAGGACACAGATTAGAGAGTGTACACCGTCTGTTGACAGAGCTAATGATGTCATGGTCATATAGTCAGTGGTGGGAGATGTACTTCATTTCTTTGTAAAAGAATTAGTAGTACTACACAAAGTAATGTAATATAAAAAATTGCATACAGCGTACAAAGACTGGAATTTGTCAAAATCATAATTCTCTAGCAACACATGGTAGTACTAATTACAGTTAATATGAATGCATCTCAAGGTACAAACAAGAATTGTAAAAAATAAAAAGTCAAATCTAAGTTCTCTTTTAATCATGGATACTTAATAATAATATATAAAACCAACCTGGATTTATAGACTGAATGATTGCTAAAAGAGAATTTAAGTGGAGCAGATTAAACTTTGCTTTGAGTTGGATTTAAAGTTTGAAAAACAGAGGTAGTTATGATTCAGTGATAGCAATCCTTATTAGTGGATTGGTGTTATCGATGCTCTAATATGTGAGCCGTCCTTCAGTGACGCAGTTGGTCAAGGTGGAACTGCTTTAGGTGTTTTAAATACTGGAGAGTATTTCTTAAAATTCTAGAACATACTTATTAAAATGATCTATATAAATCCTCATCCAGAGAAGACATAATTAAAATAAAGCTGGTGAATAAAAGTAAAAAGTACAATATTTCTTTTTAAAATGTTTCAGGGTGAAACAAACCCACTCATGTAGTCATACATACATCAAAAGTGTACAGATTTGAGTAAATGTTTTGACGCAAGCGTGTTTCTGCCACAGAAAAACAGAAATTGCCACCCACTTTTATCTCAATATTTCAACATGATTCAATATTTCAAGCTGAGTTATTAAAATTTTGAGATACTTTTTAGTGGCACAAACAAGTCACTAACTCTAATGTTAGTCCTCATGTTCACCTCATTACTGAGATTATTATTAGACACAGGACCTGCTTAGACTTCACAGTACTTAACAATACACTTGTCCTACCACACTGTATATATAGTCCAATCTTCACTAATATTTTGTTAGTACTGATTATAGCAGTGACATACTTAATGCAAGATGCTTTTTCTAGGTTTTTGTATTTTTGGAGTTTACATCATTTTAATGTTGGATATTTTATAATAATATATCAATAATATTGTATTTATGGTGCATAGCCTACACCTAAACCTCATATATAAATGTAGCCTGGATGTTTGTTAATACATTATTTTTATAGCCTGTGTCATCTTTCTTTAATTCTTTTTACGTAGTTAAATCCCAAAAGCCTGTCCATAATTTGGGATTAGGTCAAAAATAGTCAGATTTCAGAATTAAGAAAATATGAATTTCATCCCAACAAAAACGAGCTAATCCATAGATTTAGAAACAGAGCCCGTCTACAGGATCCTAACTGAGGTGCATTAGAAAATATCTAATGTCTGATCTGAGCCCTTGTCTGCATCAGCACTCATGCCACAGTGCTTGTGTAAGATTTGTTTCTCAAAGCTGGATTAAGAGCAGTGATCTGTGCTGTTCCTAATTTATCAGCAGTGTAATAATACCACACAGCAGGACTAAAGCTGCACTGAGAACATCTCATCAGTGTGTTTGCATTTGTGTGACTTCAAGAACCTTTCCATTTTATATAAAGTATAGTTTAAAAAATTGCTTTAAGTACTCACCAGTAATTCAAGTAGTAATAATGCAAATAAATATTTTCTCTTTAAATAATTTCAAAGAAATCCTTGATTGGTACTTGTTGGCCAATGTATTTAATATGTATAGTCTAAAACAGCAACAGCAGAAACAAAAATGAGATTTTCCTGTTTATAATAACAAAATGAATACATAATTTTTTTAAATGCCAATGACAGAACAAAGGTGAGCAAAAAAAATTAACAACACAACTGAAAGATGATGTAACATGTAATAGAAGTAAAAGCAAGTCTATAAAAATGTAAAAGCGGTTACTAATGAAGTTCATTAACCAATTCAGTCCTCCTAATAAAGTTTCTATAATCTTATTTTGACAGGATGAAAATCACGTTGGAAACGCACAAACTTTCCACAGTGGCCCTCTGTGTGCTGCTCCTGGCCACACTGTTACCCGGCTCCGAGGCCCGCCGTGGACGTGGTGGTGGTGGTGGTGGTGTGATCAGCCGAGGAGCAGGAGGAGGCTACAGCCGGGGGTGGGGAGGTCAGCCTTACAGACCACCGCCTGTCCAGAGCAGTGGCCCCAGTGCCGGGAAAGTAGCTGGGGCAGCTGCTGCAGGAGCAATAGGAGGAGCCATGCTCGGATCTGCCTTGAGCCGTCCTGGGTATGGGTACGGGTATGGCGGAGGATTTGGAGGATACGGTGGATATGGGGGATATGGAGGGTATGGAGGAGGTTATGGATACCCACGATACGGAGGTGGTTACGGCTATGGCCCCCGCCCTGGCTATGAGCCAGAGGGCTCTGGTGATGTGGAGTACTACACCGGAGCATCCAGTGGCCCAATCTACAACAGCATCATTGTTGTCATTGGCTCCCTAATGTCCCTACTCATGGGCCACTGGGTATCATTCATGTAGCACTGGAGACGAAGCTGAGATTTACAAACACACCAGAAAAAACCCTCCTTTCAAAAATAACCCATCCTACTGTAAAGGGGACATTTTAAAGTCACAATTCAACTGAAATTTGAGTTTTCAGAAATACAAACCTGTTGCCAATTTGTTTTGTGGACACTTCAGTGACCCTCTGTGAGGACAATAAGACGAGTTTGACTTATTAATGTGACACCATTACACTGAATATGAAAACACACGGTCAAAAATCATTATTAAAGTCACAAAATGTAATCTGATTTGATGTGATGTTGCTATCCTGTCCCATTTTTGACTTCTTTTAATGTGGCCACTGTTTTTGTACATTTGCTGATGGCAGTGATGGTGATGACTACAGTCTGTAAAGATAGAGCAGGAATTAATTAGATCTGTTTTAAGTTAAGTCTACCTCAAGGAACCATGTCAGGATTAGATGTTAATGTCATTTTGTAATTACCAAATTTAAATATTTTTTTTCATTGTTACATAATTTTGTCTATGCTGTATATCGTATATAGGTTATATTTTTAAGTATTGCTTTCATTGACATATTTCCATAATTAAATTAAATGTTTTATGATCATTTGTAGACTTTATTAAAGAATGTTCTTTAATATTTAATACTGTTATGAATGTAAAATAAATGTGTGATAAAGCTTCCTGTTGACATTTATTCTCCATGCTAACTGCTTCATTTTAGATTATTTTAGGTTATCATTAAGCCTTAGGAACCTTTGTAATCCTTTTCAGACTGACGTCAGTGACTTTGTTTCTCATTTGTTCTTGAGTTTCTTTAGATTGTCAAGTTTCTTTAGATTGTGGCAAATCACACAATTTGATCAATTTGTTAGGGATCATTGAATGTCTGGAAATCTACAGAGTAAGACAGAGCTGAATGATCACATGATCCTTTAAATGGGAAAGAAAAACCCATCACAACATCTAGCTTAGTGTAGAATATTCCCCAAGAGAAAAGTATGTCATTACCCAACACAATAATGGTGTGGAGGAGGCCTGGACTGGCTCATGATCCCATAGAGTCAGTGTGATAGATGGGTATTTACGGCTTTCATTGGCACAGAGTCACTCCTGTTTATTGAGGATGTAGCTTGAGTTGCTCAGTTTTAACAAAATAAAACAAAAGTGACTGGATGGGGCTTTGTACATACTTGGAAAGCAATCCACAAGTTTCTGAAGGCCAAGAAGTGGAATATTGTGCAGCAACTAGTCAGCCACCTTTGTCACCTGTTTTAGTCTACAGCTAAAATTAAAATAGTCATTTCCCCAATATTATAGAGCACAAACTGTAGATCTAAAACAAACTGTCCCAAATAAGGCACACCCATTATACTGGCCTAAAAACAGATATATGAACATTAAAAATTTCATTTAAAAAAATACAACATATGATACAACAACATCCAGCCAGCCATCCATCCATCGTCTTCCGCTTATCCGGGTCTGGTTTGTGAGGGCAGCAGCCTAAGCAGAGAAGCCCAGACCTCCCTCTCCCCAGCCACCTCCTTCAACACCAAGGCGTTCCCAGGCCAGCCGAGAGATATAATCTCTCCAGCGTGTCCTGGGTCTGCTCCGGCGCCTCCTCCTGGTGGAAACACCTCACCCAGGAGACGCCCAGGAGGCATCCTTGTCAGATGCCCAAACCACCTCAACTGGCTCCTTTTGATGTGGAGGAGCAGCAGCTCTACTCTGAGCCCCTCCCGGATGGCTGAACTTCTCACCCTATCTCTAAGGGAGAGGCCAGGCACCCTTCGGAGGAAACTCATTTGCCGCTTGTATCAGCTCTGAAGCAATGAAATATGCACAAGTACAAGTTACTAAAGGTATTTCATTTATTTTACATGACAGGGGAAAAGTGCAAGCCTTTAGGATTCATGAAAACATTCACATCCTCCCATAAGAAACAACTCTGTAGCTCATTTTGTTTTACAGTTACAGGAAAAGGCTTTGTAACCATTATAATTCCTCCTGTAATCACAAGTCAGTGCCATCTGTGCCATCAATGTTTGCTTTATATGAAGCATAAAGTATAAAATAAAGTATAAAATCTCAAAGCAGACATCAGCACAAAATAAAGAAAGGATTACAGGTTCCTTTCGACCAAGTTATTTTTCATCTTATCATCTTTCATCTTTACTTATTCATGAACATATTCTCCATAATGTCAAATGAACATCTCAGTGCAGCAGCACAGGTACATTGCTGTTAAGTAGCATCAGTATAGCACTTGTAACTACTGCTAAAAGCCTTTGAAAGCCCATCTCCACTCCTTCTACCCCTCCTGTACTCCAGTCATTGGGCCCTTCCTGTCTCATGTACTTCATGGAGTAAGCCATGTACAACTCCAAGCATCTGCTGGTTTTCACCTGCTTGATCAGTGCCGGGTAGCCGATCTCCACAATGCTGACCGTGTCATCTTCTTCGGGCTGATTTGGAGGGCCTGGACTTGTAGGGGTAGGAGTCGAGGGGTTTTCTGTGGCAGTGTCGTTGCTCTCTGATGTCACGGGAGTAGACGTGTTAGTTTTGGTCGTAGCTGTGGCAGTTGTACCTGGTTTGTTTTGGGGCTTTTGAGTTTTCACCGGCAGAATGTCAGACCTCTTCATACAGGCATCCATGTAGTCTTCATAACTCTGAACGGGTTGAGTAAATACGGCATGTCCTCCTTTGTCGCTGCTGTATTCAGTAGTATTGGTATTGGTATTAGTATTAGTATTTTTTTTAGTATTGGTTTTGGACCCATGGTTCCTGTGCATGTAGTGTTTGTAATAATACTCCTCTTGAGGGCTGCGGACATTAAAGTGAGGACGGGGGAACCCTCCTAACCCATAGCCCAGGGCCGTTCCTGCCACCGCACCTCCAGCTGCAGCTACTACTGCACTGCGAGCAAACCCTCTGGATTTCTCAGAAGGAGAACCCAGTCCATAACCTTCTCTATACCGTCCATAACCTCCTCCATAACCTCCTCCATACCGTCCATAACCTCCTCCATACCCTCCATAACTCCCTCCGTACCCTCCATACGGAGAACCTTGTCCCGGATACTGGTTAGGGTTGCCTGCTGCACCTGGTTGTCTGGGATAATTGCCTTGCTGCCCAGGACTGCCCTGATTGTTTTGCTTTGGATGGCCACCCTGAGGGGTGGAGTCTTTTTTGGATTTGTATCCTGTATTGGTGCCACTGTGGCTGCCCGAAGAGACTTTTTTGCTGCCCGAACTTTTTCCTCTCCCTCCCCTTCTCCTGGTCAGCGAGAAAGGGGTATTAAGCAAGAGAAGTGACAAACAAAGCATGGACAATGAATAGAGCTTCATCTTCACTCTGTGGAGACAAATATGAGATAATATTTAGAGCATATCACTTTTAATTTTGTACTTATGTAGTGTTAATATCACTTTATTATTTCAGTTGTAGTGCTAGAGAGCTGTTAGCAGCAGAAACCTAAAATCCTACATGTCTTCTTCTTTTGGCTGCTCTCTTTAGGGGAAGATCGTCTCCCTCCATCTCCTATCCCTAACATCGTCCTGTGTCACACCAACCCTCTGCATGTCTTCCTTCACTAAATTCACCAAATTCAACCTTCTCTGTGGTCTTATTCTATTCCTCCTTTTTGGAGTGCAAACTATCTCAGCATTTTTTTTAAATTTGTAATTGTGTTGGAGCAAATTAGGAAGGCTGGAGCAGAGACGCTGACAGCTGCAATCAGTCATGTATGCACTGGATTTTGTTTTGCACAGTAGAAAATTCACTTTCTGAGGTGCATTTTTGTCTGATTGTTTCATCAATCTCTGTGTTTCCGGATTGTATTTTTGGTGCTTAATTGACACTTTTGAGATGTTAGATTTGCAAGAAAGCAAATGAGCAGCTTAGACATGTGGAAACACAACAGGGTTTTATTTTTTAGGCTTTCAGTAACAAAAGAAAAACAGTGAAAATTCTCCTGAGAGTCTGCCAATGTCAGTGCTGATAGCTTTATGATGCAGAACCTGAGCCTTGGAGACTGTAATTAGTGACATCTCCACAGTGCTGTGTAATGTCAGTGTTGAGTTTCAAGCTGTTTATTGAGTTGCAAATCACATCACAGAAATATGATACTAGAAGTGATGCTGAGGCAGAGTGTGATCATGTAACGATGCAGGGTGTAGTTCAAACTGTTGTTATTTTCTCATCTGTTTTGCTTGTTTTAATTGAAAGAACTGTAATTGAAAGCTGGTTTTTAAAAAAGGTTGATACGAGCACATATTTATCACCTTGATCTTCGAAATTAAATACAAGTGTGAAAATGAACTTGAGCTTCAGGGCATGAACTGATGGGCGGACACTCTCCTTCGGGATTTTCTGGTAGAGAGCTGGTAGAGAGCAGAATTCAAGGCTTCATCAACTACAGCAAGTCATCCAAGTCAAGAAGCAAAGCACCCCCAGACCATCACACTACCACCACCATGCTAAACTGTTGGCACGATGGTCTTTTTGTGAAATGCTGTGTTAGTTTATGCCTGCAGTTCTTTAGATGTGGTTATGCAAGGTAATTCGTAATTTTTTGGGGGGGTTATATTAGTTGGGTCTGATTATTGGGGGGGTCATAACCCCCTTAAGCCCCCTGGAAATTATGCCCCTGCTTTTGTGAGCTCCTGGATGAGTCGTTGATGTGCTCTTGGAGTAATTTTGATACGCTGGTTCATTGTAACCCTTCCCAGACTCATAGATGTCAATGACTTTGTTTCTCAGCCGCTTCTTTAGATCATGGTGTGTTGCTTTTTGAGATCTTTTAACCTGCTTCATTTTGTCAGATACCATCGATTTAAGTATCGCATTGATTTTAAAATCTTATTGCTTACTTTTAAAATCATAAATAATATCGCGCCTAGCTATCTTACTGATCTTCTCAGCCTGTACATTCCTAGGAGAGCACTGAGATCATGAGGCCAATTGCTCTTGGTGCAACCTAGGTCACGGCTGAAGACCAGAGGTGACCGTGCTTTCGCTTCAGTTGCACCTAACCTCTGGAACAATCTCCCACAAGCTATTCGCGCGTCCGACTCGATCCAGACTTTTAAATCTTGATTGAAAACTTATCTATTTGGTTTAGCCTTCCCGGCTATCTAGAGTACGCTTCTTGTAAGTGTACTCTCACGTAACCCCTTTTCTTCTGTTTTGTTGAACAGCATTTTGTATTGATTTTACTTTTGAGGTTTTATTTTGATATCTGCTTATCTTGTATGCTTGGTTAATCAATGCTTTCCACCTGCTAGCTTATTTGCATTTGTCTTTTTTGCTACTGCTTTTACTGGATTTTGTGAAGTACTTTGGTGTACCTCTGGTTTTAAATGTGCTATACAAATAAATTTGTATTGTATTGTATTGTAAGTGATTTTTGGATTCAGCAGGTGGGCAGTAATCAGGCCTGGGTGTGGCTAATGAAATTGAACTCAGGTTCCAAAAAATCTATTGATCAAAGGTGATTTATGATTAAACAAGGGGGTTTGATGAGCTTTTTCCTCTTATTAAATGAAATCATCATTTAAAAACTATACTTTATATTTACGCTGGTAATCTTTGTCTACTATAAAAATTTGTTTGTTAATCTTAAACATTAAAGTGTGACAAATATACAAAAACAAACAAACAAACGAGAAAATTAAGAAATCAGGAAGCAGGCAAATACTTTCTCATAGGAGTCATATACGATTATATATCAGCTAACGGGTTATATTAGCATGTTCACATTTTAAATGACCATAAAATATATGACAACTAAAAAATTTTTATTTTAACTGTCTGTCCAGTTGTTTTTGTAATTTGTTACTACAAAATTGAATACTACTCAGTCTGTTGTCAGACATGACACGATAAAACCACAAAGCCTGAGAAGGTCTGGCTTAAAAAAATATTAAGAAAAAGAAAATTCCATTAGACAGGCGCCTTAGTGGCGCCCCAAAATGGATTTCCACTGTGTATCAGCCTGAGAGGCATGATGCTAATTGATCAGTATCTGAAATAATGGAATGAGCCATCGTTTTTGCAAAACCACACAGAGAAGGCAAAAAATAAACTAATATAAAATGTGAAAGTAACAAAGAAGAAGGAAGGAAGGGCTGTGGACAAACTGGAGAAGGAGGGTTTATTTAACTATTTATTCGAGCATTTTTGGATACCGAAAATCTTCCCCGCCTCTCACACAAATACCTGCTTTTACGTACTTTTTTTTTTTTTTTTTTTTTTTAAACTCTTGTTTAAATTGTCTTGTCAGATCTTGTTTAACATTTCGGCTGCTGTGACTCAGCAATTAAAATTAAGCCTTATTTAAATTTATTAAATTAAGTCTTATTTATTCTGGTGTTGTGCCAACAAGTGATTGTATTTAAATGGTTTTAAATGACTTGTTTGCCTTTAATCTGTGAAACGTACGTCAAGCATATCTGTTGTGAATGATCTCAAGCTATTTTATGCCATTTCTACCATAAGTTAAAAGATTAAATTGGTTTTGGGCGAAGCGACCTTTATAATGTCAAACGCTCACTGTTCTTCAAGAGGCCAGCTGACTTTGTAACAAATATAACTTTGTTTTTTTAACTGTATGTGAAGCCTTCCCCTGTAACTTGTTGTTAAAGAGCAGCTGCTATATGGGAGGCAATAACAAGTTTGTTCCTTGAAACAATTAAAACATATGTTACATGTTGTTAGAATGTATTTATAACTGCATTATAAAGCATTTAATTCATATTAAAATTCATATTAAAAGGGGAAAACTTCACCGGAACACGCCCACCAATAACCACTGACTGATACTCGGTTATAAAGCTTATAAAGACTGTTTACTCAAGGTGACGTGAAGCGCGCACAGATCACAGGTCGCAGGTAGAAACATTAATTGCCCTACTTTACTTACAGCCTCACCTGTGTGGTGACCGTGAGTTAGATGAGTTTCTTCCTCCCTGTTTGTCTTCGATAATGTCCGCGGCGCTCGTACCTCTCCGGTTATGGTTTTAACAGTTTCATTTGTCTGACATATGGCCGCACGAGAGATGTGGGTGGCTTAGAAACAGATGATGGGGGCAGGGCTGGGGTGGAGTCAATTCTCGGCATCCACCGGGGAAATTGAAATGGAAAAATAATCAAATAAGCGCCCACAGCGTGTACTTATGGTTCAGCTTTTAAGTGTCTGCTTTACTGAACGTTTTATCATATACCGTACATTTGGCTCATACTGAAAGAATAAATGATTCCATTTTCAATTCAACTTTATTCATATAGCACCAAATCACAACAACAATGACCTTAATATTGTATGGTAGAGGCCCTACAATAATGCAGAGAAAATTCCAGCAATCAGATGACCCAAGTGTAAGCACTTGGCGACAGTGGGACGGAATAACTCCCTTCTGCTTGTCCAGTTTCCTATTAATATTATTAATATTATTATTTTTAAGAATAAGCTATTTTGCAGCTAATAGCTCTTTGGGAGCCAGCTTGTTAGTGCAGTTATTCTATTATACCTGTCAAAAAGGAACAAAGTGCCCAAATATAACATTTTAAACTGGTTCGTTGTTGTTTGTGAAAGTATGCACTCGGGTGCCTTTTTATGCTTGAATCATTCATAGAGCAGTGATACAAACAAAAACATTTCTCTGAAAATGGTCAGGTATAAGGACTGGATTGAAATGAGTGAAAAAGTCTGGCTGCATGTGTTGTAATTACCAAATGAGTGGACTGAAACAGCTGGACCCAGAAACACACGCTGCAGTTTTAAAAGATTTGTTTACACTTGGGAGGTAACAACAGAAAAAATGGCAGCAGGTAAAAGTTTCTGACTACAGGAGGATGGCAGGGGAGCTCTATTGGAGAGGAAGAGATTTAGATTCTGCCAAAGGTGATTGTTCTATAATCAATTTTAAGTTCTGAAGGAAATGGAGTTGAAAGCCTGCTCGCTTATCGACAGACTACAGAGGGATCAGTGACTAGCCAGAGGAAACTGGGAGAAACCCATGGAGAGTACTCCTTTGGTAGCAGAAAGCCTGGTTGTGGTAACGGGTTTGAGTGGCGATGCACTTGAATTCAGGAAAGTCTACAACAACGCAGGAATGGCAGTGCGGAAACGTCAGCCATCCTTTCACCAGAGGAGAGACTGGAAACAGACAAGAGAGGAAACAGGGTTTAAACAGGGCACAAAGCATGAAGGAGCCAAGTAAGACCATTGAGGAGACAACAATCTGACAGAAAATGGAGGCACAGGCCAGTCTTTAAGTACTACTCAGTAATGCGGAAGTGAGAAACAAGGATGGCAGCTGCTGACCAGGAAAAACAGAAAACCCAACAAGAACAGCCGACCCAGCAATCCACCTGAGAGAGCACAAAACAACCCCCCCCAGACTGCCCAGACCATCACACCTTGTCTGGGTGGAAATGAGGGATGATTCAAGACTTTCGCACAGTACTGTACATCCAGAAAATAAAAGCAGAAGTAGAAAAACAACAAAATATAAATAAAATATTTAAAGTTTGAGTACACTATAAATGTACTTCAGTGACGTAATTAAGTAAGTTGCGCTCCATCACCAGGGCTCCGACATCAGTTTCTTTTCTGTTTACTCTAATTAAAAAATTGTCTTTATGGCATTTTAAAAAGATCCACTTTCCAATTTCCACTTGATCTAAAGAAATGTTTGATATGTAAATTATTTTGTATATGAACAGTTATCTTTGCTTATCTGTGTCCTGAAAATCTCTTGTGTTTATTTGTAAAGTAGACTGTAGAAAGAGGCGTACTGATATGATGGAGAAAACGGTGTTTACTTTCACCACTTGCGGTTAAAAAGCTCTCATCTGGTCACTGGAGGAATCATGTTTGTGTGGCAAAAACAGGGAGTGTCTCCTTTCGGGGGGGGCTTGGTCTTTGTTTGATTAATAGGCTAGTGTGGAAAATTGCTGCCACGCCGCCCCTTCAGCCTGTGCTTCGAGGTTTCTGATAGAATGACTCAGGGCTGTTGATTCATTTAAGCTAACATAATCATCCTGCTGCAACCAGGTTTCTCTAAGGCAGAGTAAATCGATTTGTTGATCAATTATTAACTCAGGTACTAACAGAGACTTGGAAGAAAGAAACCTAACGTTTAATAATCCACATTTCACTGTTTTACTCTTTGGTTCAGGTGTGGATGCTGTATTGTTCTTTCTTTGTGATTTTTTATATTTAAGTCGGTTTCTGCTGGTTTTTAGTTTGTTTTTGTCTGTTTGGGAGCTGACACAGTCAGGGGATGGGGTTTTGGGGGGATAACAGAAGGAGAGAAGCTGCAGAGAGGTATGTAAGACTGCAACTCTGCTTCCTGGTCCCAACTCTGGATAGTCACATTTTGTGGTGTTAATACGTTTGGCCAGATTTCTAGGAATGAGAGCTGCTCCATTCAAAGTGGGATGGATGCCGTCTCTCCTAACAGAACCAGGTTTCCTCCAGAAAGTTTCCCAATTATCTATGAAGCTCACATTGTTGTTTGGACACCACTCAGACAGACAGCAATTTAAAGAGAACATCCGGCTAAACATGACACTCATGTCCGATTGGGCAGGGGAATTCAATATTGATTGTTTACCCTTAGCCAGCAGTTTTAAATTCCCCTCAATTCGCCAAATATCCCTTCATTACGAAAGCTGGCTTTTTAAAGAAGAAGGAACATTTAGGGTCATATTAACAAACATCTGTAGGAGCTGAAAGCGTCTTGTGACGTAAAAAATGTCCTGGATTTACGAGCAGAGATGTTATCAAAACAAGTGCGTAATCTGCACTTTACATGGAGGACTCAAAGCTGATATCGAGGTGCTAAAACTTAGCGCTGCAACACTGTTTCCATGAAACAGAGCAGAAATTAACTGAAATGAGCTTCTTTTTCTCAGCAGTGCACACACAGCGAGCAACTTCTCTCTGCTCAGTCTGTAAAAAAGAAAATCTTTAGTGTGTTAGATTAATCCCTCAATGTTGCAGTGTGCTATTGAAACTAAGAAGCGATGCACGCTTCACGCACGTGGCACAGTAACATGGTAACTGGAAAGCTTAAAAATTAATTATAAAGGCTGTGGATTCATTTGAATCAAACAGGAGAGGAGAGGAAACTACAGAGGAAAAAGGTGCAACTTCAATCTCACGAGGTTACTGTTTATTGCAGTGGTGTCAAACATAAGGCCCCTTGGCCAGAATTAGTCCAGTGAAGACTCCAATCCGACCACTGCATGACTTTGGAAAGTTTTTGACTTTGACATATTTGACTCCATCATATATTAATAGATCAGAATGGATCATCTTTAGGGCTGATACCAATCAGCTTTCTTCAGTAAATACAATGAGAGTCCATCTGCAGCTCACACTAGTGTTTTCAGCTTCATCCTGCTTCTAGCATGCTGACATGCTTAGAAACTTTAACTAAGATTGTAAGTAAGTTAAAGCATACTCTACTCAGCTAGTTCAGCTCAGGCTGATGTCATTCATGCACAGTTTATGACCCAAAGTCAATCATTAGATGAAAACTTTTACATTTGTTGATTATAATTTACTCCAAACTCATTGAGATGTTTCTCAAAACCAAACATCTAGAGTTTGATTACATTTCTAGTGTCTGCAAATATATACAAAAACCAGGGATCAGAAAAGTCTGCTATGCTGCCCCCTGGTGGGCTGTGAAAGTGTTGCATGTGGGTAGTGAGTGTTTCATCGCAGACTCATTTGGTCAGATCAAAAACCAAATGAGTGACACATCATACAAGTTTCTCTGTGTAAAGAAGGCTTTAGTGCAGCTGTGTTTGCAGTATCACTATAATGCTGGTGATGATGGAGAAAAGCTCTCGCACATCTGTCTCCAGTCTTTGCGCCCCACTGCTGCTTTTAAGTTTGGTCTTCTTCTTCAAGTTCCTTTCATCATTGACGATGTAAAGTTCGATGCACCTCTTGAGTTTAACCTGTGTGATCAGTGCTGGGTAACCAATCTCCACAATGCTCACTGTGTCATCATCATCAGTTTGGAGAAGCTGTGAAGCTGCAGGTGCAGGATTGACTTCAGACTTATTCAGAGGGTGAGGAGTTGAAGGGGAATCGGTTGAGGAGTTTTTCGTTGCGGTGCTGTTACTTGTGGCGCTGCTGGCAGTGCCAAGAGCAGCAGTAATTGATGCTGTGGTGGAGTTCACAGTAGCAGCTGTGGGGGGTTTAGATGTAGTTGCAGCTGGTTTGAGGTTTGGTTTTCGATTCTTTAC
Source organism: Oreochromis aureus (assembly GCF_013358895.1). Taxonomy (NCBI): domain Eukaryota; kingdom Metazoa; phylum Chordata; class Actinopteri; order Cichliformes; family Cichlidae; genus Oreochromis; species Oreochromis aureus. The sequence goes on along the minus strand of NC_052953.1, from coordinate 12,552,255 downwards.
AGGGAGAAGATCTGCCCTATTCATGCAGGACTTCATGAAACTATCAAATGTTACGTCATCTCGAATGTATTCGTAATCTCTGCTGAAGTCATTTGTATCAGTAGATCTAATACCATACTTCCTGTACATGTAGTAGTTGTAGTAATACTCCTCCCGGGGGCTGTGGAAGTCAAAGTGAGGACGGGGGAACCGTCCTAACCCGTAGCCCAGGGCCATTCCTGTCAGAGCGCCTCCAGCTGCCGCCATTGCTGCTCTGCGACCAAAACCTTTGGATTTATCAGAGGGAACAAAGCCCTGTGCCTTAGCATAGTTTGAGAAGGGAGAGCCGCCACCAGCACCATAACCCCCATACCCAAAGCTGCCGGCATAGTGAGGACTTAGGATTTTGTTGTTTGGGTTGTTGTTTATGTATCCACCTGGATAACCCCCATAACTGCCCCTGTATGGGTAGCCCGGTGCTGGGTAAGCACCAGCTTGATGTCCTGGATACCCTGGGTAGAATCCTTGATTAGGGTACCCACTTTGGTAAGGGTATCCTCCTGGTCTGCCTGGTTGTTGAGGGTAACCTCCTTGGTAAGGGTATCCTCCTGGTCTGCTTGGTTGTTGAGGGTAACCTCCTTGGTAAGGGTATCCTCCTGGTCTGCCTGGTTGTTGAGGGTAACCTCCTTGGTAAGGGTATCCTCCTGGTCTGCCTGGTTGTTGAGGGTACCCTCCTTGGTAAGGGTATCCTCCTGGTCTGCTTGGTTGTTGAGGGTAACCTCCTTGGTAAGGGTATCCTCCTGGTCTGCCTGGTTGTTGAGGGTAACCTCCTGTGTTGGGGTAGCCTCCTGGTCTGCTCGGTTGTTGAGGGTACCCTCCTTGGTTGAACTGTGTGGGTTGTTGGGTCTTAGACTTAGTGTCCAGATTAGGTTTTGTTTTTGAAGGCTTCTTAAAAACATTCATTATCTGAGGAAACTTTCCTCTTTTGGCAGCCAGTGAAGGGTTAATGTGAATGACGAGAAGAGGTAGACACAAGACGGCTATAAGTGTTGGCTTCATCTTTGTACCACTGCAGAGAGAAGTCGGATAAGAAAGCAAACAGGAAGACAAGAGTAACATTATTATTTATCCTCTGCAGGCCATTAAAAACTGCAGGTTTAAGGCACTTCTACGAGGCTTCATTTTTCACACCTGGAGTCCTCCTCCTTTTCTTTGTGTGCAGTCTATTTTTGACTAAAACCCCCATAACTGCTTAGAGTTTAGTGATTGTTTATTGTAAATTTATGTGCACAGCTCTGCTTTTAACAGCACTGATCCGTACTTGTGCAGTGCTGTCTTATGATTATTTATTATAAATTAAAAACATTTAACTCACTGAAACCTTAAAATATTTGAAATGCATGACCCTAACTGTGAAGTTGGAAAAACCTCTAAAAAATATTTCAAATGCATGTAACTGTATCAGTGCATTGCATCAATTACAACCGTCATGTGCTTTTACACGACACATTCTTGCCCCACTGTTATCACTACGAAGCTGTAGGTCCGTTAAAGCTGGCGGGCTTAAAATAGAGCAGTCTTTCAGCAGCCAGTCATATTTTTAGCTGTTTTTAAAGCTCAAAACTCTTTCTTGAATCGCTCCCTTCCACCAAAAGGAAAACCAAGAAGTGCACAAAACTTATCTACCATCTGATGTCCACGTAAAGGTGAAGTCTCTCACCAGGTCAAGCACGTATCATAAACACGTTGGCTCTGTTTGCTCTTTGAGAAGAGCCGGGAGGACACCATAGCGTGTAAAACATTTAGGTTAAGACAAATTCACCCCAAAGCACACAAACACATACTGACCTGTGCTTCCAGCGAGTCCACGGCAGCACTGCGTGTGTATGAGATAAACTTCAAATGTCAGCCCCTCCTGTCCCCATGGCGACAAAAAATTCAACCCCCTTCCCCTCACCATCTCCCAAAATACACCACAGACATTCACACACGCACTCTGTCATCACTCTCAATCTCTTTTAAAAATGTCGTTGATCTCCTTCGTAGCGCAGCTCACACTAGTGTCATCCATCCACAGATGTTGGCATTAGATGAAAGGTTTTGGATTTTTTAATTATAATTTAATCAAAAGTTATCGGGATGTTTCTCAAAACCATAAATCTAGATTTCCTTTGACTACGAGTTCTGCAAATTTCTAAACCAGGGATTAGAAGTGTGGGATGCTGCCCCCTGGTGGGCCGTGAGGGTGTTGCGGGGGTGAGGTCCAAATGACTGATACACCATGCTGGTGTAGCGCTCTCTGCTATGATGAAGGCCTCAGAGCAGCTCTGTTTGGATGCTACTCCCCAGCAGCATCAATGTAATGCTGGTGACTATAGACAAAAGCCTTGGCAGACACCTCTATAGTCTCTACTTCTGATTTTAAGCTCCAGCTTTTTCTTTAAGAGCTGTTTGACATCAATCGCATTAAGCTCTCTGCACTTCCTGAGCTTCATCTGATCTGTTCTTGTCACTGTGTGTAGTTCACTTTAGCGTCAGGTCCTCATTGCTGACAGGCACAAGATCTGTTCGATTATTCATGCAGAACTTCATGAAACTGTCAAATGTCTCAGCAGGTTCATTGTCTCTCATGATAGGCTTCAGGAAATTATATAAATATTGAAATCCTTACCTTTACTCCTCCAACATACCTCTTCTCATTGTGATAAAAAAAAAAAAAATCAATACTCTGATCTTGTATGACCATAAAATTCTTCTTCAGGAGGTATTTGGCTCCTCCATGTGGGCAGCTGCTCCCATGATGAGTGTATGTCAACTTCTGACTACACCTGTAAGTGGTTTTATGTTTGATCCTAATTTGCAACCAAGTCTATTTACAGGCCATCTACCAGCAAGAATATTAAATCAGTAGAATTTTACTCTGATCAGAAACACAAACTAAAGTGATTTAATTTCTCCTTGATTAGGTTACAGGACAAAATCCTGAATATGAAGTGACCTTTAAACTAGATCAATTAAAACAAAGTTTCAGAGCTCGGGTAACTAGCTAGCACTCATTCACAACACACTGAACGAAGTAAAAGCTATGAATTAATGAGACTAATGACTGTAACGTCTCTGAAGTGGGCAGAGAAAAAGTTGATACCCTTAATCTCTAACTGGGTTTTATAGTTTGTCAAACCTGCTAACACAAAGATAGCCTGGATATGCTGAACTGGCATTGCAGTACACCTATCATGACCTATGACCCCAGAGTTAGGTGTGACTACAGGCTTCTTTAGAAAGCACTGATCCATTACTGCTGACACAATGTTGCAAAAAGCAGTTCACATCCATTAAAAACTGAAGCACAAAAGAGAGACAAAGTAAGTTTTGAGTCTTTTTATTGATCTCCTTCAGCGCAGGATGTAGAGCTGATTGAAAAGGTGTCTGCTTTTCCCATCAGTAACAACACTGTTGATTATAAGTCGAGGATTCATTTGGATCAAACGGGAAAGGGGGCAAACAGGAGACATTCTGCTACAGAGAAAATGGTGCAACTGGGCGCTTCAAACACAGACTGAAAAACCAAAATAATATATTTCAATATATCACCCTCTAACCTTAGGCACATATGTAAAACCAGTGAAACAAGTCTTTACCAGTAATCATTGGAGTTAAAATGTCCTTTCAGTTATGGCATCCACTTCCAGGAGGTGCCTACGGATAAACAGCAACGAGTGGGGTAAAAAGAAAAAAAAAACAACAACAAATAAAAATGAAGAGATTGCTTCTCCATTAAATGATTACAGGGAATTTGAAGCATCACACACAAAACTGGAGAAACCTTCCAGCTTTGATGACAGTAAATATGGGGACATAATGATGTTAGACATTTGGGCAAATCAGCCCCGATACCAAAAAATATAATCATTTCATGTGTGGCTTCAGGCTTATATACAGACATCAAATATTTTTCGTTTAAAGACTCTTTAGCATCATAGTGTTAAAACATAATACACTTGAAATAGCTCGTCCTTTCAGCGGCCACTCTTCATTTAACAGCAGCACATCACCAACATCTTTCTGGTGCCTACAGCTGAAATTTAACAAAGGTGGGGAAGCTGCTGGGGGGAAAAAAAAAAAGAAAAAGGGATGACTCCTCACCCAGCCGGCAGAGGAGTTAAAAACGCCTGCAAATAAAACAGAATAAAACCTGGTATGCGCATACCAAACTGTACAAAGCTGCTGCTGCTTCAGTTACAGAACACAAAAACAAAAATGAGCATATTTACAAATGTACAAAAGGAGAAACCATCGTCGTCACAAACAGTTCACCAGGAAATGACTTCAGGTCACAGAATCAGCAGCCATCAGCTGACTGCCGGGGCGGTAGCACATTGGGAGAGTGTCAGAGATCGGAGTGCACAAAGCTGAGAGTCAAGGCTGCTGAGGTGAAGCCGCCGAACCTGCAGTGAGGAGATTGAAGGAGCGGGCAGGACTCCTGGATGAGATGCTGGTTCAAAAACAGAATAAGGGGTTTTAGACCCGTCCATTCCTCCCCTTGCTCCAGGCTCTCCTGCTCATCTTCATACGCCGTTCGCACTGATCTTGCTCTTCTGGGTTCCTTCTATTGCCGCTTTGGCCTGTGGAAAAGATTGGAAGAGCGTTTAAACATTATCATCTTCTACTGAACATGTATCAAGACACAAAACAAGTTCCTTCTTAATGCTGTTAACAATCCATAGAGAGCGGAAGGTGTTTGCAGGAAAGAGGTAAAAAGATGTCTTCATCTTTGTGTATTTGTTTAGGATCCCATGATTTCTGTGATCTTCCAAATGTAGAAAAAATATTTTTAAAACATCTGCACAAAAAAATAATAATAATACACCCAAATAACAGTGCATCCCTATAACTTCAGTGTCTAAAATGTCAAAACTTTAAAATAAAAAAACTTAAAACCTAAGGCACAAACTTCAACTATGCTAATTAATAAATGTGAGGCCTGATAAACAAGATAACCCACTAGGATCAAATTTAAATTTGGCCATCTCCCCTTAGGTATGTTCTTATGGTTTCCCACACTCATGCTATTTTTAGACTGCCTCACTCTGGGGGCGGGGTGAGCAAACGGTGCTCTGCACAACTGAAAGGTGAGAGAAAAAGCTCATCACCTGACATCACTCACACCTTGCACAAACTGCAGCACAGTACAATCTCTCTGGACCTTAAAGGACACCTCGAATCAGCAGCCAGGAGTGAATATTTCACCACTAATCAGCTCTGAAAGCGCTCAGTTAGGCCCAGAGTTTGCAGAGAGGCGCCATTAACATGTTTCACCGATTTATCATGACGGATAAAAATGATTTCACGTCTTTAAAACATAAATAAACAAAGGAGAAATCAAACGACCAGGACTCATGGCCGTCATGAACGTTTGAAAGATGCTAAAAATAAGATGAAAAAAAAATCCCTACAAAGAATCTTAAAATGTGTTTACACGTCTTGGGAGGACTGACTTTAAAAGATAAATGTGACTGTGTGACAGTCACAGGTCGTTTTCAGATATTTTTAACCCTCACGGATTAATTTATTGTTCTGTGTCTATGATGTTTTATTCTGCTTCAATGATTACCTAACAGATTTATCAGGCTCTACTCTCTGTCCCCAGTGTATTTCAGCTCTTTCCACCATAAGAGCACCTCAACCACATGTTCAGGTCAGTGTGACAGATGAATGAGACCAAAGTGGGAAGAAATTACTGGAAACCATTTAGGTTTCTGTGGACACTCACCTGAAGGACTTCAGCAGGAGTCAGAGGTTTGTCTGACACGGATGGAGCTTTGTCTCTCACTTCCTCTGCCTAAAAATCAATAGAGGAGAAGAAAAATATGATAAATATATCATTAGAAAATAATAATGGATACAACTGACTGGCTTTATGTCATGTGTTGGGAGGTATAAATGAAGATTAGTCATTTATTTTGTCCCTTATATCTCAAAAAATATCCATGCACTCAAGTATGCCTGAGAATGGGCAGCAGAGCTCCTCCAGCATGAAAATAAAGTTTTGGTCTTGAGGAGGAAATCTCTGCAAACCTGCAGCTTTGGCCCAATTTCCTGTGTCATAAATACAGTTCATCTGATCTCGTGCTCATGTGTGTTGTTGTGGTTCAGTGTTTGGTTTTGTTAGGCGTGCACTGACCGGTCTGTCTTTGATGATGAGTGCAGGGTCTGCCAACCTGTCGCTGCTGACTGGGACTGTATTTGCTCCTGGGTTTTCCTCTGGAGGAGCAGCAACCTTCTGCAGACCAACCAACAAATACGAGGTGAGAAGAACACATCTAACATCATAAACTGCTCTGGTTTAATTTGCTTATCGTTCCCTTTCTCAAATGTGCTCCAGTTCACATTCAAAACCTGTTTTTATATTTCCAGCTTTTTACTTTCTACTCTGTTCCTTTGGTTGTATTTAAAACTGTTTTTATTTCCATCATGATGACCAAAGATAATCCTGTTTTTTTTAAACAGCTGGAGTGTTAAGCATTGTGCAGCTTTCTCTGGCCTGGAGTGATAGGTCAGTGAATGAAGTTGTAGGATTTTAAATTGTCTGCAAAGGACGAACCTCGATCTTAGGAACAGGCGGGATGACGTGGGGTTTGGGTTTGAGGTCTGTCAGGTACATGGCTCTGGAGAGCAGCAGCAGCGATGGAGGAACGTTCTCATTCAGGTGCAGGTCCAGCCACTAGATGAGAGAAAAACATTTATTAAAAGAGATTACTGGGAAGGTATAAAAGGTTTGCTTTTGATTAAAAGGGTTTTTTTCTAAATAGCTCTGATATTTGGATCACACGTCGACCTGATCCCGACTTGAAAAACTGGATGGAAAAATCGGTGGTGAGATTGTCTCATTAATTTAGATCTGTGTTGTTGTAAACGCCAATAACTTTTTTATTTAATTTATTCTGTTATTTCCTCATTTTCCTTTATTATTTTTCCAATTAAAACCCATTCAGTGCATTTATATTCTTGGATGTCTGTATTTGTAATCATTTATTTTGCAAAGTTGGGAAACCTGTGAATATTAGCCTCAACAGGCTGAAAAGGGGATCCAATAACTGGGCCAATAACTTACCATCATGTCCTACAGTACTCCTCATTTTTCTCTAAGATAAACTTGTCTTCAAGAGCAAATCTGAACCATTCTGCTCCAGCTGACCTCAAACAGCGTTGTCTGTGGGCGATTCCCAACTGAACGCTTGAAGAAAACACAGTAAAAACCGGCTGCTCACCTGCTGCATCTGTTCACGAAGCTGATCTGTAGTAAGACCGAGAGACCTCATCCCACGACTGCGGCACGCTGCCTGCAACTCTGACACACTCATGGCCGCCACACCCTCGGCCGCAATCATCTGTGAAGGGATGAAAGAGGAAGTGAAAAACTGAAGCATGAGAAAAGTTACTCCTTAAGTTGATCAACTTATGTCTAGCAGCTGTGTACATATGCAGCACAGTAAAAAGAGGATAGATTTGGTGTTTCAGAACTTTCTGCCTTAAAAGGAAACACTGCAGTAAAACTGATCTCAAACAAGTCAAGTCAGAGACATTTATTACAGATTTACTTCTTGTTAAAGATGTCCTATTTTTATGTGCAGTAACATCAGAGACTAAGTAAAGCAGGAAAGAAGAGAAAAAGATAATCTGATCATAACTGGCAGATGATTAATCCCAGCCTGTGATGTCACCTGAGATGATTAATGGTTGTTTAGCTTTACAGCCTTTGTGTATCTCTCCCAGTCACAGCTGTAAACTTGTGGTAACGAGCTTTCAGGTGCTGGTGCTCAGTCTCACCTCATCGTCCGACTTGATGGCTCTGAGTTTCATCATCAGCTGAAAGCGCAGCAAGTTGTTGGTGCCAATAGGCTGCAGCTCCAACAGTTTGCACAGAGCCACCAGCTGGGGGCGTTCCAGGTGCTCCAGCGTCAGCTCGTCCTCAAACAGCTTGGAGAACCGGACGATGTCCTTCGTTTGGGGTTGCTCTCCTGTGCCCCGAACCTGAAATGGAAAATTACGGACTCATTACTTTAGTAAAGCTTCTTCAGTCAGGCCTCAAACACGTGACAGGGGATCAGTAACAACGTTGGAGCAAAACAGTTTGCTGTCATTCACCTCCTGAACATATTTGGAGAAGCGCTGCGCCTCATCGTCCGACTTTGCTTTATTCCTTCGAGCCATCTCAGCGATCGTCTCCTGCAGAAACTTAGCCAGCTCCAGCTTCGCAGCCAGACCTTTTTTCTGCTTCTCCTCCTGCAGGATGACGACAATTGTTTAAAAATGCAATGCAACAAGCAAAGAGAGGCTAAAGCAACTATGTCCTTAAAGTTTAGAGAGGAAAACATTTTGGGGAAGAGATCAGAGTGATGCGAGAAGATTATCTGAGAAGTGGAGAAAAACAAAACAAAACAAAACAGTCTTGCACTGCTTATGTGTGGCTGCGTTTAACCGATTATATATATATTATATGGAAACCATAGAGCTTTTTATGCTAAACTAATTTATGCTTCAGTATAGCTATCAGGAAGAATGTTTAGGATAATAGTTTTACAGCTCAATAAAAAGGAGGCCCACATTTTCCCTTCGACAGCATTTTGCTTACTGCAAATAATAAAATCTATATCACAGTAAGTTGAGTTTGCGTTTGGCTTGGACTTTCCCCGACATTGCTTTTAACGCTGTTTTACTCTTTTCTTTAATCGTTATATTGTTAACTTTTAGTTTCAGAGAGCAGACACCTCCAAGCTGCCCAGCAGCGGGACAACATATCTCTGAATCATTCAGCTGTGCTCCAGAACAACCACGCAGGATCAGAGCAAACACAGTGCACACAACAGAAACTTTTAGTGTGTGAGGGAAGACGGCGTTTAACACATCAGAAACGATGATGCAGTTAAAGAAACAGACTGATATCATAACAGGTCATAGGAATAGTTACAATTGTTGACAGATGCACCTACTTAACACCTAAAAAGTTCAAAGGTTGTCAGCTGACAACATGTTAAAAAACAAAACACTTACTAAGGGTTTACATACTGCTTATAAATGCCAGTCACGTGTCTCAGAGTAAACAATCAACATTAGATCAAGTCAGCAGCCTGCTGCAGTCCCATCTGAGAGGTTATATAATCCCAATGAACCCTAATCTAAGTTCACTCAGGCAGCAGAGTGTGTGTACGGGTGTGTGTGTGTGTGTGTGTGTGTGTGTGTGTGTGTGTGTGTGTGTGTGTGTGTGTGTGTGTGTGTGTGTGTGTGTGTGTGTGTGTGTGCGCGCGCGCGCATGCCTTTTTGGACTCCGTCTCAAAGGTGGAGGGCAACATCTCTGGGAACAGTTTGAGGAAGACAGGAAGAAGAAACTCCATGAAGGGGACGATGATAAACACCATGAAGGGCACCAGACGGAAAAGGTCAGCACAGGTCCTCATCAGCTGCAACAAACAGAAACAGTGCAGGTTGTAAGACAACGTGGGAACAGGCCAGTATTTATGCTCTGGTGCTGCTGACTGTGGGTCCTACAGCAGAGGCAGAAGAGGGGCAGCCATGGACGAGCGGTCCTATAAAAGCACAGATCACAGTATACAGTTTAACTGTCAGGGATGCACCAATATGATATTTGTCTGACAGCAACTGAGGGTACGTCCAGACGTACACTTTAACCAAGCCCACAAATGATAATACAGCACACAGTCTGACATCAAAAGTAAAAGGAGATAAAGGTACACACCTTTGACATCGTTTCTGTGTAAACACAGAAACTGAATTTTAAAATTCATACAAATATGCACAGAAGTTTAACAAAATACCTGCAAAAGTGTGGACGTAGCCCATGCATCTGTGATAAGGTGCAAATTTATGGGTCCCATCTAGTCAGTTACTTTCTCTTCCATGCTCAACTGTGGCTGGTGATGCAGCAGAACTAGTTCACAAGTTGCTATGGCACGAAGAATAAGGACTGCCAGCTGCAGTCCAAGATGGAGGACATGTGTGACCATGGCTGTTTCACAGCTTCACCAACAATAACTACCTGCAGCGCTACACATTTCATCAGGTAAAGTAAACTAACTGACGGTTTCTCTCAATATTAATGTAGACTTGCTGGCACTGTGAGGACGTAAACGGCCATCAGCCTGTCAGTCGAACTGGCTATTTCCTATAATCAATCCTGTATAATATATGTGCTCACAATTGAACCTTCTTGGTTAGAGGTTTAATAACATGACAAGCTGTGAAATAACACGAGTTGTGTATATATTCAGACATTCTGCAGGCGTATAACACCTCTGTAGTGCTGCTGTTAGGTGAAAACATCAATTAAAAGAAAAAATATATATACACTTATTTAGCACACTAAATGGCTTCAGCTTTAGGAGTAAATAGGCGTGTACAGGTTCTCGATAAAATACAGACCGTGATATTTCTCTGAATCCCAAAATACCAACTACACTGGGGATTAGTGTTTAAACAGTCAATCCTTAACACACAGCAGGTCAGGCAGTCAGAGCGGGACATTTAACGGCAGGATTTCATACCACAGATTATATTTAACGTCATTCGGGATTATCAGAGTCACTGAACAAAGACGGTAAAACCTCACATCTATCATTCTCAGCTCCTTCTGACACAAAGCCAGTGAGCTGGGTGTAAAATGAATCTCAATAACAGGACAGAAAGGGTGGCGGTGGAAGGGAATTGGATGACTCTCAAGCTGAGTGTTTGAAAATGAGTAGAAACCAGACAAACTACTGCTGCACCCAGACTGCAGTCTACTACAGCACATCACAGCAGGATAAACACAGCAGCCTGCAAATTATGCAGAACAGAGCTGTGGAAAGACGTTTCAAAGCTGTGAGATGGAAACTAAACATAAGCATTTTCAAAAAATAAAAACTAAACTCGCGCTACAATCTTGAAAACCCCAAAGACTAAAATTAGTCAGCCTAATCCAACATTTAAGCTCCCTTACCCTTCTCCTCTCCCTCCGTGTGAGCACTTGCCCATGCAGCAGCCTCCACACCATCCTGCCGGCGATCTTGATGTCGATGCCGAGTAACCGGAAGCCATTGTAGTAATGCTTCAACTCATCCACGAACCTCTGATACAGAGACTTCTTCACGAGTGCCTTGTCCTTAACCGGAGTGACGGTGCCTGCGGCAGCGGTTGGTGCTGGAGGGGCAGCTGATGGAGGTTGGGACTGAGGCGCAGCAGCTTGAGAGTCCTTTTTATCTCCTGAAGAAGCATCGTGAGCAGCAGCAGCAGCAGCAGCAGGTGGTGGTGGTGAAGTCTTAGTGTCCTCCTGCTTTATGTCCTGGAGCCAAACACCTGAGCTGTGTAGGGAGCGGGCGAGGAGGACAGAGCTGTGGCTACGACCAAGGGGGTGGCCACGGAAACAGTGATGGTGACCATAACGGGAGGACCTGAGTGGGAACGAAGGCGAGACGTGACAAGAAGGGACTACGTGGAGATAGGCTTTGGAAGACAGGGAGGAGCAGCTGTGCCTCTTGGATAACAAATATGATCCCCTGTTGGCAGAGAAAAAGTAAACAAACTGCTTAGAAAGACAATACTCTCCTTAAATGTGTGTTTTAGTGACAGATGAGACCATCAATAACACAATGCTATGTTACTGAATACAAACACAGAATAGCTTCCGATTCAGATTACTGTAAATGAACTCCTCTGGATTTAAATCAGAGCAGGGAGTCAAATATACAGGCAGCAATCCAGAAGTGGACTCAAAGTGTCCAACCGGGCCGACCGGATAGCTTTACAATATGTGAATGTTTCAAATTTCAATAAGAGGCTCATTTCATTTGCACTGTGGTGTGGACACTGACTGCACTACCACACAGGAGATAAAGTTTAGATCTAAAATCATCCGTCTGTGAAGCTTTAAAACCTCTAAAAGCTCCACTGTGGCATTTAAATGATGTTTGATAAGTTAGTGGGTGATGAATTAAATGTAGATGTTTTCCGAGTGGAACTTTTACTCATAAAGACCAGAAAAAACCTCCATAAATTTCTGATAAATAAGGAATTTGTGCAAACACCCCCCACAAAATGACCCATTTTTACTGCTCTTAGACTGGACTCTTACTTTGAAAGTGGAACTGCCGTTAACCAGTAAGGTCAAGCTAATTTTGTGGCAACCTCTGATGTCATTCAGCTCCCATGTCAGACAGACTCTTTATTATTAATTATCCTAAATCTAGTACGTCTGGTGTGAACTAGCAGGATAGTGAGGTCATGACATACAACAAGGTACCTTGGTGAAAACTTGAAAAGAGCTAATGTTTAAGAAAAAAAGAAAAAAAAGAGCCTATTAACCAATTTTGTATAATAACGGGGACGAGGGGAAGTGATCTCAAATGTTACCTTTTATACGACATATCGTTTATCAGCTATAAAGGTGTCACTAAACAGCAGCTACACCCATAATAATAACAGCCGAACAGAAACTACTTCCAGCTCGCAGGATTGTACACATGTCTGCGTTCACATTCCCTCTAAAAATATTTTGATGAATCACCACATCACTCGTTCAGCTCCTTCTAGGAAACCTTCACCTGTTTCTGAAAATTACTTATTGTTTTAGTAACGCTTTCAGAGGGATACTGAATCTTCCTGCAGTCCCTGGCATTACAATGAACCTGTGTAATGAAACACCACTTCCTCCTCCAAACACCATCATTGCTACTATACACACATGAATGCAGAGGCCTTTTCTCACTTCTGGAAGCTTTTGTGTAAGTGCCAAGCACTGTTTGAGGTCACAGTTTACCTCCATATACCTCCACAAAGAGCCTCTGCTACCAAATACATATTAATGCAGTTTAAGAATGGACTCTTCACAGTTTGGCCCCAGGACACTCCCCCAACCTCAAACAGTGCCTGCTACTAAATATACATTAGGCACTGTGGGACCTAACAATTGTGGGGACTGCCTGAGGGTAACCACTCTCTGAGAAGCTGTCCTGATGACGACACACCTTCAAGTGCTTTTGAGTTAACAATGGGAACTGTAACCAACTGCACACTTATCTAAGGACCCTTAAAACTCTCGTCTAAGACCTAAACTCACTCAGAGTTCTAGCAGTCCAGACACAAAATCAGTTTATTCTTCCAACAGTTCTCAGAATTATGGAAAAAGTTCATCTAACGCTAATATTAGAAGAGGATGTTATCCCCCCCTCTGGTATGTACGCACATGAAACAGTGGCAACCCATCTTCTTATATTTATTAAAAAAAAAAAAAAGAAATGCACACTGTGTACCTGCAGGACGCACAAAAAGTTTACAAACAAACTGACCATTCTGCTCTTGGATCAAGAATGGGTTATATAGTTATACAGCAGTCGCTGTATAACTATATAACTGTATGACTACACTCTCCTGCAACACAGCAGACTGCAGCAGAGCACTGATAATGACTATCAGTGACACGTGAAGTTATTTTGGTGCCACTGTATGAGAGTGACGTTTACACTGAAACAGCACATAAGCATTTTTGTTGTGTTTTGCACAGGAGCTATACATTCAGACCAGAGGACAACTAGTTTAGATTAGCCTGAGTTTAAAGTTTTCTGTCTGCTTTAATGATGGTCCTGTTGGTGTCTCAACAATGTTTGTGTTCTTTACTTTTCCACTAAACCTTAAAACGTGAAGCATATATTTCCTTCACTATATAAAAAAAAATGTTTCCTTATAAATATGTGTGTCCTTGTGTATTTTTGACCCTTAAGTAATGTTTTTTTGTTGTTGTTGTGGGGTTTCTTTCCCTTACTTTTCGCTTTTGTTTTTCCTCATACTTCTTTTCCCCCCTCTAGACTCTGTTTTTAAAGTTTATCCTCAGGTTTGTGAGTTTGCTCCCTTATAAGTTAATTTGATTAATTTGAGCGTTTTCTCACGCAAGTGTAAATATTATCCAGGCTTAAATGTGTTGTTTTAACTCGGTATCAGCATCGATCCTTGTCCAGCACTGGCTCGTGCTCTTTGTTTACCTGTAGCAGAGCCCAACAACACGCCCCGACTCACAGTTTGCTCCAGCTTACACACAATAAGCAAAAGTATTCGAGCAGGAGTAAAAGTAAAACTGTCAGGTAGCAAAAGTCAAAGAAACCGTGTCCAGCTGACTTACCTTGATCTTGTAACTGCGAGGAGCACCTGGTGACTAAAGACTGCCATTGTAGGGGCAGATTACAGTACTCTGTTAAACGGAGAAACACCGAGGTTAGAGTTCACTCTTATTGGAACAGAAGTGAGACAGACAACTACTGTGTAGTGCTAAAACTAGCTTTAAGACGACGGGACACCAAATGAGCCCGATATTATGTAACAACAGCTTTAACGTGACTACTCATCTGAGAGGTACCACAGACTTAACTCTACCTGTTTCCCTAAAAAAATAATCTAACCTAACAGAAGACCTTAAGAAATGAATCCAAACCTTACTCCGCCTCTTTTTAAAGCCAGTAATAAAAGGACGTAACTTGATACCAAAACCAGGAGGGGTAAATTCCCAGGGTAAATTTCCGCTAGAGATACACAGCCCTACGCTAGGCTAGCCGCTTAGCTAAACTGAGCTAACCGGCTAATATAGTCGGTTAGCTGCGTTAGCTTAGCCGGCCGGTGCTAACCAAATGGCAGCCCACCAACCTCCAGCGTCGATGACCGAGCTATGGCTGCCGTAGCGGACAGGGCGTTGTAAGGTTTCTCGGAAGGACGACAATAATATCCATTCACGGCACTCAATCGATGTAGAAGGGAACGACGAAAGTAACGGCCGGTGTGATGATAAGCCCATTTACGGTGGGTTTCTCCGTCGAAAGCGCCCTCAGACGCGACAGACTTGAGCTTCTTCACTGACAGTGTATTGTGTGTTTGTGCGTTTGTGCAGCAGTCACAGGCAGCTGCACTGAAAGGTCACACCGGACATGCGTAAAGGCTGTGTGAGAAGCACCAAAGATCGTCTATGCTAGCAGAGATGGCTGACTGCGTGGGCGAAAAAAAAAGCTTCTGCTCAGTGAAACAGGGTGTTAACCTTCCTTCTTCTATTTATTCATTTTAAGTTTTTATGATTTATGGATACTAGATGACATTTAAAAAAGCACATATAAATCAATGAAATGAAACAATCTTTAATTTCATACTGATACTATCAAACGATTTCATATTGAATGTGTTGTAATCAGTGTAACTAGTCTGCAAGACAGTGGTGAGGTGCGCAGTAAGACTGACAGAAGAATTCAAGGTGGGGCTGGGATTACATCAGGGATCTGCCCTGGGCCCCTTCTTGTTTCCATGAAGGGGCTGTGATGTCTCTGTAGACTATAATGTTTGCAGACAACAGTGTAACCTGTACTGAGAGTAGGTGCAAGAGAGCCTGGATAGGTGGAGGTTTTCTCTGGAGATAAGAGGAATGAAAGTCAGTAGAAGCAAGAAAGAATACATGCGTGTGAATGAGAAAGAGGCAGGTGTAACAATGAAGCAGGAAGGAGAAGAAGGACCAAAGGTGGACAAAAGGTGGAAAAGAGTCAAGAATCCAACATCTCCAGGATTAGTTGAACTGACATGTCTTCAGGATATAAGAGGATACATTTAAAATGTATCTTCATTAGACAAAGACATCAATATTTCCCATCTTTTAATTTACATAAAACAAAATTAAACTAGGAAAGTGAGCCAGTACTGCTCATTACATTAGTTTTATTTTTGTTTTTTTTGTTGCAATTTTAAGGTCTTGTTAATTCAGAAAAACACGACTTTTGTTTGTCAACTGATAGCAATTTTCCCTCTCACATCAAATCAACTCTGGATTGATTCTGAATTCTCCTTCATTGGTATATTAGTGTTTAAACCTGCAGTAAGCCACCAAACAAGCTGTCCCTCAAGCTTTAAAGTTAACTAATGCATGACTCAATCATGCACAGGCCTACTCACATGATTACTCTGAAACAACTTTTAGTTGCAGCGGTCATTTCTTTCGCTTAGACTGGTCGCTCAGAGACACCTTGTTGCCACAGTGTCGAGTATTAATCAGTATTCCTTGATATTTATGTCAGACTGTTTGACTGTTTGCCTTTTATTGTGTGTTTTACTAAAGTGTGTGCTTGTTAGCCATTGGGTTATTTATATTTCCTGCACAGTAGTCGAATGGAGCATCCACAATTCCATTGTATATGTACAACAAAATAATAAAGAGTAATTATTTTGTAATCGATTCATGCCAAAATCAAGCCACTGCTAATCAGATGCTTTCCAGATTGAATTACATGGTGGACCAAAATGAGACCGTACTTTTCTGTTTTATAGAGTGCATGTGTTTTACACTCACTGTTGTACCTCCTGACCTCTTCACTACATGTTGATGATGTTTTAAATCACACATTTCAACTTTGGAATCATCAGTCCATAAAATCTATTGCCACTGATTTTCAGTCCAGTTCTTGTGTAATTCATCAAACCGCAGCCTTTTCTCTCTCTTCTTTGAGAATGCCTTCATGACAGCGACTCTTCCACTGAGACCATCTCTGATGAGGCTTCAGCGACCAGAAGATAGATCAGATGCATCCCATAGGTGCTGTGTGAAGTCGCTCAGATACTCCTTATCTGCTGTAGATAGTTTTGTTAGTTTGATTTGTTGTTATGCCTACTTATTTTGTCCTACACTCGTGTAGTTTCCTCTGTTTTTTACATTTTTTTAGGTAATAGCTATTTTGAAATCATGTTGATTCAAAAATATCTGTTAAACTGTGTTATATTTTACATTTTTAATAGATTCAGCTAAAGAAATGGGGGGAAAATGTGTTTTTGCAACAGGCTGCTACTAACAAAGGGCTTGAAGACATATTTTAAAATTAGTTCTTTGTTAAATTTTCTGTTATGTTTAGACACATCACTGGTTTATCCTTTGTATTTGGGGCCTGTTTTGTGCTTTAATGATTCACAGGTCAGTGTTAAATGGTTCAGTAAATGAAACAAAAAAAAGCAGCAATTGATCAGTTTTCGGGCACCTTCAGTTCCCTCACAGTTTAAGATAAGATAAGAATAACTTTATTTATTCCGAGGGAAATTCTTTTGTCATATACATGCTCAAAGCAGCAAGAGAGACAGAGGAACAGATGAATAAGATATACAATATATACAATAAAGAATAGTAGTATACAGTAATATACAGTAGGTAGGATAGTGCAAAATATAGTATCAAATAACTCTAACGAAGTAACAATATAACTATATCCTGGAGAATAAATAACTTAAATATCAGTGCAGGCGATTCTAGGTAGTGACATCCTCTAACCATCCTTTAACCTTTGTTTCTTAAACTATTGTGCTGATTCTGGGAAATACGGATCAAAAGGAAGAGAAGGTCAGAAGCCAGACTGTTTTTCTAATTCAGTGGCCATGCTCTACTTCACACCTGACATACCATTATTTTATCTTTTATGTTTATTATTAATAAGAAATGACAAAGACCAGGTTGAAATTTTAGTTACACAGACATTGGTTAAATTGCACACTGGTTTTTAATTGAACCAAGTGACAGAGATTTCTCATACACAAACGTCTGGATAGACTGAAGTTTTCTAAGGAAGCATTTGCATGGTAGAAACTGGAGACAGAGCACAATCTGGCAGACAAACAGTGACCAGATCAATACACAAGGTAATGTTCAATGATAAGAAAGCTGCAATTCACACTTATTGTCTTTGCAAAAGCCTTTACAGATTTGACAGCTTATTCACAAATCAATTAAAAAGAGCAGTTATTTTAGTAGCAGCTGTTGTGTTAAACATGAAATCTTGTGTTTTTACATCTTTATTTTTTTACATTATTATTTAATATTCATTATTATGCATGATGGATGTTACGCTTACGCTGAACTTAAAATTACTTACAGTATAAAGCATATAAAAGTCAAACTGCTCTATAATATAGAGCCCTCCCTCCAAAAAGTACAGTGTACTTACAATGTAAGATGGGAAAATATTGTTTTTGCCTATATTTAAGTGTTTGTAGGTAAATAATAACAATAATAAATTACATTGTAATTTCAAATAAAATACATTAAAATTACATTTAATTACAGGACTGTATTATAAAGTGTTATTCATGTGTTTGGACTCCCCTGTATTTGGGGAGAACATCCATCCACCCTGGATTTAAACCTGGCACTTTCTTGCTGCGCCCAACATCTGAACGAAATCCTTGACATATGAAAGGAAGAGAAGTGTTCCTAATAACACTTGCAGGAACAACATGCAGGAACAAGAAACAAGAGGCAGAGTGACAGCTCTTTCTTTTTTCCACCTCCTCCCTCCTGAGAAGCAGATCAGGCGAGGAGGCGCATAAAAGCCAATCGGAGAGCCTGCTGCAAGCGTAGATACAGTATTTCCATCGTGCCGTGGACCCTGAGATAAAAATATAATAAGAATAATGAGAAAAAAATCAAATATTTAACAGTGTTTATCCACGATACGAGCAGTAAAAATGTTCTTGTGTAGCCCATTAAAAAAAAAAAAAAAATTGAAACCCCCACACATGCGTTTCCTCCTTTATTTCCGTGCATTTCAGACGCTGTTTTCTCCTGTTTAACCAAATGTAAGATATAAACTACAGCTCCCGGGGTGCCTCTGGTGACCCTTGCTTGCAGGCTGCATCAGTGTGATTTTGGCGCTGAGCTGAGGATCTGGATCCACCGAGAATTTAAAAGGAAAAAAAAAAGGGCAGAGCGCTTTTGTTAAACCGGAGGAAGAGGGTGCTAGAGATTATTATGAAGAAGAGGACAGGAAGGGGGTTGCGATCAGATTGAGGTTTTCGGGTCCTCACACTGACGAAGAGCCCCGCGTTGGGATTGGGCAGCGACCAGATAGAGTCCTCCTCCTCCTCCTCTCTGTGGAGAATTGCGTTAAAACGAAAAGGGAAAGGCCTGAGCTTTACCAACATCACAGGATTATTATTATTTTTTTTATTATTTTTGTACCCCCCCCTCCTTCTCCTCCTCCTCCTCCTCCTGTAGATTAAACGAGGAAGCATTGCTGGCTGGTGTATGTGTTTAGAATGGGACACGCTGAAGGTATTGACATTTTTTTGTGTATTTTCCTGCATCTTTCGACTCGCTATCAAAATCCGTGCTGCTGCTGGTGCTGCTGCTCACTGTTGGCCGCCTCTGCATGCTGCATCTCCTCGTTTTCAGTCGTAGCCAGCTTGTTTTCGGGCACATTTTTTTCCCCCCCACAAACCGTCAGTGATGGAGGTATAATCACGGCAGACAATTTGATTTAAAGGGGTACCAGGCAGCCATATTGGCAGCGTTAGCGTTAGCCTACCCAACGTTAGCTTTCTCCCCCCCTCCTCCCCTTCCACCTCCTTTCATCTTGTTTCATGTGCGCTTAGATGGATTAGAAAACATTAATAAATGGAAATGTGTCCCCGAGTGTGTCAGAAAGAAAAACAGCCACATCCCCGTCGTGTGCCTCGCTTTTTAACCGTTTAAACGGCTCCTGTATTTCCGTTTCGATGCCTTTGGTGCCAAGTAGCTTTAAGCTAACATCGCAGGAAGCTGTAAGATCAGTCAGTGAAACCTTGTTATGCCCATGCATGCACTCGTCTTTTTTGTTATGTTGGAATAAAATAAAACATCTATAGCCAGCTATTTATCTCTGCCACACTATATATACACCCAAGTTATACTACAAGTCCTTATAGGAGACTAGTGACCGCCGGATGACACCTTTTGGATGTTTACATCACCGTTGTTCACCTTTCGCAAAGCTGCTAACAAGTTAAACCGCAACAAGAGGAGAAGATTATCCACTCAACACTTTAAACCTGATTAATTATATCAGCTCTGGCGGTTAAAAGTGTCCAGTGCATGAGGTCAAACCCACGTCTGGTAGCTGCTCTTTTGTTTTGTTTTGTGCAAGCAGGCCACCATGTGTTTGTGTTGATGAAAATAAACACATAAAAATCACCTAAAGCTTGTGAACAGAAGCTTGCACGACCTCTCAGTATACACTACGAAGATGACCCGAGTTTGTGATGATAATATGGGGATTTATGGGGTCTGCAATTCAGACCACCCTGTGAGTTTATCACAGTAATCATTATAATGAGTATTCTGCAGATCTCCTCAGTGCATCTGTTTAAAAAAAAATCCCACATAATTCAAACTGCTGCTCTAAAACTCTGAAAAAACTTAGATTTAAGGAGTAGGAGCCTGGTGAAACTGCCACTGAAGTGATAATTAAAGTTGTGTAGTTAATGGTCAGCTAACCCTGAGTTTGTAAGGGAGGAGAGGTGTGTGTTTCTACAAGTCAGAGTTAGAAATTTCACACTATATTAAAGCAGAAATTTCCAGATATTTTAACCAGAAAACAGCTGATACATGGCAAACCCATTCGGTGGATGGCTGACTTCTTTCCAGAACTTATGACAGTCCCGTGTGTTTATCTGCAGCGAGAAAGAGATTTACCAAAGCCCCGATCAGTGGTCATAAACACAAAATAAACTCTGTTATTCTGATGTTTTTCTAGCTATTTTATTCATATAATAATAAACAGTCCTTGTGTTTACTGTGGGAGCCAAAAAACCTGATGATGTAACTCTGTCTTTGCTCTTAGTTTCTCTTCATTTACAGTTGCAGCTTGATAAGTTTCAGACACCAAATCTGCTTGGTTCGATTTAGAGAAAGGATTATTGTTTGGGTTTAAATATGCCTTTTTACATTGAAAAAATGAGGCTTAAAAAAAACGGTAACCGTGGGTTCAGATGTGACACCAAGTGTCAATGCGTGACGATTTGGAATTTCAGAGTGAAGCTTTAATTTGCAAACAGGTTTGCTTAATACACTGCTAGAAAGTTAAATAAAAAAGGCCCAACCCAGAAACACAGATGTGTGCAGTGTTAATCTGTTGCTCTGTGTTAATAATTCCTGAAGGATAGAAGCTAAGGTCTTTGTGATGATTGGCTGTGTGCTTGTTGAGCTTTCCTGCGGTTCATTCAGTTGTGTGTGCCTCTGTCGGCAGGTCCAGTCAAAGAAAAAGACAGTTAAGGATGCAGGAGCCCAACAATGGATTTCTCCTTCTCTTTCATGCAAGGGATCATGGGAAATACAATTCAGCAACCCCCTCAGCTCATTGACTCCGCCAACATCAGACAGGAAGGCACCTGCGACACCGGCAGTGACCCGGGTGAGGATGGTGGTCCCTCCTACGATGCAGCCCTGGATGCAGAGTTTCCGTACCCGCCATCGGCTTCGGAGGACATGCCGCAGGTCCCCAATGGCTACCCGCCGGGTTTGGGCATATACGAACCGCAGGCTAAATTCTCCATGTACTCGCAGTTCCCCAACGGCTCTGCTAATGGCTACGGGGCCATACGGAGCTACGGGGACCACGGCCTCATGTCGGTGGAGGGGACGGTCCTGAGAGGTCCCGGTCTCCAGGAAAGACCTCTGTCTCCCGTTTCACCCCCACTGTCCACACATCACCCACACCTCCACCACCATCATCATCATCCCCATCACCACCACCATTCACACCACATCCACTCAAATCCACCTCACATACAAACCCACTCGCACCCACAGAGTCCTCCACCGCCACCCCTGCCCACCCAGCATCACCTACACCAGACACCTCACATCATGACTCACAACCTGCCCCCTCCTCCCCCGTTACACCTGCCTTCGTCCAGTCCTCCCCCCTCACTTGTGGACAACACCCCCTCATCTCAACCCACGCACGCCCCATCCAGCGCTTCTGGTGGGGTCCTGAAGAAAACCAGCTCCCCGGAGATCAAGCTGAAGATCATAAAGACGTATCAGAACGGCAAAGAGCTGTTCGAGTCTGCGCTGTGCGGAGACCTGCTGCAAGAACTGCAGGTAACTGCCAACAGCCTTTTAGGCAGCATTTCTTTTTACCCTTTTTGTTTATTCTTCCAAAGATGCTTTTTAGTGCAGAAGATTAGGTGGAAATGTGGAAATCTGCACAGTTTTTTTTTTTTTCTTATTATTTCATATAATGAAAAAGATGCATGATCTGACTGCTATCTCCTTTTCAAAATTGCTTCAAACATTTTTTTCATGTGGTAGAACAGAGCTGCAGAACTTCTGATCCTCCAGAGTTTAATGTATTTAAAAAAAATTGCATTAATAATTACAAAATTTATAATGTTTAAGCTAATTTTTCCACAAACTAGACTTTATAGTTAGCCATTCCTATGAAAACTAAAACTTTGAGGTACTAAAATCAGCCCGGGTGTTCTCGACTAAGATAAAGAGCCAAGCCTATGAGCAGCAAAATCAAGAGACGACAGTGCAGCTGGAATTACACTTACCATCTGAATTGATTAAGTGTAGAAGGAATGGGCCATCCATGACAACACGTGGGTTATTGATGAGTTTAAAAACTCTTCAGAAGCTTAAAGGCTGCACATTATCAGGATCAGCCCCTTTAATTTAATCAAAGTTTGGATAACAAGATAACAAGAGTTGTTCAAATGGCGGTCACGGGGTGAAAGTGCATTTTCCAGTCTTTATATAATGTATCCATACATACTATAATCATTTAGCTCTGGTCAGCTACTGCCAGAGGATTTAATAAAATTTACCAGATTTGAACAATTCTGGTTGAGGTTGCGGCCAATCTGCTGTACTGTCTCTCTGAAAAAGAGAAGGACTAATGTTTTATATTTATATAAAGTTAAAAAAAAAACCTTCTTACTTGATGTTAGAGCTGAAATGATTAGCAACATAATCAATTAGAGGATCAAAACGAAAACGATTAGAGATCCTGTTCATAGCTAATGTGAATACCAGATAACTGTGGTGACCCTCAGCTCAGTTTGTTCAGTGTTGCATACAGTTCTTCATTCTTTCTTTTTTTCCATTCTTTCTAGGAAGAGTAAAGATCAAGTAAAAAGCACAATTATTAAATAATTAAAAAGTTTAATTATTTAGGGAAGTTTATATGGATAAATATTAAACTAATGCTGGTTTCAGCCTGTCAAAGAACAGAATTAACTGGTTATTGCTCCTTTTGTTTTAAATTAAAAATCTTTAAATTGTTTTTTCTCACACGAATAAAAAAATGCAGATAAAGAAACTTTATCAAAATATAACAAGCATCTCATGTTTTCACATTGTTTTATTGTCAGGTTTTTTATTAACGTTTGCTCGTGTTTGGCAGTCCTCTTTAACACGAGCAAACGTTTCTTCACAAATCTTTATGGCTGTCCTAACAAACTCGCTGTGTGTGCTTGTTTTAAAACTTTGCTTTGAACTTTGTATGTTTTTATTAATGTGCATATTAGTAAACCTAAAGGCTTTGTTGGTCAAGCTTTGTGCCTGAGAAGAAAGCACACACTAACTTTAATCTGAACCGCTGCGTCCCGTGTCTGTTATTCCTTTGGTTTATAGATAATTAAATCGGAGAAAGACGTGTGAAACATAGTTCAGAGGTGCTGCAAACTAATTTGCTTCAGAACTTCAGTCTGGGGACCTCAATTAACGATTATTTTAATTATTACATAAACTAATTGTGTGTCTTCTACTATGACAGTTAATAGTTAACTAAAGCTAAACTAAAACTGGGTGTGGAAAAGCAGTTCTAGTTAACTTATATAAAGCTTAAAAACTAGGCCTCAGAAAAACAGAACAGAGTTAAACTTGTCTACTTGGAAATCACATGGCAGGAAATGTCCTTGGTATTAGTCTTTGTCAGTTTGATGCCTAATTTGAACATGCCCTCCCCTATTGTAACAGTTAAAAAGACGAAAACTATGAAAAACTGAAGTGAAACAGGCAAACTCACTTTGGATAGTACCAAATTGAAAACAAATGCTCAAAACCAAACAGAAAGAAAAAGCAAGCGGAAAACTTAAAAACTGTAATAATGCTGTCGCAAGTACTTTTTTAGACAGTCACCCAACACGTAAGCTCGGCCAGTCCACATACAGCGTGGGACTTTACATTACATTTTGGCTTTTCTGCACCTTGTGCTTCTGCTCAGTAAAGGAAAAACTTGCATAAACACAATTATCTTTCCATTTTAGAGACATTGTGTCCTTTAAAAATGCCTTATTTTTTTTCCCTATGTCCATGTTGTCATGGACATTGTCAGACATTGAGGTCAGTTTGTTAACAAATACTTGTAAGCCAAAAGCTCACACTTAGACTGGTCTAAATGCTCTATTTTGTAAATTTATTTTTAACTCTTTACTCCGTATGATCTCGAAAAGAGTGGATATCACTAAGTTATTATCAGGCAGTGTGAAGGTCGCTTTTGTTTATGAGGGGCAGCCAATCAGAAGAAAGTTAACTTAAAGGGAGCCCAAATGACAGATGATAAATAAACTGAGTATACCCAGGCTCAGTACTAGATAAATAGGGATTACTTTAACCATAAAGCTACTCTGCTGCAGTCCAAGAATAAAATTATGGAGATAGAAATGAACATAAAATGTCCTGTTTAAATCCCAAGACACCTTGGAAAAATAACTCTGCATATTAATTGGAAATCTTATCAGTCCATTTATTTTTTTAATGGAATTATTACACCATGCACATCTTAGTTTACTTTTAATTATTCTTCAAAATCCCTAAAGCAGCGGACATCTGAGGAAATTCTGAGTTGTTTCTTTTATAAAAACACAACAAAATTAACTGCCGTCTCATCGCCGCTGACTTCTTTCTGTTTATTTTCTCGTCTTCAGAAAGAGTCTCAGAAGAACGAGGCCGCTCAGGCGCAGCGCAGACATGAGAGGAAGAAGGAGAAGAGGAAAAAGAGTGCAAGACTGCTGCTGCAAGCTCAGGAACAGAGCCTGGACACGAGCCAAACACAGCCAGGTACCACAGGCCAGACAGAGGACACCCATGTCCAGCCGTTGCCAAAAGAAGCACCGCCGGTGCAGACAGAAAAGCCTCCGAAGACCGTTATTAAAACCGAACCAAAGACGCCGAAGGCAAGAGCTCATGTTCATTCACCAAAGCAGTTTGAAGTCGTTGCAGATCAGCCGCTGTGGTTTGTAGTAAACAATTTGAAAACATAACAGTGACTTGTTTGTGTTTAGGTTCCTAAGGTCCATCATCCATCAGTGATCCAGGAGACAGGCTTCTGTAAGGAGTTTGTAATAGGAGATCTGGTGTGGTCCAAGGTGGGTACCTACCCCTGGTGGCCCTGCATGGTGTCCTCAGACCCACAGATGAAGGTCCACACTCGCATCAACACCAGAGGTAAAATCCCTTAAACATTTTTGTTGTTCAAGTGTTTAAGTGTGTAAATGTGTAAAGACAGAAGTGCCGCAACTTGTTTTCTTTCCTCTGCTGCCGTGCAGGTCACAGGGAATATCACGTCCAGTTCTTTGGCAGTGTTGCAGAGCGAGCGTGGATCCACGAGAAGAGGATAGTCATGTACCAGGGGAAGCAACAGTTTGACGAGCTTCAGGCTGAGACCCTTCGCAAAACCACAAACCCTGTAGAGAGACACAAAGTATGCACAGATGGGAGATTTATTTTTAAGACTGAAAGAAAACAAACTGTTTAAACAGAATTTTTGTTGTTTTCGGCATTTAAAATGATCGTTTCAAAAATCTTTAACCAGAATTAACCATATAGTGGACCTGCTATGCTTTTCCTTATTTTCAGCCACTGTTACAATGGTGGATGCTCATATTAACGAATGTCAAGTAATGAGGTCATTGTATGTGCAAGTAATGCCTTTTGAGTTAAAAGCTCAGGCTTCAGACCTCTGCACCGGCACACATTTAAAAATGTTTGATTTTGTTGAGTGGGTGAAAATTGGGATACTTAGTTTGAAAGAATAATGAGCAAGTCTAATTTTTTAAGATTTTTTCCTCCTCTTAATGAAGGCATATTCTGAGCTGTCCTCTTCACATAACATCATCATCAGACATCCCATCCTCACTGGGATTATAAGACAGCTTTATGAAACATCAGTGTTTATAGTGGGGATGTCTCAGTGCCACTTTTCCATCTCCCATGCTGATGGTTAGTAATCTGATGCTGTCTTTTTGCCCTCTTGCACAGCTAAGTCAATAATAAATTTACATGGAGACACGTCTGAGCTCAAGACATCAGTTTAACCCAATCAGATATTTTAAAATCTCAGTTACTTATCACATCTGTCTTCGTGGCATGCTGTTAACTGAGGTTGTACCATGTAGTTTTGGCTAATGGAGGATATCTGATTATATTTTCCTCAATGTGTTAGCCACTGTCTTTGACCAATATCGAATCAATACCAATTATTGGATCCGAACACCTCTTCTTTTGTTTTTAGTCGTGTATGTAGTATGTGGAACATTTCAGTCATTATGAATCATTCTTATTTAGTTAACTTGTATAATTTATGTCATGTTTTTTTTTGTTTTTTTTTACATTATTGTTCTAAAAACTCCCTGAAAAGCCTGAAAACCCGAAATCATGAATGCATAGTTCTCCACAAAGTTCATGAGTTTTCTTTTTTTTTCTCATCAGCTAATGAAGCCTATCCCTCAGCGGGAACGTTCTCAATGGGAGGTGGGCGTCGGTCACGCTGAGGATGCTTTTCTGATGACGAGACAGGAGCGAATTGACAACTACACCTTCATCTACGTGGACCCAGACCCTAATGAAGCCCCACCCAGCAAGAAACCCAACATCAGAGCTGAGAAACGAAGCCGGCGCTCAAGCAGCTCGATCAGTAAGAAGGAGGACCGAGATGTGAAGTCACCAGATAGAGAGCAGCCTCCGCGACGGCAGCTACCACGGAGACAGTGTAGTGTTTCAAACACAGATGACAACGCAAACTCCCAGCCCTCAAGTGAAGATAAGAACCAGAGGGGGGACCAACGTAAGACCAGCTCACCGAAACAGAATGCCGGCTGTGATGCACGAGCACAGCAGGACTCTCCGCCTCCGGTCAAAACGTGGAAAACGGCAGCTGCCAGGAAGCTGCTGCCTCTTTCTATCACAATGAAGAGGCTGAATGTCGAGATCACAAAATGTGACTGGCCTCTTATCCAGAAAAAAGCCGCTCCCTCCCCAAAGAAGGACAAAGAAGAAGAGAAGGAGGAGAGGGTGGAGAGAGAAGGCAGGCAGCCCGACCTGGGATACTGCTCACCTGAGGTTGGTCTAACTGACAGAAGAAGATGTACACAACAGAAACATCCTGTAAGCTAATATCCAAATGTTGATTTCAGCAGGACAGCAGAGCTAAACCTGAGCCGAGTCCAGAGGAGGAGGAAGATGGGGATGAAGGAGAGGACGAGGGAGAGGAGAGGAGAGATTCCCCAGCGAGTCGGAGGAGTGAAGAGGGAGGATTGCAGCAGACCTCATCTCCGGGATCACACCACAGCAGTCCACAAGGTTGGCGAAACACAGACATGCAGAGTGTTTCTGTTCCAGTTCTCAATTTTATGGAGTAAATTGACAAAGTCAGAAAGAGATGCAGCTTAGTATTTTGTTTTGTTTTGTTTTGTTAGGTTCTCAAGAGAGGAAGCTTCAGCGGCGGTGTGTCAGAAGCAGGTCTGAGTCAGAGAGAGGCAACGATCTCGTCCCTAAGAAGAAAACCAAAAAAGAGCAGGTATTAGTCCTCCACAGGAAATCAGTATGCCATACCTTTCTCTCCCTGTCTTTTCCATTTATAGATTTTTCTTTTCTGTTTTTTTTTTTTTTTTTTTTTTAAAAAAACTAAAATATGATAAAGTAAAAATTGAAATATGAGCCTAGCACTTCTGTTCACGTAACAGCTTTAGCAGTTTGAAAGCTTATCAGATGCTAAAACGCTGCTAAAAGGATTTTGTAATATGAGAGAGCATTGGGCAGCTGTATTTTTCCTACACCGCAGGAGTTGGCAGGTGAACTGTGAAATTGTGTATCTGTCTTCCAAAATAATCCAGGTATGCATGTTTTGAGCTAGATTCAGATTTGTTTTGCAAACTTTCCTGAATTTTTGTGCAGGAATAGTTTCATTAAATTGAATGAGACAGCTTAGAATCCAAACTAAGAAGACCTGAGATAACCTGAACCTGCACTTTTAATCTCCTTGCAGGCTGAGATGGCTCCAGAGACCATGCTGAGGACAGGTTCACAGAAAGGTGAGTGATCATTCATTCATGCCCGCTGTAAATCATTTGTCATGGAAGCTCTTTGTACTTGTAGAAAGACAAAATCTGTCTCTTCTTCCCCCCCATGTGATCGTGTAGGAGCTAGTGAGATCTCAGATGCGTGCAAGCCCCTGAAGAAGCGAAGCAGAGCATCAACAGATGTCGAAATGGCTTCATCTCAGTACAGAGACACGTCTGATTCAGACTCCAGAGGCCTCAACGACCCGCAGGTAGCCTTGAATGGCATGATAGAGGGCTTTTCTTCAGCACACAAAATATTTGTCTGCATTGGTCCAGACGCTAAATATCCATACAATATTTCCATGCATGCAGAGCTGTTTACTGTTCATAGTGCAAAATTTGATCTCAGTTATGTTTTCATCATCTCTGATTCATTTTGCTCTTTTTGCATTAATTTATTTTTAGTCCCGTAAGCAATAGGCCTGTTTAGACCACAACATTGCACCTTTTAAAACAAAAACTGAGCACTTCTTAAGCTTTCACCTTCTCAAGGGTGATTTTTTTTTTTAATTATTTACATGTTTTCATAATTTTCTTTGGCTTCTCTGCTGCTGAAGAAAAGAAGACACTTGAAGCAGTTGATACTCTTTTTGTCATACCTGTCATATATGTATTGTTATGATGATGGGCCACGTACAAGTAATCCCTGCAAACTCAAACTCAGACTTGAGGCTGCTCATTTGCCAGTTTTTTCCTACTCTTTGATATATATATTGAGAGTGGCTATTCCTGATTTGGTCGTCTCAGGTGCACAGCAGCTCCACCACCTCAATCAAACCTTCTGTTTACGAGCCCATCAGGAAAAAGTAGGGTAAAGGGAGAGGAGCTTAAACAGCTCGGTTTGATGAGGATACAATGCACAAAGGTCCAATGTAAGATAAGAAAAAATGTCTGCACACCCGATGCATTGGTTAAACACTCTGGTTTACATTCAGTGCATCTCTGCTTCAGGGCTTATTTGGGAAGAGTCTTGATAGTCCAGCAGCAGCAGATGCAGACGCTTCAGATACTCAGTCTGTGGACTCTGGCTTGTCCCGTCAGGACAGCAGCACCAGCAAGAGGGACACTGTGTGCCAGGTCAGCGTTGCTCGTGATTCATCTTAGTTCTGCTCTTCTAAACATTTACAGGCATTAGTTGTGTGGTATATTTTTAAACTGCCTCACTCTCTGTGTTTTTGTGTAGATCTGCGAGGTGTACGGAGATGGTTTGATGGTATGTGAAGGTGACTGCAACAGGCAGTTTCACATGGAGTGTCTCGGTCTGTCGTCCCCACCTGAAGGAAGATTTAGCTGCGCAGAATGTAGAACAGGTGAGTGAATTCAAACACAACTGCATATTTACCATCATATCTGCAGTGTTTCGCTCTTTTCTACAGCACGTTCTCTGACATTCCTTTTCTAGGGAACCATCCTTGTTTTAGCTGTAAAACAGTGGGCAGGGAGGTGACGCGCTGCTCTGTGTCTGGATGTGGTTGTTACTATCACGAGGACTGTGTCCGTAAACTCCCGGGAACCACCAGCAGCCCAGGCGGAGGATTCAGCTGCCCTCAGCACAGTTGTTCAACCTGCTGCCTGGAGAGAGACCCACAACGAGCCAGTAAAGGTAGAACAGCTTCCCTTTTTTGTCCGTGGCCTTCAGTAATTTCGTGGTTAAGTCTGCAGGGGTGTGAGCTGGTGATAGATAGAAAAAGTGTGATTAAAATGGAGTTTAGACTCCTTAGGTGATGATACTGACTGACTAATAGAACAAAGCTCACATTGAAATCAAGCTTGAGATTCTTCGTTGAAATATGTAAGAGTTAAGTGCATTAGAAGTAAATAGGAGTGTCTACTTCAGAGAAAACAGACTGTGAGAGAACTTGTGCCAGATTTAATGAAGAATACTTGGTGACAGCCTTGGCACAAACATCCTCGTCATCTCAAAGTTAAATTGCTCTGTTTGGTGAGAAGTACCTGGAGACTGTCGAGCACTGGAGAAAGTAAACTGGCTTGCTCCTGGAAAGGTCTTTAGGCGATCGTACAGTATCTTGCAGGAAATATCTGCAAATGAGAAAATATGCGCTTCGATGCAGAGGTGCTAAAAGTGATATCGACAACTATGATTTAGACCAGGGGTGGGTAGTTAATTTTCCCAAGGGGCCACATGAGAAACTGGGACTGTAGTGGAAGACTGTAACAATAAGTGGAACTCAATTCTGCTCCGTTTTAATTTTATTTCTTTATAACTGTGTTGTTGCAGCCCTCCACAACAATCCCAGTATGTCAGGGAACCCCATAGGAAAATTAACTGATTTATACCTTTGCCATCAGACGTGAAAGTAATCCAAGTAGGAAGACAGGACAGGCTGGAAAAAAAATCATACCTAACACCTACCAGACACTGCTCCGGTTTTACATGAAATTGCTTTGAAAAGGACTGAAAGAATAATTTTCAGTGAATTATATTTTGTATACAAGTGGGAAAAAACTTTATGATTCAAAGAAAAATCAAATAACACTGATTTCTTTTCACATAATTAAGATCAATATGAGTGTAGATGGATGCAGGAGAATGGGCAGGTGAGGACCTGTGCAACTTTGATAGGAGTCAAATCGTTTTAGTTTGTTACTTTACTGGATTTTTCTCAAGTCATAATGTTTCTCTGGTTCTTTAATCCACGTTTAATATCTATATAGTTTTTTTTATGTGAAAATGTTAATGAGAGCAGTTGTACCAAAAAGATACATTTGCAAATAGTTGAAGCTTTTGTTTAAAATAAATAAATAAAAATCAATAGTTCTTAGGCACAGCAGGCCATCAGTCTTTATAATACAGTGGAGAAAACTTTTTATGAAGAACTTATTTTAAATCCAGTTCCAGCAGGAGAAACTCGTGGTTGTTTTGTTCAGTATATGTCTACACAGCCCAAAGCAGTCACTCTCAATCTTTTTGACTTGTGATCTTTTGTGTTTTTGTAACACTTTGTTGTATTTTAGATGTTGAAAAGTCACATTTCCCCTCTGAGCTTCTCAGATGGCTTCTTACAAAAAACAGTTTAGGTTCAAAAAGTAACCTTACCATTTTCTCTACCTTAGTTTTTTTTTCCTTTTTAACCTGAGTAAATACTGCACAAATCTCCAGATTCTCTTGTGCCCTGTTGAAAATTTATTGTCAAATTCTGTTTGTTGTACTGTGAAGATAGATTTCAATAACTTAAAAAAAGCTGAAGTCTCTGTAGTCGGTTGTGTTTTTCCTTTTCCTTTCCTTTAATTACAGCTGGAGCCCATTAAAGGAATATGACCTATTTGTTTTTAATAGAATCTCAGCAGTAAAAGGAAGTGAGCAGATATGTGTTGTTAGGCTGAGTGATTAATTGGATTGCAGTTATACTTCCATTTTTATTTTTTGATGATCACAAAAAGAAGGTAATCTGCATAAAACAGAACAGTTGCAGCTTCCTGTGTCTCGGATCTACAAGGACCCCTCATCCTGTCTACTTCCAGCAGTGTCTTCACGTGACTACAGTGCATGTCTTCAGGATGGCTTGAGGGCCTCTGTCCGCACCCTGGTGGAGACTGCAAGCTGGCAGGAACTGACATTAGTGCTTGCAATAACAGTCATAAAGACCCACACCATGTGCACCTCTTTGTTTTTATGTATTTATTTTTTAGCAGCCCTAGAGTACAGTTGAATACTCCAAAATGATTACCTCCTACCTAATCATTTTTCCTTGACCTTCTTGGAGAACGTCACAAGGCCAAAGACATAAAGGCACATTTATACCATGATTGTGGTAAAATCTGCTCTCCCTCTCGTCTGTTTCCCCTCCAGGTCGTCTGATTCGTTGTATCCGCTGTCCGTTGGCCTATCACACCAGCGACAGCTGCGTGGCGGCAGGCAGTGTCATCCTTACTCACCACATCATGATCTGCAGCAACCATGGCAGCGCCAAGAAGAACGGCCTCCTCACCTCCCCCGTCAACGTGGGATGGTGCTTCCTGTGTGCCCGAGGTAAGCTTTCCCCCACCGTACACACTGACAACCCCCGAGCCAAAGGAGTAACGTTCCCCCTCGCCCCATGCAGCAGACACAAGCAGTTCTTAATTACACCAGACGATTTGAATCTTGTGGCGAAATACAAGATCGATTCTTCTTGCCTGCATCATCTCATATTGTCATCTTTTTTTTTGTTTGTTTGTTTTATCTACACTTTTAACCTCTTTTTGACGCAGTAACATCTCATTTAGGTATCTTTAATATTACACGTTTCATGTTTGGCTTTGTTGTTCATGGATAGCAGTGCTGTGTCTGTTTTCCATCACGATACTAATACTATGAACGATTCGGGCTGTTACACTGCACTCCACTTAAAAGAACCACGTCTGTCCTGAGTGCCGATGAAAGAAAACATCCTTTTTTCTTTGTGACTTTTAGCTTGTTTAAGCCTCACGTTTAACTTCAAGTTGAGTGCACTGTTTGGCCTCTTTCTGTTGAGACCAACTTTTTTTTACTTGGTTTTTTTTTTTTTTTTTTGTGCGTGTTACAACTGTGTGTGAGTATGTGTGTTCGTGTGGCTGTGCACGCGTGTTTGTTCTTTCTCTTTTTGTAAATTTTGGGTAATTTTCGAGTTTGACTGCGGCTCACCCCCGTCTCTTCCTGTGTGTCTTGTGTAGGGCTGTTAGTGCAAGACCTTACTGACACCATATTAAGTTCATATGCCTATAAGTCCCACTACCTTCTGACTGAGTCAAATCGTGCTGAGTTGAAATTACCTATGATTCCCTCTCCTTCGTCAGCTACCAAAAAGAATGTTGGGAAAGGTAACTGAACAGTTTTTCTCTTTCTCCTTTGTCCCACTGGTCTGTGTTTGTGTTGTGCCTGCTCCCATTCTGACCCCCCTCCCTCCCTTTTTGTACACATCTTTCATTTCAAAGCCTTGAGGTGCAAAGTTAATTAACTGACTACACATGCAGTTAATTTTAACGCAGAGTGACGCAGAGTAACTTCAGCCAAGTTCCCTAACACATTAACAAAACAACAGTGGGCCTCATGCAAGAATTATGTCTTGTGCTCTCATCCCAAGCCTCTCATCGAAGGGTTGCGTATGAGAAGCCAGAGTCACAAAAGTAAAATTATTGTAAAATTGGTCTTTGAAACATATTACATTTAGAAAGGCACAAGTGTACACCAATTCTGTGTAGCTGCGTACTGCTGACTCATTGCCACACAATAATAGCGCAGTAGATTAGGCAGAAATTGTGCTCTTGTATACAATAATAGGACAAAAAAGGTGATTCTTTAACTGATGAACCTGGAGTGGGGGATTACCAACTCGCTGGAGTTTGGTGTGCAATTATGTAGATTGAATTTATTCATTTATGCAAAATTTGTAATATTTAAGGCAGTCAATCCGTGGATATTGTCACTGTGCTGTACAACTAGGCCTCATGGCTACGTATTCATATTAAAGATATGAAAAAGGTGCCTTTGTCCTTGTTCATTAATCAACAAAATTAAAAGAGATGGCGACGTAACTGAAATAACACATCTCATCTGCCTAAGTATGTTATTACGATAGACTCTATAAAAGATGGACGTAGCTTCTGGGTCTGAAAAGTAAAGCCAAACATGTCTTTTGTGGTAATGGTCATCAGAGAGCAGCTCCTATGCTTGCAAAGACACTTCTGGTTGTACCAAAGTAAATGCGTTCATGACTTTACTGGCTCATTCACTTCTTTGGGGTCATATTGAATAAAACATGAATGTCATTTTGTAAATTATGATTGTTCTCAGAGTCAAAAAGAAGTGTTTTCCAGAGTAAATGAAACCTTGCAGACTTTCCAAGACCGACTCTGAGGTGTCAGGATGTTTTCTTTTTGATGCTGAAGATTCTTCTTTATAGCTTTATGACTTTGGCTGAATATTTGGGCATCTATGATGTGAGTTTGGCTGAGCAGACTGTTCCCTGACACCCTGGTACTATTTGAATGATAAGAACCTAAACATCGAAATGCCTTTAAACTTTTGTACAGTACTCTACATGTATAATAGGGAATAATTTGGCATGAAGTTAGAGGCGACGAATTCTCTCTGCAAAGTTACGATGGGAAGCAACGCACAAGAAGCAGTGTCACAAACACGGATACTGTTCAGCAGGATGAGAGATATTTGGTTATTCGTCTTAGTTTAAGTCAATTACAGAATAAAGGATGGTCAGTGCAAAGCTAAAAGTCAGACTAATGTGGAAAAATCTCTTCATAACACAACTGATCTGAACAGCTCATGAATTTTGTTCACTCATCCTGTTGAACGTGAAAAGTTCTTATTTATCGTAGATCTGCTTTGTTTGTATGAGTGGTTCTTGCATGAGGCCCATCATAAAATTGGTTGTGCATCAGCAACCAATATACAAACTTCTTCGCTAAAATAGTTTGTTATAAAGAAAATAAATCAGTTTATCTGCTGGTAAAATACAATTGGTCCTCAGACCTGCAGCATCACTGTATGAAGTCCCAATGCAGGGACGGACGCTCTGGGTTGGTTCAGGTTCTCTCTGTGGTTTGTGGAGCTTCTCGCTGCTGGAGGCGCATTGCTTCTCTGCTTCAGCACTCTGGGCTTGGTTTTGATTTGAAAGACCTCGTCCGGCGTCACCTCTTTTTATGGCAACTGCAACTAAGTTTGTTTTTGACTGAAAATTTCAAACAATATGACATTTTGGCTCCCCTCATGTTTTTGAGCTTTGACCTGCCTTGGATGGAATATAATCCTAATCATTTAGTACAATTAAGCAAAGAATTGTTTCCGAGTGATGGAGGTTAAATTACAGGGTTTTTTCTTCTTTTTAAAAAATTATAATTCTGCTATTGCATTGTTTTTAATTACATTTTGGAAATGGAAATACTGTAAAGATTTGATTCCATGCAAGCTGGTCTGTGCAGAATGTGATATGTGTGATGGGAAAAGTTTGCTTTATGAGCTGGACTGCATGCCGGCTTTTTGCCAGTACTTTATTTGAGTATAACCCTGATTCATTGTTAACCTGCTGGCTGATTTTTATTCCGGTGCTGCCGCATGTATTTCCCGTAAGACTGGTCTTGGTACAGTGCTCTGAATCTGATTGCCAGACATGCTGTAACCGCTGCAATAAAATGCTATACCCAAACCAGGAAACCCATGCAGGGTTTCCAACCATTTCATTCATGCAGTCAGGCTGTTACAGGAGGCTTCACCAGGCCTGAAGGTCCTAGCCTTAGTTTTTCATTTAGATTAATAACCATGTGTTATCGTGGTAGGAATGTCTTCATAAAGAACACTGTTTTAACCCACATTAGATGCTAGAAAACCACAATTGTATTCTGTATTTATAGACTTTGTACTAGTTTTACTTTTAGTTAATAGGCTTGTCTGCAAATGAGATTCAGAGTTTGACCAGCTGTTAAGGTGCATCACCTAATCATGCACTCCTCCTCTCTTTGCATACCCACCCCCTCCCCACAACGCATGCACACACACACACACACACACACACACACACACACACACATCCATACACATCCATACACACACGCAAACACACACACATGTAAACATCCATACAAATGTAGGAGGCAAGTTGCTGTGCTGCGACTCATGCCCAGCTTCCTTCCACCCGGAGTGTCTGGAGATGGAGATGCCGGAGGGCTCGTGGTCCTGCAGCGATTGCAGGGCAGGGAAGAAACCTCACTACAAACAAATTGTCTGGGTCAAACTAGGCAACTACAGGTAGGAAGCACAGATTGTGGACAGCTGAGGGTTATGCAGCTGTCACTTTCTGGTATGGATGCATTTAAAGGATAGGATTGTGATAGTTTAGATTTCAGTGCATGATTTCTACCTTTTAATCCTGTTTAAAAAAACAAAAAACAACAAAAAAAAACCACAGAAAGTTGATTGCATGTATAGTCTCTGTGTCGTAGACCTCCGCTGTTGTCCAGAAACCCAGTAATGACAAGCACTACTGTTTCCTTTCTTATAATAATCCTTATAGTCTTGATAATTTCAATCTGCCACAGAAGCTGAAACTGTTCAAGTATCTTTTGTCCAGAGCCTTAAAAAAAATGAAGACCAACAATCAGCCACAATATTAAAACCACCTTCCTAATACCGTTTATGTCCTCCTAGTGCTGCCAACACATGTCTGACGCATCAACTCATAGAATCCACTGAAGGTTTCCTTTAGTATCGGGTACCATGACGTTAGCAGAAGATCCTTTAAGTCCTGCAAGTTGCAGAAGTTGCTGCTCAGTCAGAATGAGGATTTAGAGACTTTGGAGACCCAAGCAATATTTGTTTATTTAGCACTTTTTCCTCTCAAGAGTTACAAAGTCCTTTACAAGTATTATTTATAAAAGGTTAAAATAAAAGACACTAAAATTAAACCAAGCAGAAGACAAAAGAAATCATCATCAATCATTCTCCATTCCTGCTAGAAAACACCATCAGAGTGAACGCCTGCAATGAAGTTATGTATCTGGTCACAGTGTTTGTTCCATGTCATCGTAACAACCACATGAATACAAAAAACACTGATAGGAGCATCACACTGTCTCTGCCAGCTGTTATTCTTTCCATAGTGCATCCTGCTGCAATTTCTTCCCCAGGTAAACAACACACACTCACCCAGCCGTGCACATGACGTAAAGAAGACGTGATTCATCAGACCCGACAACCATGGTCCATTTTTGATGCTCACATGACCACTGCTGGTGCTTAAAGCTGTGGACAGGGGTCAGCACGGGCACTCTGACCATGCGCAGCAAGCTGCGATGCCCTCTGTGTGTTTTCCCCCTTTCTGTCATACTTTAACTGAAGAGCTGCTCCACTCAGTAATCACTAACAGTTATCATCTGTGTTGACCCTCAAACTATTCCCAAAATAGTGAAACCAGTCACCAGTGCTCTTAATTAAGTATAAAATTGTTACAGAGCAGCTGGAATTTAAAGATAAAGGTGTATTGAGAGTG
Source organism: Oreochromis aureus (assembly GCF_013358895.1). Classification (NCBI taxonomy): domain Eukaryota; kingdom Metazoa; phylum Chordata; class Actinopteri; order Cichliformes; family Cichlidae; genus Oreochromis; species Oreochromis aureus. The sequence continues at coordinate 12,515,137 of NC_052953.1, read as the reverse complement.
CTGACTGTTTTATCCATCAGTCTGTCATGGCCACCATTAAGATTTTCACTTATTTGTGCTACAGTAGCTCATCCGGCAGATCAGCGACACAGGACAGCCTTTATTCTTCAGTGTTATCAGAGACAGTAATGTAGTTTCCTGCTTGTATTACCATGGGCCTCTGTTGGTAAATGCTGTGTACTGGCAACACAAAACAAGACGTACATCGCAGTTTGTCTCTTTAAATCTTTCTTTTTTTCAGCTTCTAACACATACGTTTTAAGAATAGACTGTTAACCAGCTGCCTAATATATCCCACCGTATCACAGAGGATCTTGTAACTAGACTATTTTATTTAGCTGAGCTGTCAGTGGTTTAAGCGATCTGTTTTTTACTTGCATCTTCAGCAGGAAGAAATCTAATATGAGCCTGAGAACCGCAAACATGTCGGGGGGGGGGTGCGTGCATGCAGATTGTTGGTCTTGGTCTGTTTAAACTCGGTGTAGCACATTGTTTTCACACCTCATGGGGAAACAGGATGTGATAATATAAATGCAGGTATTCAGGAAACACTGAGCAGTGCTTTTCGCTCTCACACTGACTGCGAGTCAGGCTCAATATTTGTCTCACAGTTTAGAATCTTCTGGCAGATTAAAGGTGTGCACACAGATAATTATTAATCTGCTGATGAAACAGCTCTGAATTTGATTACTCGCTGCATCGTGGATTTATCTGTAAATTTCGATTGTGGAATTTCATAATATCACAGGCTTCTGTGGCCTATAGGTATTTTTATTTTTTAGATTTTAATAATTTTTGTGGTAAAATTAGCATTTTTTTAGCCTAAAAAATTATAATATAACAATTTAAATACCCCCTTACTACCGAACACCACACCACTGATCCAGCCATCCGCTATATAATGTCCTGCACCGCCTGGTCGAGGCTTTGTAGAAAGGGTTTATAAGATCACAGGGAGGGTATACTGTTTGCTTTTGTTTTATAACAAAATAATAAGAAGCCATGTAAATATAAGAAATTAGATTATGTGTCCTCTTTTTCTGTTTTTTAAATAACTGGTTTTAATGTTCACTTTTGCCCTTGCTTTTCTAATAATGTCCCTTTGCCTGCCAGGTGGTGGCCTGCAGAGATCTGCAACCCTCGTCTGGTGCCATCAAACATTCAGAGTCTTCGGCACGATATTGGTGACTTCCCGGTTTTCTTCTTTGGCTCCCACGACTACTACTGGATCAACCAAGGCCGCGTCTTCCCATACGTGGAGAATGACAAGAACTTTGTCACAGGACAGATCAATATTAACAAAACCTTCAAGAAAGGTAAAATATTCATAAAATCCTTCCTTCTAATCTGTTGTGATTTCACTTCAAGCCAAAGGAAAGATGATTTTCTGAGTCACTATTCATCTTTTAGCTCTGGAAGAAGCAGCCCGGCGCTTTCAGGAGCTTAAGGCACAGAGGGAGAGCAGGGAGGCTCTAAAACAGGACCGCAATTCTCGTAAACCACCACCCTACAAGTTCATCAAGGTGAGCAGATGGAAAGACCAAAAGCTGGTTATAAGTTTTGATCGTCAAGTCTTCAGGGTTGTTACTAATTCTGTGGTTGCTGTGTTTTCCTGTCAGTCCAACAAGCCTGTGGGGAAAGTTCAGGTGCACGTGGCCGACTTGTCAGAAATTCAGCGATGCAACTGCAAACCAGCAGACGAGCATCCCTGCAGCCTGGAATCCCAGTGTCTCAACCGCATGCTGCAGTATGAGTGTCACCCACAGGTCTGCATGCATCTTTGGGTTTTTATGTCATTTGTGAGTCAGGTAATACAATCTACCTTTTAACTTTCTGTGGTTCTGCTCCTGTGATCAGGTGTGCCCTGCAGGAGACAGCTGTGAGAATCAGTGTTTCTCCAAACGGCTGTATGCAGAAACAGAAGTGATAAAGACGGAAGGGCGTGGCTGGGGCCTCAGGACAAACCAGGCACTGAAGAAGGTGGGCGCTGCACTTAAAATGCAGACCTTTCATCTGAAGAGCCATCAGCACATCTGATTTGTATTTACTACAAGCTGAAATGTTAAATAAACCAATCTAAACTAGTTTAACAATCAAATTAAACACAGAAAAATACAGAAAAATAAAAAGCTGAATAGATTACAATAAAAGCTCTTCTTATTAATCTTCCAAGCTGCCTGCCCTGCAGAAAAGCTTTTTAAATGCCCCAGTGTCTGTGTTATTTGTTAACATATGTTCATTTATGCTATAAGTATCTTCTTCTGCATACAAACAAAAACATCTGAGTGCTGTAGCAGTTTCCAGACGCGTAAATTCATAAATCTTTCCGTGGGTGTATGTATTTAAACTTAGAAATCAGTTTCATCTGCCAGACAAGAGTGTAAAAGTTCAGCAAATCAGTGGTTCTCATATGTGTGTTTGTTATTTGTTGTCATTCTGCTTCCTAGCAATAAGTAATTTTTAAGTAAGGGTGTCTGTGTGATACCTAAAACAATATAAATGTGTTGTTTGTTGTTTCCTGCAGGGTGACTTTGTGACCGAGTATGTGGGAGAGGTGATAGACTCAGAAGAGTGCCAGCAGCGAATTAAACGTGCCCATGAAAATCATGTGACCAACTTCTACATGCTCACCCTCACCAAGGTAACATCTGTGACGTTTACTGAATACTCAGAATACACAATAGATAACCATAGACTGAACAGTAATGACCGCAGTGTGCTGAGGTGAGCAGCACCCAGCTCAAGAAGCTAACGTGAGCCTTCTTAAGCCCAGACAGAATTTAACCCTGTACAATGTTCCTCGAGCACTCCACGTGTGACACATGACTCTTTGTGTGCGCTGTATTTTTAATTTGGTGAGGTTTACATGCATGGCACTGCTGATTAACACTCACGTGACACCTGGCAAATGAGAGAGAGTTAGTGCTAAGTAACAGAATAATGTCACTCATCTACTATGGTCTGTAACATACAACAAGCTGTAATATTAGTCAGATAATCCATTAGAAATGCCCCCAAAAACTCCAACATACTTTTCGGTGACCTTAAATTGTTTTTGTTTTTTTCACTTCCTCGTTGATTTAATTTATCAGTCCTTGACCCTCCCGTTTATTTGTTCATCCATTCATTTCTTTGTCCAATTTGGGGTCAGTTCACATAACATCCCTGATACATAAATCGTCTACAGAAGAACATTTCCTAAACTGTGGTGTCTTAATACTCTTCCCGGTAGGATCGTGTAATCGACGCTGGCCCAAAAGGAAACTCCTCTCGGTTTATTAACCACAGCTGCAGCCCAAACTGCGAAACCCAAAAGTGGACGGTAAACGGCGACGTTCGTATTGGAATCTTTGCCCTTTGTGACATCGAGGCTGGTGAGTTAATCTGCAGCACTGACATGCGTTTTCCTTCATGTATATTAAATGCACTGAGAGCAAGTTAGACGATTCCTATTTAATGTTGCTCTTCTCCCTGGTGTCCCTGCAGGCACAGAGCTGACGTTTAACTACAATCTGCACTGCGTGGGCAACAGGAGAACGTCGTGTCACTGTGGATCAGACAACTGCTCTGGGTTCCTTGGGGTCCAGCCATCGGTGAGGACGTTTGTCATCCCCATTAAAATTCAGAGCACCTAAGAAGGAGCAGCCAAGTTTGGAACCTGTGCTTGATACGTCTTTCTTGTTTTATCACATTTCCTGCAGAGTGCTGCAGTGACGGAGAAAGAGGAAAAGGCCAGGAATGCAAAGATGAAGCAGAAGAAGCGGAAACTGCGGCCGGAGGGCAAACACACACACGAGTACTTTTGCTTCTGCTGCGGAAAAGGAGGCGAGCTGGTGATGTGTGACAGGAAGGACTGCCCAAAAGCGTATCACCTGCTGTGTCTCAACCTCACCAAACCGCCATACGGTAACGACAGATATGAGTTTCTACATGCTTTTGTTTAGTTTGTGTTGCTCCTGAAATGTTTCTGCAGGTCAGTTTCTTGCAGTTTTCCAGATTTTTCTTTTTTGTTGTTTTTTTTTTTTTAAGTTGTCTGTCCATACTTTCAAACCCTCTCTATAATAAGTTATCAGTAATGTACCGGAAATTAAAGCAGATGTATTAGGACAGGATATTAGAAGAATTCTGTAAATCATCTCATTGACAGCTCAAGTTTTTGTTTGGGATCTCTTTTTGAGGTTGGAAACACCTGTCCTCAAAAATCAGTTCACTCCACGACATAAAAAATCAGCACAGCAGGAAGACGACACAGGTGCACAGCATTCAAGTCACTGCTCCCACCCACCCCTGTATGCTCTCCCTATGCATCACAGTTGAGCTTCCCATTTGGCATTTGTAGCTGGGACACATGCAGGATGCAGAAGTGTCGGAAGGAGGCAGGGAGAGACATCCACTCCATTTATTTTTAAAACTTTTGTTTTTATCAGAAATGTAATAGAAAATATAAAAATTAAGCTACTCGGAGGAGGTAGATGTTACACTGATTGGAGGCTTTTTACCTTCATCCGTCTGTTTTGACTTCTGTGCTGAATTAGTGCCTAGATGACGATCTCTCAGCAGTGTCACAGTTAACAGGTTGGTGGAAGGCTCGTCCTGGGCCTATATCAAAGATCAGCACATACTCATTTGTAATCTGGCTCGCATGCTTTACACCAGTTTCCCTAATCAAAGAAAACACGAAGTGTGATGATCAGAGTTGTAATTGACATTTCAAGTGGACTGCAGATGTGGTGGTCTATATGTGATATATATTTTTAAATAATCTCCATTTTCAGTTCACAGACTTGATGCAAATAAGTACTCCTGTTTGGCGCTCTGCTAGCGTCTGTAATTAACCCCTTTTTGTCTCCAGGGCGGTGGGAATGCCCGTGGCATGACTGCAGCGTTTGCAGCAACCCGGCCTCGTCTCTCTGTGACTTCTGCCCTCGCTCCTTCTGCCGGGATCACGAGGCAGGGGCGCTCACCACCTCCTCCCTGGACGACCGCCTCTGTTGTTCTAGCCACAACCCGCTCAGTCCCCTGGGGGCCAAATCCAGCTCCACCCAGCAGCGGCGCTCCGCTCAGAGCCCCGTCAGAGTCAAAGAGGAGCCGGAGTCAGGCCAGCCGGCCACGGAGTGATAAAACCCTTAATACCTCATTCCCTGCAAAGTGTGCTCGAATCCACCTCTGATCCGAAGCAGTGCACTACAACAGGGAATACAGTGCTTTTTTTTTTTTTTTTTGACACATGCGATGGCCGCAACTCAGAGCTGAGACACGCTGACGAACACCTTGACGCTGTTTTGTGGCGACAGCAGGAGAAGTGACCAGAAATCATCAGGCACCGTTTTCCCTCCTCTCTTGCCATAAAACACCACTACTTACACTCTCTGCAGCTCGCCTGCGCCCACCGGAGGGCCCAGGCCACCACCTCATTATGTTGTTTTTAAATTTTTACTACTATTTTTTTCTCTTTTCTTTCTTTCTTTTTCTTTTTTTAAAAGCAGTGTAAGCGTCGTCACGTCTCCAGTTCCTGGCACTTTGAAGAACTCACTGAGTGAGGTGGAGGAAGGGGCAGAGAGGAGGAAAAGGATGTGGGAGCTGAAGCTCTCCATCACCACCAAGCTGCTCCTCTCCTTGTTTACCTGCTGTAAGCTGTGGTCTCACACACAGGGTGGCTTTAGGATGGAGACGAGCCAGCTTTTCTCGTGATCTGTCATCCTCTTTATCTGTTAGAGAAAAGGAGCGGCGGGGAAATGACCAATTTTGTGCAATTTTTATTTTTTTTCCAGGACCACACTACATTCCAACCTTCCTTAAACATGGTTTTAATATGCTTATGGGTATAGATAAATATAATTATATACAGTATCTATGTTTGTTAATGTTTACAGACAGATTCTCTCACTTCATCTCAGTGAGTGGTGTATTATGTTTGTTTAGGTGTTGAACATTACGCAGACCTCCTTGTGAAAATAGTCCTATTAAGGTGAAATATAATGGTATATAGTGAAATGGTATGACATTTCAGAAGTTCTTGTGATTTTCATATTGCCAGTCTCACTCGCCATTCTGTACATAATTGGCTCACAATATTGTAAAATACTAAAAAGATCAGGAGGGGGCGGAGCCTCGCCTCTGATTGTTCTTGGAAGACGGAAAAGCTTTTTTTGTTTGTTTGTTTGTTTTTTTTGTAATAATAATTGAAAAAAAAAACCCAAGACAGATCCTTTTTAAAAAAACATTTCTTTCTTTAAAACTATGTTTTCATGTTTCCTCCAATTAGTTATTTGCAAAGTAGATGGAGGGGCCCAGCTTGTGATCACTGGTGCTGTCTTAAAGTATTGTTATTAAGCCTTAAGTTTGGGTTTTTAGCTGTAGTTACTACTGCCCAGATGCAGTCCACTTCGGTTGTTTCGGTTCGGCGTACTGTGACGGCTTTTGTTTTGTTTTCTGGGTTTTTGGGTTCTTTTCTTGCCAGACTTTTTCTGAAAAGCACTTTCACACGGCTCATTGCTACACACCTTAGCTAGGTCATACGTATACAGAAATGTATATTAAAAGAACATATGACAAGTGTTTCAAAATGGATACCTCTTCTTCTTGTATTATTGGAAGTTAAACTGTGTTGTAACTTTTTGCCTCTCGGTCAGAAACGTGGTGAGTGCTGGGTGTGGCTTATTTCTTCTGAGGAAAGTGGCCTAAATGCTGTTTATATTTTATTTTTTTTGGTTTCAAATTTCTTTTATTGTTTGTTTTCTTTTAAATTTTTCTTTGGTACACAAGTAGGAAAGACTGCCAACCCAGCTTCGTACAAAAAAAAAAAAAACGAAAAAAAAAAAAAATGTCCTCAGTGTCCTCCAGAGACACTTCTTCATTTTCCAGCTGGAGAAAACTCTTAAGGCTGGGCTTTATATGGAGACGTAATGGTGTAACAACAGTTCAGTCCAGTATAATGTACAAACTTCTGTACAGTGTTTTTAATCGCTCATCGTCAAATCTCAAATTTTTGTATTTATTGCACCACATTTTATACCAATTTCTTTTTCAAACACCAGTGCAGTAATTTGTCTCCCTCTGTAAGGAAATAGGCTTAAAAAACATATGGGGAGTTTTACGTAATATACCTGTATTTTCTTTCTTTTTCTTGTTTTTTTTTTTTTTTTTTTTTGTTTTTTAAACATTTGGTGTAATGATTCCACATCCGGTAACAGCCGCTGCTCATCAGCCTGTGTCGTGACTCACTGTAATTGGTGTTTAAAAGCAGTGTGAAGCACTTCAGTATTGGAATGTAAGGTTTCTGTTTCAGAGCAGGTTTTGCAGCCCGGACTCAGGTGGTTGTCACTGAAGGAAGCTTTTCTGTGATCGCGCCTTGCTTTGTGTTCTTCCTCAGTTACACTGATGTTTGTTTTGTTTTTTTGTGCCCTTAAAAGATGTGTTTTCTCTTTAAAAAAAAAAAAAAAAAGAAGTGCAACAGGGTAAAATGGTGCCAATGTTTCCAATCAATATAGGTGATTTAGGGTCTTTTTAAACACTCAGTTGCCTGTTTATTAGATAAGACTTAAGAACTGGGATAAAACTTCGAGGAAGGTTATAATGCTCATTATTTTTCCACTGATATTGATGACAGTAGAATAAATTGAACCTTTTTCAGACATGATATGAAACATCCAGGGCTTCAAGGTGCTGACACTCATGTCTTGTTTTTTTCTTGTTTACCTGAGTGTTGTTGAGACTTCAGTCTACCCACACTGGTACATCACTAAGAGAGATCTGTCTTCGCAGACGAATGTTTTTATTTTAACTGCTAATAAAAACGGAGTCAGTGAGATAAAATGACATTATGTTCTTTATATTGTTGTTTAAGGCATTCTTTACTGAGCTGAGGAGCATGTGCAGTCCTAGTGGGATTGCATGCGTCGTAAACTCGTTCAGATGTCGATGGTGCTAGATTAATCTGGGGTAAATATCTGAAAGGATGATCTCTACCCCACCTTTTTCCCAGTCACCAGCTGGGATTGTCTCCAGCGTCTTGTTACACTATAGCTTCTAAATGGACAGTTTTCTTCTCCGGCCTCTAAAACAGGGATGTCAAACTTATTTTACATCAAAGGCCACATGGAGCCCACTTTGATACTTAGTAACTGTAAAAATACAGTTAAAAGTCCAAAAAGTGTATCCCCTCAATATTTCCAAAGCTGGCCAGATTGGCCCCCGGTCCTTCTGTTTGACACCCTGCTCTAAAAAATTTGATCCCTCTAAAACCAAAAGCTGAGCGTTATAGCTTTCTTTAACATTTTATTTCAGGCGTGATAGCAATGTGGGTTGTTGTTGGTTTTTCCTAATAAACTGGCAGCTGGCTGTAAATCATGAGGGAGAAAGAATGAAAGCCTCCGAATGCAGAAAAATAAGACGTACTACATGTGTTTTAGTTGTTTGAAAATACTCCCCGGTCATTGACAAATTATGTTAATATGCAAAAGTCTGATTTCTGCGCGCCGCAGGATTTCAATTTAAGGGTGAGGCCTTGAACGAACTCTGGACACTGCTTCTCACTGATTCTCGCTTGTGGCACACAACACAAGAACTGATTAGTTTAGGCAAAGTTTGAGGCAGGACACATGATGCCTACTCACTCGCTGTGATAATCACCTGACTTTTTAATGTCCGACCGCAGCGCGTCAGATATTTGTGAAAACGGGGGCGTTAAAGTCAGATTTAATTCGACCACAGGGAAATGAACTTTTTGGGGTGAGACTCATGTTTTAATTGACTGATGTGCATTCAGAAATGCATAGAAAAGCTTGAACTTTGAACTTTTTGCCACTTTCAAGTTAAAGTCTCTCACTTTTCTGCATTCAGCAGTTTCTTTCCTATAATTCCTGTTGTTTTGAGCCTTTCAGGAAGCCTTTTTTAAAGGTGGGATTCCTGGAGGGTGGGGGGGAAAAAAGAAAAAAAATGGGATAGTTGTATTTGTTTTGTTTTTTTTAATGCAATTAAGCACTCCTCCTAGTTTTTCTTTTATTTTTACAACTGTATTCCTTGATAATCAAGTAGGTCCATGACTAAAGCACCTATTTGTGTACTCCAAAAGGTCTGTGCGTCTAAACTTGAATTTTCTTTTTTTTTTTATTTATTGATGTACTGTTTGTTTGTTTAGGTTTGGGTTTTTTTGAGCACAGGTTTCGTACGTGTGATTATCGAACTGTAGGCATCCCTGACTCGTGTTAGCTGCTTAAACAAAAGTCTGATCATTTGTGATGATAAAACTTGTCTTAAAGCTTCTGTTTTTTTCTGTTGTTTAGCTGAACTGCATGCTTCCAGACAACGACTTATTGCCAATGTTTTTTATTTTTGTTTGGGGTTTTTTTGTTTTTGTTTTGTTTTTATTGTATTGCACAGAGATTCTGCAAAACCGAACGGCCTTTATTTTCCTTTGCACCTGCAGATCGCATGATCGCGCTCATTTCTTTGTGCCAGTTTGTCCTCTCCCGGCCCTCCTGCCTGACGCAGCAGCAGTATTATTTAAGTGTCCATCTGAGTTACTTCAGAAACTGTCTGGTGTGTATGTTTTGGTTTGAAGAGACAGCATGTTTGCTCTCATTTAAGTGGCCCTTAAATACGCCCAAGGAGGATTTGATTTGATTTGTTTTCCACCCCCCTTTTTCTGTGTCAAAGGGCATGTTTCAGTTCACTGTGATGTCTTTTGTGTTTTGTGCAATGTTGCCGACTGTCATTTTGTTTTTCTTTTTCTTTTTTCTTTTTAATTAACATGCTGTCAAATAGTGTTGGAATAAATAAATAAATTCACCTTCATAAGCACTCATCATCTCTTTTTACTTGTAGTAAAATTGCTTACAGTAACTCTAACTGGGGTCATATCTATCTCTCTTGGTGTTGCTTCAATTAAAAAGTGGATGAACACAAAATACCATGTTAATTACTGTTCAACCTGTGTTACTGCATACTACATTATTGTTGAAGAACTTGTAAATAGTTTGCATTGAACTTGCATAGGATCTTGTTACTGTGGCGTGCTCTTTTTGCCTGTAAAATTCTGCTTCTAAATGTGTGTGACTGTTGAGACGACACTCTTTTTGTACATGACTGTCTTTTTATTTGAGGATATTGATTCTGTCCTTTTTCATTCGAAAGTTGAGTTTGAAGAGTTCAGACATGCCTGAAGTTTGACTTTAATAAAGCTGTACTCTGTCTCAGTGAAACACTCCCACTGTTTGTGGCTTCTTTTTTTTTTAATTGTTTGGTGAGAACACAGTGAACCAGAGCGAAATGCATCCAGGGGCAAAATCTTACCACTCGGCAGTGGAGTTATTATACAGTCGTGGCAAAGTACACCGTCTTTCAGTTCGAAGGTTTTACACAACAAAACTCATATGAACAACAACACAAGGTCATAAGCTTTATTTATGACCTTACATTAGACCCTAGAGTACTTTGGTAAACATAGGTTTATGGTTGACTCAGTGACTGCTAAACAAGCACCAATCATCATCCCTCCACCACCATGTTTGATATAAGGTGTTTGGATTTCTCCAAACGTCCTGCTGTGTTCAGACATCTCCACTTGTTTCAACATTTTCAACTTCCTCCTGGCAGCACATGCTGTTATGAATTTTAACCTTTACCATGCTAACTGAGGAATGGATCTTGTATAACTTTTTTGCCACTATCTGATCATTTAAAGAGTGTTACACAACTTGCCTCATTCACCCATTTTTTCCTATGCACTTTCTATGTAACCTTCCAAGTAGTGGGAGACCTGCTCTACCACCTGAGCTACAGCCACCCCTATACATGGAGAGTGAAAAGAGGTGAGTGACGAAGAACAATGTATCCCCTCAGCGGCCTAGGGTTGAGGGTCACCTGATCCAGCCCTAACTATATGCTTTTTTTCAAAAAGGGAAAGTTTTAAGGCTAGTCATAAAGGTAGAGAGGGGTCTGTCTCCTGAATCCAAACTGGGATCTGGTTCCATGGAAGAAGAACCTGAACGCAGAAGGCTCTGTCTCCCATTCTACTTTTAAATATCTGAGGAACCACAAGTAAGCCTAAAAGTCTGAGAGAGAACAGCTGTATTGAGATAATATGGAAGCAGTAATGGTGTGTCTAAGTCTGTCCACATACAGCTTCTGCATTTTGGCAAATTTTTCATTGTTCATCTAAGGTTCTGTGTACCTGATATGAAGACCCAGACTGGAGTATTCGTAAGGGGCAGATTTAAGACTCAGTTATATAAAGTCTCAATCAACCCTAATCAGGCTGGTGCCTGATAACAAGATTTAACCAAAATCACAAAGACCAATTTATTAATTTATGCAAAAAGTGAAGTATTTTACGAAGACGCAGCAGTTAAGAAACAAACATTTAGGCAATGAATCATGCAGACATCTTCTGAAACCTCTAGGTGGCAATTCGTAACGTGACGTGGCTTCTTGCATCCCACGTGTCAAGCAGAAAAAAGTGATCTGCGATAACTTCCGGTTTACAAAACATAAAGCAAATGTTTTTTCTCCTTTGGAACGGACATGGAACGAACATAGATCACATTGAGTCAATGTGATCATCTTGAAGCATTTATATCATGAGTACATTACATCCCCCCCACCCCTCCCGAAATAAAGTAAACGAAAGATATTTTTTTTAAAAACAAAAACAGCAAAAAAGAAATGTCCATCGAAAATTACTGAATTAACACTTTTATACCTTGATTAAAGATCACATGTTACTAAATAATACACAGGGGAAAAAGTAATAAACTGTCACCATACCTCAGTTTTATAATTGCTGGCCACCTTTTTTATATACTTTAAAAATATATGTACACAGTAAACTACACAATCACAATTCTTCACTACAACTCGCTTTTTTGAATATACCTTCATACTGTGTCTCTATCTATCTATCTATCTATCTATCTATCTATCTATCTATCTATCTATCTAGAGTACAACTGGACTGAGCCGCATTTAACATAACACTTTAATTTTTAAAGCTTTTATTTCGAAAGCTCACACCAGACGCGCGCGCGGTGTCCGTTAGCTTCACGCAGCGCTCCTCCTCATCCTCCTCCTCCGTGACATCCCTGTTTCTCTCAAATCTAAGAATGCGCGACTTCCACCTTCGGTAGACACAGAAGAGTTAGAGGCCTGCTTTATGTTACAAGAAGATGAAACTATGAGGATAAAAAGATAAAGAACAGCTTCCGGTTTAAGGTTAGTAATGTTCATTTTTGTTAATTTGCTTGACAACGCGGAAATCGGCCAGATGTCTATGATGACAGATGTTGCTAGCTTAGCTTAGCTTAGTCTGCTAACGTATACTTTGTACAGATCACTTAAATAAAGCTCATTTTTATTTCATTTTCCTCTGTACCGACGGGACTCATTATAATTTAATGCGTTTATGTTATATCCGGTCAAATGGAAGCTCTTCAATATTTAGAGCATCTGGAAGTGGAGGGCACAGGTGCAGCATGTTGGCCTTTATGCCAGATTTTAGACGTGGTCAGTGTAAATACTAATGTAAACTGCCTTTTTATCTTTATCTGTGTTTATCTATGAGGACATACGATGTGTAAAAAAGGGGATTCATCTAATTATTTTTTTTGGATTTTTGTTTAAATGATAAGCTCAAATAGGCGCATTTGACATCGTTTTGCCTGTGATTTCAAATGAATGGTGCACTCATGTATTTATTAAGATTATTTTCTCCTCCTTTAGACCAACACCAGATGTTAAGTGTCAAGATCATTTTACATACACCCCATTTTTATGGAGTCCCTTAAGATAGAGTTGTTTTTAATCTTGTGGTAATCAAGTTATTTGGCTTTTGAGAGCATTTTATTGTGGACACAAGTTACACAACGGTTTTTATCTTGTGCAAACAGGTTATTTATCTCTTCGAGCAAGTGATTCTCTTAAGCAAACAAGTAATAAGATAAAAAATACCACCTTACAGGACTTAATGGGCTCCATATATTTACTGTAGTACGGTGTTTATATTTGCTGTTTCTCTGTATATAGGATGTATAAATAATGTAAGTAGCTTTGCTTTAATGGTGATTATTTTGAGAAACTTGGAATTGTTACCTTTCATGCGACGTTTCATGCACTCATTTTGGTAAACAGGGTTATCTTTTAACTTAATTTCAAACGACGGGTGGTTGAACTGGAGGTGGTAGAGTTGTTAAGATTTTTATTGGGAGTAATGGAACGGATTACAAATGAGTACATCAGAGGTTCAACTCAGGTTGAGTGTTTGGAGATAAAGTTAGGGGGTTAGGCCGAAATGATTTGGGCATTTGCAGAGGAGGAATAGTGGATATACTGGACAAAGAATGTTGAAGATGTAGCTGCCATGCAGGAGGAAAAGAGGAATACTTCAAAGGAATTTTCATGGCTGTAGTGAAGGAAATTTGGTGTGACAGAGGAGGATGGTAAGGATAGGGGGAGATGGAGGCAGGTGATTGGCTGTAGATGTTAAGGTTAAAACTAGACTTACAGCCCAAAATATTAACCAGTATAGTTGATTCTGTTCATCTGGACGAACAGAATCAACTTTTGGAGATTTACTTACCTGGATGATTGAGCATGCATCAAGATGTATTAACCAGTATCACCAGTTCACAGGTAGAAAGCACATAAGAAGAAATATCAGTCCTGGGATTCACTACTTAGAAACTTTGTCTTTCCATAGTTCAGAATTATTATTCTTTTCTGTAGAAATATTTGTTTGTGTTTCTCATCTTTACAAAAACAGAGATCTCAGGGGTGTCTTAGGTTTGATCTGGGGCCTCCTCCTGGAACACCTCACATAGGAGGTGCCCAGGAAATAACTGAACCACCTCAAAAGAATAAAGCTGAATAAATTCAGCTGTTTGTAATGCACATACATGTAACTAAAGTATTTTGCATAAATCACTGTAACTATTTACCTGCTAACCATCTACCAAAAAAATCAATAATCTTCTCATCGTTTAGGTTTCATTGTTTTTCTTTCAACATCTAAATTAAAGGTATGATAAACTAAAACTCTGCTCTCCATTGTCTTTAGTCCCAATTAAGTTAAAAGATGGTGGAGTAAAGATGTTTGCTGTTGACTGACGTCCACTCCGAGAAACAAAATGAAGAGGAGGCTGCTGCGTGGTTTCCTGTCGGAAATTTCCATCCGGCTGGCGCTGTTGGTGGTGTTCCTGTAAGTTATCCCTGGGACAGGCACGACATCTGAATGCAACCATTTTGTTTTGTTGTGGGCAAACACCACCTTAACACCGTTTGTGCTTTGCTCAGTGTGACGGAGCAGCTTCCTCCTTTCTACCGTGAGATCCAGGCAGAGGAGATGTGGCTGTATAAATTCCACCGCGTGGAGAAGGACCATGTACCCACCTCTCTTATGTTTGTGAGTATAGCTGGTTGATAAACTGGAATAAATAAAATCCCTCTGGTCATTTTTGTACTTTATTGGAACAGGTTAACTTTCTGCTGTTTTTTTTAGGATCATTGTAACGTTTCTTTTAAGGACCTTAACTCCCATAAGTTCATATTTCTGTGATAGAAAATATTCATAATATATCATATCTCTCTGGATTTTTATTAGCTTTAAAATTAAACCACATGATGGTTAATTTACATATTAAATGAACATCTTGTCTTTTTAGTTTTGATATGTTTTGACGCACATCAAGAACGTAGCTATAACACATGTAGATATATGATCATGTAAATCTTTTGTTTACAGTTGTTTGTTCTGATGACGTAGAGTTAATATTTACTGATTATGACTGAGCTCTCACAGGGTAAAAGGGGAAATCATTTTAAACAAGTACGGCACGTGGAAAAAATCGTAAAGTCCCTCTGTGACTCCAGAGGGGGAGTTTTGAGAAGTTTGATAAACTGCCTCAAAAATTTTAGAGGTGTGGAGTGTGGAGAAGAAATAAGTTTACCCAGACCTCTGCAGTCCACTCTTGATGACTGCTGCGCTGTAAGAGCTCCAGAGTACGACTGCATACATCCACTGCATACTTGTTTTTTGTCATAAATAGTCAACATAAAGATGTTGACCCATTGCAATCTGGGTAAATCCTGGTTATGAATTTCCAATTTATGGTCTGAGCAAATGTCTTGATTTCCTTAAAAATGGTTGGTCTATTATCCTGAAAGTTTTAGGAGTCCTAAATCAGCAGCATAGGACAAAAGCTGTACTGCACAATGGAGTATTTGATATGTCCAATAATATGATTTTGAAAATGGTCTAAAAGGTCGTAAAAAATAGAGCAAAAAATAGTAGCAAAAGTAGCAAAAAATAAATAAAACAGTGGCGAAATCTAGTTTAGTTACCAAAAAAAAAGCCCCATGTTTTTAAATTCTACCAGTAACCATATTTATGAGTTATAAGTAAATCACCCATCATACAGCAGGTGTTGTTAGAGGGGTAAACTTTCCATAGAGGCTGTAAATGTGCTTTTCACTGCTGTAACGTTAGACATTTTAATATTGAAGTCTGTGGAGAGTTTTGTGTGTGTGTGTGTGTGTGTGTGTGTGTGTGTGTGTGTGTGCGTGTGTGTGTGTGCGTGCGTGCGTGCGTGCGTGCGTGCGTGCGTGCGTGCGTGCGTGCGTGTGTCCAGTCTCAGATGGAGAGTTTTTACAATTATTACTGTTATGATCTCCTCTTTTGTTGATCTGTTACAGAGTGTGGCGGTTTGCACCCCCCTGATTGTAATCCTGGCTTTCACCTTCCTGAATAAGTCGGAGCGTGGCGATCTGAAGGAAGCCTCACTGGGTAAGAAACTCGTGCAGAAGAGCTTTTTGGTTTGTCGCATTTAAATGTGTGGGCTGGCTTTTTGAGTTGACTTATCTTTTTCATGATTCAGTTCTTTTTCCCCCTGTCATCCAGCTGTGACTCTGACTTTAGTGCTGAACGGGGTTTTCACCAATGTCATCAAACTTGTAGTTGGCAGGTAAGCAGGTTACATCACATAGCACATTCAACGTTAACCAGAAGCACACATTTGTCCTCCATGTTCATTCTGTGTCACATCCTCAGGCCACGACCAGACTTCTTCTACCGCTGTTTCCCAGACGGTCAGATGAATCTGGAGCTGCGATGCAGTGGTGACCCAGATGTCATCATGGAAGGCAGAAAGAGCTTTCCCAGCGGGCATTCTTCCTGTAAGAGGCTGTTATGGTCAATTATGGCTGCAGAGCTGGTACATTTTCATCAGCAGGCAACAAGAAAAGTAAATGGAGGCACAGAGTGAGGCAGGGGGGCGTATATCTCAATGCACATGTATCCAAGTGTGTAATAGCCTTTAGGCTCTTATTTCATTGTTAGAGACATGCTTGAGTTATAGTACTGCCTTAAATCTATGAGCATAAAAACTTATCAGAAATGCAACTACACATCTCAGTGAGGTAGACTTCAGCAGCTGAAGTCTCTCTGCCCTTTGTTTCAAGAAAAGGAACTGTATGAGATTTTTCAGCCTCTTAATAGCAGAGTAGTGCAGACCACATCATTAACTGGTGGGGATTCAGCGCAGTGCTATAATTTCAGCTCTGATTTCCCATTTTGTTGCATAAAACGTCCTCTGGCTCTCTTTCATCCCTTCCGTTTCTTTCTCTTTTGTTGCAGTTGCCTTTGCAGGTTTGGGCTTCACAGCGCTCTACATTGCAGGAAAGCTGCGCTGCTTCACTGCAGCAGGCCAAGGCCGAGCGTGGCGGCTGTGTGCCTTCCTCACTCCTTTACTCATTGCAGCTGTGATCGCTCTCTCCAGAACCTGCGACTACAAACACCACTGGCAAGGTCGGTTAAATGGGCTTGGTCTGAACACTGCAAAATAAGTTATTAATTAACTGACCAGATTTTTTGAAGGCCAGGTTCACTACCACACCCACCCCTGATTACCGCCAGACCCGTTGTTTTAAAAAAACAACCTATTAAATAGAAAATGTCTGACAAAGTGAAGACACAGCTGAGAAACAAAGTCATTGACATCTATGGGCTTGGTCAGCAAATGATGCTGAGAGCCATTGTATTGTATTGTATCTTTATTTTGAATGATGTTAAAATAGTCTAACAACAACAGAGAAAAAAGAGACAAACAAACAAAACAAAACAAAAGGAAAACAATACAGTAATATTTATAAATAACTTGCATGTTAAAAAAGAAGTAGGAAGAAGCATAAGCTTATTTAATCCCACCCCCTTTCCACTATTTAGTAACTAAGAGTCAACACTTTTTCTTCCTGTTTATGCCCTATCCATCATAGATTATTCCTTACAATTTGTTACATGTTACATGTATTTGCTTTTGTGTTTTGCCATTATCCACTAATGGAGAAAACTTGGTGAACAGTAATGAACCTTCCCAGGAGTGGCCAGCCTACCAAAATTACTCCAAGATTGCATCAATGACTCAAAAGAACCCAGAAAAACATCTAAGGATGTCTCTGGCAAGGAGAAAACCACTGCTGACCAAAAAGAACACAAAGTCTCGTCTCACATTTGCCAATGATCCCCAAGATTTTTGTGAAAATATTCTGTGAACTGATGAGACAAAAGAGGAACTTTTTGAAATTTTTGAGTCCCATTAAATCTTGAATAAAACTAACACAGCATTTCGTAAAAAGAACGTTAAACATGGTGGTGGTAGTGTGATGGTCTGGGGCTGCGTCAGGACCTCCACAACTTGTTGCGACTGATGGAAGCATGAATTCTGCTCTCTACCAGAAAATGTGAAAAAAGGAAGGTTTTGGAATGACCTACTCAGAACCTGGATTTAAATCTGATTCACATCTGTCGCATGACCTTAAACGGGCTCCTCATCATTGAAACTCCTTCAATGTGACTTAATTGCAATTCTGCAAAGAAGAGTGGGGCACATCACCTTCACAGCAATGTGACAGACTCATTGTCAGTTATCACACATGCTTGATTACAGTTCTTGGTGTGAAATGTGGCACTTTAGGTTTACGGGCAATGACTTTTTCACAAAGCTCCAGGTAGGTTTGGATAACTTTTCACATTCGCATGATGAACCCAGGTGCTTGTGTTAGTTATGTCCATTTTCCCTTAAAAAAACCACAACAAAAAAACCCAACCTATGAATAGTGTATAATAGTGCATAATGTAAATAAGGGACTAATTTAGTAAAAGTTCTTATCTGTGTTGTTATGTGTCTCCTTTATGCAGATGTGCTGGTGGGGTCTCTGCTGGGTCTCGCCTTCGCCTGGCTGTGCTACAGGCAGCACTACCCTGCTCTTCGGGACCCAGACTGCCACAGACCTCTGCGTCACAGAGAGACTGTTCCTGCCGCACAGGAGCGCAAGCTGGCCAACTCCACCTACATCCTGCCCATGTAGAAAAGCTGTAACTGCATTTTCCTCTTTGCTGGTGTCATTTAAACTGGGTTGCACAGTAATCCATGTAATACTGGTTTTCACATCTTTAGGGCTGGGCAGCATATCGGTATTTAAGTTGATCATTAATCATTGTCAATGTATTCTCTGGGTTTTCTTTTTTTTTAGAGGGAGACATGATACACAGTTTCTTTTCTGGAATGAAATTGCATCAATTACCGATTCAAATTTTCTCCTGCATTGTTTCTGAAACCCTTGAGAGCTACACTAGCACATTAGCAGTTGTCTTTCTATTCCCGTAATTACCCAGCAAACATGGTCGAAACCCAGATGATATCTCCCAGGTCAAAAGAGGTCGCAGTACGACCACAAAAACTAAACCGTAGACAGATGTATGTCAGCGTTGTTTCAGCGTAGAATAGAGGCAAGGTCAGACAGCCTCTTGCAAAGTGAGAAATAATAAATCGGGTTACTGCAAAAACACTTTATATTTTTACAGTTTTCTGCATCTAAACTGTATTTCATTTGTGGCACAGTGAACTTTATGCATTGAACTTTTACAATTATCCCCTCCCTGTCCTCAATGTCAGTGTCATAGACTCAGGAAAGCTCAGGAAAAGAAAGAGGTCACACTTGACATGATTATTTTTTCTCCTGATTCCTCCTCTCGAGACACTTCTTTGTTTTATTCTCATCAATAAGGAGAAAGTGAGGAAAAAAATCTTGAACACAAGCTTTCTCTTACTAGAAAGTCCAACAATGATGTCAGTTAACCTCATGTATTTTTCCAACTGTGACTTGATGTCTGAAAATTCTGCCGTGACAGTTATTCAGTGTCGAAATGTTTGCTGGGTACAGATGGGATATCTCATTATCATGATGCTGTTCTCCACGTGGCCCAGCTCTGCACACTCTGTGTATTGTGCCTATAGATCACATACTTTACTCACAACAGCTGAGCAGGTTATCTACACAGCCACTGTACAAATAGTCCACCACTCATCAGTCTCTGGCTCAGCTGCTGTGAAAGAGTTTTTCATGTGAGAATCACTTTGTGATTGTTTTGTAAACTTGCAACTTTGTAAAGAAGTAGGGTTGAGGCTTAAAGGGAAGCTAACTGCACTCTGAGGTTCATTTCTGTGCATAGACGCCTCCTCTTGTGAGAAGAATCGAAACTCAATGCCTGAGAATTTTTCACCATCTGTTTCGGTCTTTGTGGTTTTGGAGCTGGCTCAGGCTTAAACAAACACTGGGAGCAAACATCAGCGTGTTAGGAGTCAAAGTCCTTGACTGTCCTGTCTGTTCACAGATCAAAATAGCACAAACACACCTAGTAAAACCTCAGAGAAGCATGTTATGACAAGATGACACAGACAGTAAGATGTGATTAAATGATCCAGTGTAATGGAACCTTTGAGCTTAGATGCTAGTGACCACCAGACCGTGTCTCTCTTGGGGTTTCTGGGTAAAACTGCATCTGTCGTGATGCCTGTTATAGCATATCACAACACTAAGATACTTTGTGGTAGAATTTTGTTGTTTTTGATAAGGAATTGGGTAAAGACACAGGATTGTCTTTGTTATACCTGCAAATTAAGAATGTGAAATTAACTTTATGCTGCCATAAAGTGCAGTGGCAGCAACAGCCTTTCAGTTTAAACTAAGCCTGGCTTGATGTTGGCTGGTCCCATGATTAAATCATAGCTATCAAGAAGTTAAATATTACTTTGACTTTCCCATCTTTTCTGTGGTGTTTTGATGCTTTGATGATGTAAAACTTTGAAAAAAGTCACCACTTTATAGGTAAAACCTTCTTAAACTGCTGAGCACTGTTGTTAAAACAAAAGTGCAATTAATAGGGACTATTTTCAGCTGCGGATGAATAAACATATAACATTCCAGTAGTTTTTGGACAGCAGTGAAGCTCTGTGGCACAGAGGAAAACAGTATTTGTTTTGGTTTTGAACATATATTGGGTTTAGTGATTAAAAGTATATAACACCTCCAAGCGATTCTGTTAAATGAACTTTCATTAGTGCAAACAACTAGGCACTCCTCTTGCATTTAAAGCCAAGTTAACGTAAAACACATTGATCACGCTTATTTATTTTTACTTTATCGAATGCTTTAAAACTTTGTCTTCCTATAATATATGTTCAATGTTCCCATTTATTGATTTCTTTTAAAATAACTTCTCTGTAAAAAGTTCTCCACAATATTAACATCCTGATGTAGCAGTGCTGCTTTACGCTTCTCACAGTTTTTCCAGTGCCTGCTTTGCTTTAAATGATAAAATCATCTCTGGTGTAACAGGACAGCTCAGCCAATCACGTTATTCCAAGTCACCGTAACTGTAAAGCGAGTTAAACGAGTCTTCTCAGGCTTACTGTAGATGGGGTACTGTAGGTACTGTTTTAACCTCTCCAGGCGATGGTGCTACCCTCCCAGTGCTCCTGCTGGTCAGGTTTTTCTCTCCGGCATGTAAACTCCTCGATCGTAATCTCAGACATTTAACACTACAATTTGTGGTTCGGGCGTATTTTGAGTTTTTATTTATTTAATTATTTTTTTTTTTTCTGTTTGTGTGTTGAACCGGCCAAAGTTTTGCACGGTTAACCCGAGCATAAAAGCAGCTGGATCTCAGTGGTTACAGACCAAACTTGGCATAAAGAAAGCGGATGAATTTTGTGCCTTTGTTTACTACGTTCCTCTCAGTTTATGAATGAAGTATATGCTGCATGTTATGGTGTATGCTCTCTGTCATGTAACTTTTTTTCCTTAATCTACCTTTTTTTTGTTGTTGTTGTTTCCAGTGTATTCACTTGTAAAGAAACTACACAGTGAATATGGCATGCTGCTTTTTTTTTTTTAACCTCAGAAAGAAACGTGTCATTTCCTTTTACTCAGTGGATTAATTGTTGGTGGAGTCAAAAGTGAAGACTTGTGTGGATAATGTCAAATTTTTACAAAATGAGACAAGAGGAGAGAAATCGTATCTGAATTTCTTTGACAGATGTTTTGGGGTTGGTGTACAAGTATGTTTACTTTTGGGGGAATGCAGGATTTTACTTGAATTTTTAATATTTGTAACTTTAGAAGTGGTTAGGATGAAAATGGGAGCAAAGTTGTGGGTAAACTTTGAAGGTATGACTCACCCTGAAGTCGGACATACACATTTTTCCTCCAGCCTGTAGTGGTGTCTATAATCTTAAATAAAAGGAGCTAAATGTCCATAGTCAAAGAAAAAAATCTGAATTTTAAAATGTAATTTGGGGATCTCTAAGCAACAGAGTCAAGCACCATAAAGACAAAAACATTTCTACAGCTGATTTCTACCAATCTGACCAACTCGTGCTAGAATTGTCTTGATGAATAAACAAGGAAAAATCTGCAAGTTAGATTTTTGGGGTGAAGTGTCCCTTTAAGGCAAAAAAAAGTTCATTAGGCTGCTGCGTTTTCATAAAATCCTGCATGTTTCACACATATTTTTGTCATTGCTTCCATCCATTCTGTTAATTTATGTAATTTCAGGGCATTCAGAGTGATGTTGGGGGATTCTGCTGAGACTTTACTGTTTGCTTTGTTCATGCCATGATCGTACAGCTCATTCTGCTTATGCTTATGTGCTGTTTGTGTTGTGATGCTTTTAATGAATCTCCCCATGACACTGAATGATCTCTTGTCCTTTGTGTGTTTTCTTTGGAGTCAGCAGTCCTGGTTTTGAGTTTGTATGTGATGATGGATGATTAATAAATGAGTTTAAAACGCATGTGCATATCAAATTATGACGCACCAGTATTTGTAGATGATGTATTGGGAGATAATGTCCCAGATATTGTATGTATTTACATATTGTGTGTGGTAATAATTCAGATTTTTAAACCTCTAATCAGAGCTGTCACGCGTGCCACCTCTCTTTTTGTAGTTTTTCACCTATTAAAATCAAACTGAAGCATGTAGTTCTGCTGGTTGCCAAAAATATAGAAACAAGTCTCCTCTTTGGAAATTATTTTACTGTATTTTAAGTAATGACTTCCCAGTGTAATGGACAGTTGGTGGGTGGATAGTTTAGCAGACGTTAGGGTGTGTAAATCAGATTCAGGTAGTGACACACAAAAAAACAATTGAACACACCTTTTTTTTTATATATATATAATAGAATTCAGTTCGACTTGTTTTGTGAGTTTGCGGGAGAAGTTTTCTTTCAAGGCTTTTTGCCAGACAAGCTCATGAGATACATTTATATAATATTTAAGTGGAAAGAGGTGGGGCAAAATCCTTTCCAATATGTTTTAATCTAAATCAATGAAGTACTTCTTAAAATTTCAGTCTATAACAGCTTTTATCATTAAAGTGTAAAAATGTGTGATGACTGCCACTTCTATAGCTATGCCAATGAAAACATCTTTAATAGTACATATTTGTAAAGTGTCTGTGAAGGTTCTCAGTCATCCAGGTCATCGTAGTCAAAGGAGTTTGCAAAGAAAAGCGTCTGGACTTCTTTGAGTTGCTTGAAGACGTTTCACCTCTCATCCGAGAAGCTTCTTCAGTTCTAAGGTCAAATGGCCGAGAGTCCCAGATTTAATTTGTAAAGTGTGTGTGTCACTACTGAGCTCCAGATTTACATTAATAAATTTATGCTCGGTTAAGTGAACCTCTCATATAAATCCACATTTTTTCTGTTATTGTAACCACACAGTGGAAACTCTACAATTTTGTGAATGTGTGAAGTGTGTGCATAAGTCATTGTTTTAGAATTTTTACAGACTTAAAACAGTATGGTACAGAGATCATAGTTATCTCTGTGAGGTTTTTGCTTTTTTATTAAATTGTTTAATCTATATCTTTCTCCAAAATATAGAAGTAGAGAGAGGTTACCATCTATAATTATTTATAATATTATAAGTTCACTCTTGAGGTAATATAAATGTAAACGCTAATGTTAAAATAATATTGTGTTCTTAATAAAGTCTAAAGGAGTTTACACATATTATAAAAACATCGTTATGACATCGTTTTAAATAAATTAATAAATATCTCAAATCAATATAAATAAAGCTATAACTTTATTTCAGCTCTTTTTAGTTCCAGCACTGCTCTGTTTTCTCAACCTGGTAGGCGTGACTTCCGGCGTTTGACGTTGCTGATTTTCTTTTCTTTCTGATTGGTCGGGAGTGACGTGTAGATTTGGCGCCACATTTCCAACAGGGAACAGAGCGGCATCGCTGTGTGTGTATTGTCAAAGCTCCGAGCCTGACAGCAAACCAAAATAACCCGCAGTTTATGCCACCTCAGGGTGATTAGATTAGGCTCGTCTTATTTCAATAGTTTTAATCGACTGACTTCTCTGAAAATGTTCATCGCGGACATAAGAAAAGATTTTTATGAAGTTGTCGCCAACCAGGTAAGGCTAACTCTAACATTAGCCAACATTGCCTAGCAGCTAGGAAACTTAACATCTGACATCGCAAACTGAAATCGCTTACATTATAAACCTTCTCGTGCTACTTACAGAGAGTCGTACTCCTGGTGGCACCAGACATTGACGCTCTCTGCGCCTGTAAAATACTGCAGGTAAGACATAAAATGTTAGCAAGCGGCAGCTCCTGTAGCCTTTGCGTGCACAGTCTTTGATTGTTTTTCCCTGTTATTTTGCCTCTCTTGTTCTAGTGGCTTTTATGCATGATGACTGACATTTGCGCTCTTAAACTAAGGTCATTGTAGAGGGTAAACAGAGAGCACGCTGATTAAATACTTCTAGTTATTATGGACTTATGGACACCCAACCGTACTGTCGTAATGGGGAGGTTACCATCTGTTCATGCGTTAACTGGGAATATTACTGACAGTAGGTTTCAGTAAGTGCCTGTTGCAGTTTATGGAGCTTTTTTGACTTTTACTGTGTTCAGAGTAATTATAAGCTGATGTAAACACTGACTGCTTGTGTCTTCACTAGGCCTTGTTTCACTGTGACCAGATCCAGTATACACTTGTGCCAGTTACAGGCTGGCAGGACCTTGGCACTGCCTTCCTTGAACACAAAGAGCAGGTATACTTAAATAAGACCAGAAGGCTGTGCTGCAAAGCGAGATTGACGTTAACACGTTATTTTAAGCCGGTATGAAGGTGTCTCTCTTTTAGCTTTTTGAGATCACCATGGAAACGTTTGCTTTTTTTATGTGTTTCTGCTTGAGAACCTGAAGCGGAAAGCTTTGTAGTACACTACTCTGAGCCTGTATATAAATATATGACAGTAAACACTGAACCTTATGCATTGTGTTGGCTGATTTTTGTGCTGCAGTTTCGATACTTTGTTCTCATCAACTGCGGAGCAAATGTTGACCTCCTTGAGATGCTGCAGCCAGATGATGACTCCATCTTCTTCATCTGTGACACTCACCGGCCTGTAGATGTGGTCAATGTCTACAATGATACCCAGGTGATGTGCAATGGTTTGCTAAATCAGGCTACATCCCCACTAATAAGTTCACATAAGTTCACGGGCTAGGGTCTACCCCACAGAGCCTCAGAGTGGCACAGGGATTCACTCAAGGCATGAGAAGAGAAGGATCAGATGGTGTCAGGGCTGTAGGACTCAGCTCAGTGGCAGAAGTTTGATGAGGATGTGGATGCAGTGCTCGACCCTACAGCTAAAGGGGACGTAAAAAGTTTTCGAACCATGATGGCCATCATAGTGAGCATGGTAGTGGAGATGTTTGGAGTGCAAGATGAAAGAAAGGCCAAGTTGATGTATTATTTTAAAGCAGAAGGGGGAAAAAACAATTCTGTATATGTGAATTAAAAAACAAAACAAAAAACATGCTTCTCACCTCATCAGTCTCATCAGTTTGTCTCAGGAGCCAAATAACAACACACACATTTCCTCCAATTCTGTTTGGCGATGTGTATAGTCTGTCCACTGGTATGTGTGTGTTTAACAATATTAACCACTAGTTTGCCTGTAGAGCCAGGCTCTTCAGAAGGTGTTTGTGACCATTGCTTAGTCCACAGGAGAATAGCCAAGATAAAGAAATGTAAAACCTTTACAAGCATCAAAGTCCAAAACTTTAGAAATAGTTGTTGTTAAAATAAGTCCAAAATACATAAATCAACCATTTTTACTCCACATTCTCTCCAGCATCTCGGTGAAGTGCCCAGCTAGTTAGGTATAAGATTTTTCTTAATTTCTGTGACTGATAATGTCCAGCAGGCAAAGTTAGCGTAGGGGCCTTTAAATATGTAGATAAAGTCTCCTTTTTGCCCATCAGGACTACAGATGGAAGCACCCTTGTGTTATTGTGCTGTACTGTATTTGCATTCTGGTACAAAACCTCAAATAGTTCATTATCTTTATGCATTTCACTGTAAACAATGATCCATTTGCACCTGAAGTTCATTGCATGTAAGATTAACAATACTCCCACTTGTTTGTGGAAGTGAGCGTTACATTAACTCTCTGTCTTCTGCTCAACAGATTAAGCTGCTCATCAAACAGGATGACGACCTCGGCGTGCCGTCGTATGACGATATCTTTCGAGATGAAGATGAGGAAGGAGAAGACTCTGGAAATGAGAGCGATGAAGGCTCAGAGCCGTCTGGGAAACGCAGGAGATTTGATGAGGTACGCATTAAACCGAGTAGGTGCTGCCCGCAGGAATGAACTGGTAGAGTGAACTGTTAAGGCTGTTACACTGGGGCTGTGGTCCTGTGTTTGCAGGGGGCTGTCGAAAGGAGAATTGAAAGGCAGCGAGCGAAGAGGGAGTGGGAGGCTCGAAGGTGAAGTGTTTTTACTTAGTTGTTTGGTTCTTTCTCTGCACAGCACAACTGTTGAATGCAAGCTTACCTTTCATTAATTTCACAGGAGGGAAATCCTGTTTGACTATGAGCAGTATGAATATCACGGCACCTCGGTGAGTTTTGACAACCTCACATGAGTAATATAGGAACATTAATGTTACCTGAAATTCTGAATGAACTCCTGAATTTTCATTTGTTTTCCTGTCAGGCTGCGATGATGTTTTTTGAGCTTGCGTGGGTTTTGACTAAAGATACCAAGGACATGCTGTGGTGAGCTTTCTGAGGAGATGTCATCTTTCATGGCAAACATTCTTGAGATACAGTTTATACGGTCTGTTAGATGTGCACTGCTTCTTCTTTGCAGGTGGGCCATCATCGGGCTGACAGACCAGTGGGTTCATGATAAAATCACAAAGTAAGGATGCCCTCAGTTTTTCAAAACTATTATCAAAACAATTATAAACCAATTTCCCAAAAGCTCAGGACATTGAAAAATGTAAATAACAGCTGAAAGCAGTTGCTGTCAAACCATTTAAAACCTTAAATCAGTCAAAATCTGAGAGTATTTTTTTCTTTTACTTTAATGAAAGCATGCAAAGTATTTATCTTGTACTACGGAAATTTTGAGACTTACCGGCTTGCAAATTACATAAGGTTGATGCTTTTTGGGTCTTTTCTTTTCTAGCTCACTGATAACTCATTTTTTTCTGGGTAAAACTGACTTTTGAGCTCCTTTACACCTCCCACTCCAGTTATAAAAAATCTGAAGCCAAAATGTCGTTTTTGTCCAGAACCAACTTCAAGCTGTTTAGGTGTTTTGGGATATAACATAATCCCAATGACAAAACTGCACCAACTTGTCTGTCAAACTGACAAAACTTCAAAAACGGTGCCTTGGCTAAACAAGGATCGTGTCACCATGTGAGACAGGTGGCTTGTTATATCAGGGGTGTAGAAAAAGCTGAGCCATACTGTTGAAATTGCACAATTTTTCTTACATTAAGATATTGCAATGATTCAATATGCAGTTACATTTCTTTACACTGACACAAAGGGGAATTTTAACTGGTGCGGTCCATTTAAAATCAAAGTAAGCTGTTTGTGGCCTGTGATGTAAAATGAGTTTGACGTCCGTGGGGAAGATCTCCTTTTTATCCATATTTTGTCTCTGTACGAGATTCCTTCTGTGCCCCTTTGTTGTGGACATAAAAATGATTTGATTTTTTCTTTTTAAGCATTTCAGGCCTGAAAATTTCACGTAGTTCTGCGCCTGTGATGTTATGAGGGCTCGAAATAAGGTGCCAAATTTTGACCCAATGCTGTGCTCTTTGAGTGCCGTGACTCAGTTTGAGTTAAATATATTAAAGTTACTATAATAAAAAAAACATCAGCAGATTCGCAGGAGATGAATTGCTTTCCATGTCTTACTTGATATATAAAAAGAAATCAGTTGCTTAACAAATTGGCCCTCCTTAGAGATATTATTGGACTGGAAGCAGACAAGTTCAGCACATGGACTCTTTAGCGATGGAGCCATGCTCGTGCAGAATGTGCTTGAGCACCGACTTACTGAAATTTACTGAAAACGCTGCCTCAGCTGAAGCATGTGTTGTTCAGGATTAATGGATATCACAGATATGTCACTTGGCTATATCATGAGCAGTGTTGCACCCCTCATGTTGGACTCTGTGCTGGTGAACCTGCATCTGAGGCTTCAACATCCACAGTTTCCAAAAAGAGGTTTAAATTGTGATGGTTCAGACCACAGGATAGGTTTCCACTTTACCTTTAACCTTTATTGTTCAAATATAATATTTCAAAGATTTACCAATCATTGAACTTTGGGTTCTGTCTGAAATATAAATACAAGGAAACTTTGTGTAAACTGTTCTTTAAAATCACTGCTGATCCCTTTAAAAAAAAAAATATTTCTGCTGAATTATTTTTGTCTGCCTCGCTTCTTTTTTTCTTTTTTAGTATGAAGTATGTGACCGACATCGCCACTATGCAGCGACACGTTTCCCGACATAGCCACCGAAACGAGGATGAGGAGAACTCGCTCTCCATCGACTGTATGAGGATCTCCTTTGAATACGAGTATCCTTAACTCATCTGGCTTGTTGCCTTTACAGATCTTTATGTTCCACCTGATTTCTGCCACACAAGTGCTGAAAATTCCTGAAAGTCAGAGCCTTAACTGTCTCTTCAGTCTTCGTCTTACCCTTTACCAGCACTGGTCTCTGTATGAGAGCATTTGTAATTCATGTTACACTTCCTGCAGCTTCAAGCTCTGGACCTTAAATGGCCAAAAGAAACTCCAGGAGTTTTTAGCAGACATGGGGTAAAGTGCTTTCAAATCCATGCTTTGTGTGTTACCGAACTTCCTCTTTTTGTTGAGCCGGAATTTGTTGTATTAAATAAAATTTGCGTTACAGATTGCCGCTGAAACAAGTGCGTCAGAAATTTAACTCCATGGATATGTCGATCAAAGAAAACCTGAGGGACGTCATTGAGGAGTCCTCCAATAAATACGGGTATGAATTTGAATGGCAAACACTGACTGCTCATCCAGTCTGCTTTTCCCGGTTCTACTCTCATTTCTCCTCTTCATCAGTATGAAGGACATCCGTATCCAGACGTTCGGCGTTCACTTCGGCTTTAAGAACCGCTTCCTGGCCAGCGACATGGTGCACGCTACTGCTGCCTTGCTGGAGAGCGCTGAGAAAGATGACAGCGAGACTGACACCTTCATCAAGGCTCTCGATGCCCTTTCCAGGTGTGCAAAGGAAACTAAGGTCACTGTTCAAAGACTTAATTTGCTTGCATTTCCTTTAAAAATGTCTTCCTTTATTTTTTCTTTCGTTTTGTTTGTGCAGGAGCAACATCGATCGTCTGCATTCGGGTATTGAGCTGGCGAAGAAGAAGCTGATTGCCATCCAGCAAACGGTCGCCAGCTGCATCTGCACCAACCTCATCCTGTCACAGGGACCCTTCCTCTACTGCTACCTCATGGAGGTGCGAGTGTTTGGATGCCTGAGACGTGCATGCTTTCAATTTTATTTAGCCATATATCCTATTCACATTCTCTCTTTGTAGGGAACACCTGACGTGAAGCTGTTCTCCAAGCCCATGGCGCTAACGCTGCTCTGCAAGTACCTCCTGAAGGCTTTTGTCCTTTCGGTGAGTGTCTGAACGCTGTCGGGACTGATTCACAGTGTAGAAGGAGGCTCACTGAAATTATAGTTATTGAAGTCTCTCTGCTCTTTTGCTCACGGTGTCTTGGCCAATTAGACGAGGAATAAACGCTGCAAACTGCTCCCCCTCGTCATGGCTGCCCCCAAGGATGTGGAGAAGGGAACTGTCATTGTTGTGGGAATCCCACCAGAGTCTGAGACGTCCGACAAGAAGAAGTAAGTTTCTCAGTTTATGATTTCTCTCCTCCTCAACCTGCGTCTCTGGTTAATTAGCTGCTTTTTGAAAGAGATCGGAGTCCACAAATCTTGGCAGGACCCAATCACAACAACTCAGAGCCTGCTGGAGATGTACGGATGTAAAAGTTCACCAATGTGAGCTGATTTTTGTCCATGCAATGCTCTAAAACTTAAAACCAGAATCTTCAAGTGGTCTCTGAGGTTAATGGTGAGCCTGTGGATGTGATATGTGAGAAGAGTTATAAGTTAGAAGCCTTGCAGCAGCATTCTCAACAACCTGCAGACGTTCCAGGTTCTGTTAAGACCAGCAAACGCTGAATTATAATAATTCAGACACAGTTAAATAAAGGCGTGAATATTTTCCAAATCAGAGCATGACACAGTGGGACTCAAATAACAACTAGTGGCTCTTATTTCCTTTTCACATTTTTCTACCAGTATACAACAACATTGCCTCATTTCTTCCTCTGCGTTTGTTTTTGCCCTTTTAGTTTCTTTGGTCGTGCATTTGAGAAAGCTGCAGAGAGCACCAGCTCCAGGACTCTTCACGACCACTTTGACACTTCAAGTAAGAAACAGTCATGTGTTCTGTTTTTTCAGTCAGTGAATTTGCTCTTGCATGTCTGCAATGTGGCCACTAGGTGTCAGCCTTGTCTTTGTTTAATGTGCAATCTGTTGGTCTTGTCATTCCCACTAGGGCTGGGTATCATCACTGATTTCTAGAATCGATTCCATTCCGATTCACAAGGTCCTGAATCGATTCGATTCGAATTGGGGAAATTTTGCCTCAGACAGTCAGAAATATTATAATTCAGATCATGCGTCAGTACATTTCCATATTTTTATATCTATAAAAAGAAAACTGACACTTGCGAGACTTTATCAAAGGTGTAAGCATCACAGCAGATGCCTTTGTGCCAAAGTAACTGAGGATAAAACACAGAAAAACATGAAGGTGATTTTCCTGGCCTGGGATTTTATAAAAATATTCTGCAGTAGATCAAAAACGAAAGAAAACCATTAATCAACATATGAACGTTACCTGATGCTGCTGAAGTGAAGCAGAGCAAAGTTACAGAGGTTTGATTAGAGACGAAGCTAAGCGTTTTGCAATTTTGCACAATTTAAAGTATAAATTTGTTCTGTATGAACAGCAGAAATGAGGCTTTCTTTTCAGAAGTAAGTAAAAGGAAACAAACAGCGGCCGACAGCGCTGTAAACAACGGTAGACTTGTGTAGACTTGCTTGTAACAAGCAAGCGAATAATGCAGAAAACAGATTTTTAGACGGGAAACTGTTCTTGAAGTTTCCTGAGAGAGAGCGCTGTGAATGAAGTGTGATTTTTATCGTGGTGGAAGCAAAACAGCAAAAGTCAGAGTGAATTCATGACTATGATTATGTGAAGCGTTGTTTGGATCTTCTTTTGCTGCTGGTTCAGTCAATATTGTTTGGAGAGAGATAAAACCTGCAGCTTCAGAATCTAACGCAAAAAGCATGTAAACACAAAGCGCGGACCCACCGAAACACCAGAATCAGTGAGCTGTCGGCTTTCGGCACGGACACGGGTGAGAAAGGCGACATCTCACTGATTCTGATCCGTCGGCGGGTCCGCGCTTTGTGTTTACATTTTTGTGCAGAATCCGTGTACCTGCTCTTTTTTACTGTTTTAGCTGTTTGGTGGTTGTTGAAAATTTGTGAGGTTTAACCTGAGATTCTGGCATTTCGGGCAAAATAAATTTATATAAAAAAATCGATTCAGGATTTTAATGAATCGATTTTACGTTATCCAAGCTAGAATCGATTTTAATCGATAAATCGATAATCAAAACCCACCCCTAATTCCCACCCAAACTGTCAGTTGCGATGCTGTTAGTCAGGAGTTTTACTTTAATCTGTCATGTCTTATATGTGAAAGAATATTTTAGAATATTTATCCAGTCCGCCATCTTTTTAAAAATCGCAAGCAGAAAATCTCCTCCCAGGATGTCAGAATGCTGCTGGATGATTTGTCCTGTTGGCATGTTTTTCTTTCTTATCTGTGTTTTTCTTTCTGCAGTAATTGAACTGAAGACTGAGGACAGGAGCAAGTTTCTGGATGCGCTCATCACTCTCCTTTCATGAGAAACCGAAGCTCTCCCAGGGGGACTTTTCAGATTGAGCCCACCCTCTCGGTTTGAACAGATCTGCTGCTGGTCACATCTGTTAGGCGTGTAAAATGTCACCAGCACCAGAACTTTATCCTTGGTTTTGTTTTTTAAGGTTTTAAGTGGTTTTTATGTGTATATTGTACAGTGTTTTTGTAAATGTGTTGTTTTTAAATTTATGTCTTTTATTCCCGTATGTGAGAAGTTCAAGTCATTCACATTTTAAACATGTTTAATAAATCGTTTTATATAATGGAGACGCGTTGATTTTTATGGCTTTTCCTCTGTAAAATGTACAGTTTTATATGATCAGGCGTTATTAACTTTTTTTCATACTCTTGCAGTATTTAATTTCTTTTTACCTTATCTAATGTATGAACAGAAAATCCAGCATTCCTCCGGTGTCATTTGTTGAACTTTCAGTATGTTTTGGCTTTGCTGCGGCCTGAGAAAAGTCAGCTGTCTATTTCAAAGCCCAGCCGGTTTTGCTTTCTTTTTCCTGAGAAGATAAACAAAATAATTACGTGAGGTAAGTTTTTGTTTCAATTTTGCAGAATGGCAACTTTGAACATCAAAATAGTTTTTAGTCTCATATTTTTAAATAACTCAAGGCATAATTTTACTGAGAACCCATAAAGGTGTGCTTAGTTGCCATATTGTAATTGTAGTCTATATAGAGACTGACGGGTATATCGGTATTTAGAATCAGCTTTAATGTTCAAGTACACATACAAGGACTCGGGTTATTTATCCCCACTTCTCAGTGAAAGAAGCACTTACTTTGACTTGACTGTCAACAGACAGTACATTGCATTATTTATTTAATATCAATAAATGGAGATAACTTTGTTATATTACAACAGCTGGGCGAGTCTGGAGTGCATAAACAGAGAGAAAACAGGTTTGTTTTTTTTAAAATTCCAAAATGTTTATGTGTCAGAATAAAGAACAGGCAGGCAAATATTTAACAGTTAGAAACTCTGGAAATAATGAAAGCTTTAATACAGCAATTATTGTTAAAAAAACCCCCCCACCCAGGATGTACCAACTGATAAAAACACTACTATTACAGTATTTTGTGGTTATTTAACTCAAACATATGTGGAACTTAAACACCTTTCAGTGTTGAAGTTTAACATATTACTGTTAATGCTTCCATAGGAGTTAAGAGGGTACGTAGCAGCCAGGTGCCCATAATCAAATGCACTTTAAAAACTAACTGTGTAGATCTTTATAAGCAGAGCTGTATTAGTTTGATGGTCTGTAGCCTTCAGGTAAGACATCAAGAATGAGAAGCCCAATAGTCTGAGATGGGTTATATGGCCAAGTGAGCAACTTTAACAAGAGGAAAATTGTCAAGACAGTTGCCGGTTTTTGAAGGAGTGGGCATCCCAGCAATTTGATCCCGAGGTCAAACTGCAATGTCGAGAGAAAATTAAAAAATAAAAATCCCAAGAGCCATTCTGACTGTTAAATATTAAAGTTCTTCACAGTACAATTAGACAAAGACTGAACAAGAATGGTTTGTTTGAAAAGAAGAGCAGGAGAAAGCCTCCTGTCTAGAAAGATGATGGCAGGAAGACTTAGGTTTGCAAAGTTTCAACCTCAAGACTTGTGCAAACATGCACAGGGCCATGTTTGGAGAAAACCAAATGTATCAGCACAATCATCCCATTCCAACTGTCAAGCACGGTGGTGGAGGGGTGATGATTTGGGCTTGTTGTGCATCCCAGGACCTGGGCACCTGGCAGGCACTGAGTTAACCAGGAACTTCTCTGTATACCTACATACTCTAAAGTCAAATGTGAGGTCATCTGTGTGGCAGCTAAAGGTTGGTACAAACTGAGTCATAAACAGGACATTGAGCCCAAGCACAGCAGCAACTACAACAGAATGTCTGAAAATCAAAGAATGAAGGTTGCAATGGTTCGGCTAAAGTCCAGACCTCAAACTGCTGCAGTAAGACCTGTGAGAGCTGTGCATAAACAAAGGGCCACAAACTGCAATGAACTGAAAAAACGCTGCAGACTTTGAATGTATGCAACTCACTTTTTAATGTCTAACATCTGATGAAGTCACGTATCATATGCTGCTTGAGTTGGCACAGTTGAACCGTATCTGCAGTGGTTATTGTTTCAGGGACAATATTATATTTAACAAAAAACTCTAAAAGGAAATGTTAATGAATACATTTAAGTTTTCATATTTGACATTTCTGCTTTTTGCAGAAATCAGCAGCAGATAAGGTCAGTTTTTCACGATCTGCCACCACACAGTCAGCATAAATCACCATTAGCTTGTTATTAAGTGTTAGTGAGTTTGTTGTGGTGCATGGCTTGAGGCTTTGCCAAAGGAACCCTTTTCCACTCCTAGTCTATTTAAACGTCACTCATATTAGAAGGAATTACCACATTTTTAAAACCCTCTGGTGGAAGGCTATCCATCCAGCTGCAGGCAGGAGGCAGGGGGCTGCAAAACTGCTGGGATCAGTCCTGAAAAATCCAGGCATTATAAGGAAGTCATAAGTCTTGTATCATGAAACAAAGACTTGGCAAAGTGTTTGCTGTTGGCAGTGGTCAGTGAAAGGGGCAGAGAAAGGGATCCAAACTGATAACAGTCTTTTCATCTTAATCCAGTTTTTTGTTTTGCTGACGCACAACTTGTGGTTCCACCAAAACTCTTCTTACTTTATTTCTATGATTTCCAGCTCCACTAAACTTAACATCTTCTCCTGAGCTCAGCCCGCTCATGTGGGGCAAAGGTGAGAGCACAGTCTTGGTCCACACTTGGGAATGTAGGCCAGGCCTCCTGGTGGTGACTTGCTGCCGCCCTTGAGACTCACTGTAAGGGAAAGGCCTGAGCTGCTCCCAGCGGGGTGATTTAGATCCCTATCGCTCCTGGATCAGGATAAGATCATGAACTTCAGGGTGAAGGGAATTTGGGTGGTTTCGCAGGAAACTCCGGACTGAGTGGCAGCAGCGGGGCGGAAACATGCTGCAGTGGAGGATGTTAAGGCAAACAGTGGTATTGTCAGGAGGGCGTGCACATCACCTTGGTTTAAGTCAGTATCTGCGAGTCATGCTGTTTTCCCTGGGCTGGTTGAGAATTACTTACATCCATAATGACACTGTTTACAGTCACAGCAGAGTGATGTTTTCCAGAAGAAATAATGTTACAAACTGTTACTGAGGAAGCAGAGTAGTTTATTTTAATAGATGTAATTATCCTAAATTGCTTCAGCGGCCTTTTTGCTTCCACCGCTGTCTTTGAGTTTATTTATTTATTTTTATTTTGTATTTTTGTGCTGTTTAATTATGTGGAACTCTTAACGAGTTTAAAGAAGAGCTGTATGTTTTAGTAGAACAAAAATGTCCAAAAATGTTTCCATGTAAGAGTACCTATAATTCTTTTGTACCAAAAAGTAATTATCTTTAGGTACAGTAGAAGATGAGAAGAAGAGGGGAACAATTGTATGTTTATTTTTAAAATAAATTATTTTTTGATGTATTTTTAAGGAGCCTGTAAAATCATTTTTTTACAGTAATATTAGGAAGCATAACTCCCCATCTCACATTATAATTCTATATTATTTCAGGCAGTCCTGATGTGTGTCTGCATTGCAATTCAATCACAAAAACTGAATCTGAATTACAAGAACGGAATTTACATTTTGAGAAGTAATGTTGTTTTTGAGGAAAATGGGCACATTATAAGTACATATAAGTATATCCAGTAATTATTAACTTTGAGGTGTTTTAGAGGAAAGAAGGTTTCTTTATGTTACACTGTAATTATACCGCATTTTTTGGGGTGCAGGTTGTATTACTGAGTAATTGAACCTTCCAGTTTTACATTGTAATTACCCAGGATTGTAAGTTTGCAGACTTTATTTCTGCGTAGCCTAACCTCCCCATCTTGAAAAATAATTACAACGTGTTACTAGGGCCATGAATTGTAATGTAGAGTAGTCTAACTTCCCCATTGTACATTGTATTTACAGAAAGAATTTAGGGGTGCAGGCTATATTATAGAGTAACCTAACTTTTCCATTTTCCATTGTATTTACACAGGATTTATTAAAAACATGCAGACTTTATAAGTAGCTTAACGTCCCATATTACATTGTAATTACAGATAAATTTTTGCAGCCCGTGTTATATTTTCAAGTAGGATAACATCTCCAGTTTGTATTGTAATTCCACTGTACATTTTGGGGAGCGGGCTGTATTAACGAGTAGCCTCCATCAAACATTGTAATTACAGAGAATTACTAAAGACAATTTATATCACTGAGTAACCTAACACCTCTTATCTTACACGGTAATTACACTTTTAGGGGAATGGGGTGTATCATTGAGTTGCCTGACATCATAGTTTTACATTGTAATTAAAAATGTTTGGTGCCACCTGACATTGAATTAAAATGACTTATATTTGAATTTAAAATGTGTAATTTAATAATAATAATTCCAGTTGCTCTGATTTTCATTCACACTAAAAATTCAATTTTCTACATATGTTTGTATTTGTTAGGTTACTTAATAATATAAGCGTTGCAACTGAAAGTAAAGTAAAAATACCCCAAAGTTACTGAAATACTTACAGTATAATTTGTTTCTTCTATCTTTTAAAACGTCCCGTTTTTACCCTCCTTGTTCTGCTGTACAAGTAAATCACTATTTGAAGCTGCTGTAAACTCCCCCCTAATTCAGAAAAATCACATGGTAATTTCCAGGAAATTACACAATACATCATGGGCTGCATTATAAATTGCTAGCACCTTTCTCTGTTGTCTGTTATACATTTATATATTGTTATTTAGATGTTGTTACAATGATGGATGCACATATTAGACATGACAAAGTAGCAAATAACGAGATCTGCTCACTGGATGTTCCAGGGTGCATCCACCTGTTTGGCCTTCTCCCCCTTAGCCATCAATCACTTTGCTCTCCACCACCCCCCTCTTGCACCTCTGGTGAAGTGGGGCCACTGCCCTTTACGCTGCTCTGCATACGAGGAATGTGGCACGTTACAGACCAGACACACACACACACACTGAGGAAAACAGCTCCCCAAAGGCAGGACCATACAGTCAATGTGTAAATGTGCAGAAGAAATTTTTCAAGGCTTCACACAAACAGTACTGTTGCCTCAACAGGACTGAGCTGCTTAGTGGGGCTTTGTGGGATGTTGGTGGAGTAATGATGTGGGCGATGGGAGAGGGGTGGGGTGTGGGGGGGCTGATACAGTATTTTCTGACTTTTATGATCCACTGTTATGATCTACATTTAAAAAATCCACAAAACTCGCTAATCCTTTAATAAACTTTAATTCACATAACCAGTTACATATACATATCAGTAACACACATAAACATTACTGACGGCACAATTTTTAGTGTGTTTGACATTTCTGCACTCATACTTCTTTCTTATCTGCTGACATGTACACAAATACCAGTGGCTCTGGTTGTGTTGGACTTCATTTATTTATTGGTCCGGTTGATGTATAGGCATTCCTGATCCTAGTAAATTCTAATTACTTTGGTGATTCAGACTTTTTATCAGCTGAGTAGTTTGTCTTTCTAACAATGATAACCTATATAAAAACAAAATGTTGTTTCATTTATTACTTACATGCTGGTTGATACCATAAATAGTTCCTTTTTAATCACATTTTTGTGCCCTTTCTTGAAATAAACTCTCAGTAATTTGCACAAAATAATCAAAATCCATAAAAAAAGGAGCACCAGCTGTTTTTACTCCTGTTCCTTCTCTGTCTTTGACAATCCTCCAGACAGCCAGAGACTTAGTCTCTCCGTTATGCCGTGAGCAGATCGTGATCCACAGTCCTTTACAAACTTTTTGCACAAGCTCAAAGATTTTCCACAAAAGTGCAAATATCATCACCTTGAAACCTTTATTTCCTGCACTGCTTCTGCTGCTTTCATCTCACCATGTCAGCCCACAGCTGCCCTTAATGATCCCTAACCCCTACGACCTTTAACCTCCTCAAACCCTCTCACAGTTGGCGGTGTTATTTCCTGAATTGGTCTCTTCTCTTCTTTTGTTTTAAAATGCTTTCGAGCAAAAGAGATTAGCAGCAAAGATATGACGCAGGGCCTGAGAAGTGCTTCTGGGCCTTCAGTTGATCAGTCTACTGTTTATTGAATCCTCATTAGAAATGATCTGAATAACTAAGGAAGATGGAGCCGGAGAAAAGGTCGAGGAATGCCAAATTACACAAGAACTGGACTGAAGCTCAATGAAAACAGAGCTTACAGAGTGATGACATTTTGAAATTTTTTGGTCAAATTTCTGTCAGTATGAACAGAAGAGGTCACGAGAGAGGCACAACATGAGCGTCTGCAGCCATGTGTAAAACACAGTGAAGTGTCTGTCATGGTTTGAGGCCAGTGGTGTTTGGGATCTTGTCAAAATTGATGGAATTATGAATGCAGAAAAAAAAAGGTTGCTTTTTGTCCACCACGCAGTACTATTTGAAAAGGGTCTGATTGGAAACCACTTCATTTTTCAGCATGGCAATGTTCCCAAACACTCTGCCAATGCAGCTAAAGCACACCTGGATAAAAAACACACACACTGGAGCACTATCAGTTGTGGACTGGCCTCCTCGGAGCCTCAACCTCAACATTATTAAAGCAGTGTGGGATCAACTTGACAGAGAATGAAAAAGCTGCCAAAGAAGAAGAGCCTTGAACGTCCTTCAAGAAGCCTGCAGATAGCTTACCTAAGAGAGTGCAGGCTGTGTTAAAGAACTTGCTGGTCATACTTTTAATATTGACTTTTAAGCTCGTTAGAATTGAAAATCTGCTTTATATACTGCATTTCTATGTATGCATCTTTACCCATTTTCCAAGCAAAATATAAAGAAATGAGTGATGTCTTAGGACTTGTGGACAATAATGTAACAGATCTAGCCTATAAACATGATAACTACACTAATACAAGGTCTGTTTATGTGTAAATATGCTTCCACAGGATGTTCTTTTTTAGCATTGTGTAGGAAACCCTAATCAGCACTACATTCCTGCTGCATTTGTGTGTTTGCACACTGGGATGTCAAGCAGAAAAACTGAAGGAAAGTTGAAGGAGGGCAGGCTCAAACACAGTCGGGTGTGATGAGAGTGTCTTTTTTTTTGCCATTCCCTGTGGTGGGTGGCTCAGTCATGCA
Organism: Oreochromis aureus; assembly: GCF_013358895.1. Classification (NCBI taxonomy): domain Eukaryota; kingdom Metazoa; phylum Chordata; class Actinopteri; order Cichliformes; family Cichlidae; genus Oreochromis; species Oreochromis aureus. The sequence continues at coordinate 12,476,217 of NC_052953.1, read as the reverse complement.
GGACACCCTTTAATGGATAACAAGCAGAACAACTTTCATTCTTCAAAATAACCTATGGTCCCCTGAACACAGACAGAGAGCTCAGGAAGAGAAAGAAAAAAAAAAACATATTAACATGAGTTTCCTTGTTCTACCTTTAATTTTTCCTCATATCAGGTTCAGGTTTTTTCTTTCCAAGAGTCCCAAGTTTTCCTGCAAGATGTAATTAGTGCAGAAACAATGCACTTAGTGCATCTAAATCCTGATCCTGTTTGTGTACGTGGTTTAGATAGTGTGTTTGTTTACTAAACCACTGATTGCCATATCCTATGTTTGAACAGGAGTCCAAATAGAAGCCAAAACTAAAGTACTGCCTGTATCGCAGCCCTTTATAGCAATGGGAGTAATAAACAGTGCTGGTGGTGACATCACATACGTTTTGCTAACCATGCCAAATCAGAAATGTCTCCTGATCACACCCAGACATTCCTCATGCTGCCAGCACTCCTCTTCATCTCAGCAGAGGGCTGTCATTCACCACTTTATCTCATCCGTCTTACCTACTTGTATGTGTGTGTGATGACGTTTTTATGTGTCCAGGTATTTAAAATGTCCTTCTGAAGATATACTGAAACATGATCTCACTCAGACTGGCATGGAAGGAGTTGAGACTCCCTGTTTGAGTTTCTCCTCGCTCATATTTTTGAGATAAAACCATCCCTGTGCTCTCTGTTTATCGCACTTTTAAGAAAACACTCGCTGTAGAAATGTTGTTGGCTTGTCTTAAATTATACATGAAAATCTAAATATTGTGTCATTTTTGGGAAAGTGAGATTAAATATTTGGCATGCCTTTTTGTAAATATTGAGATTTGAAGGGTTAAAGTTTTGAAGGTTTAGATCCTTTTTCGAGGGGTAAGTGGGAATAATCTGTGATATATTTTTAATTGATATGATCAACCTGTTGCTTGTTAACACATCAAGCAAATACAGATTTGAAAGAATAATTCACTTTATCATACATTTACCAGCAGGTAATAGTTACTGAAAGTTCTTGTCCAGTAGGATTTGGTATTTCTTCATCCATGTACACTGAATTATACCACCTGATGTTATGGACCTAAATAATGCATCTTCTGATTTTTCAAACATGCCACAGTATTCCTGTTTAAAATGGGACAGCAGTCAACATAGTTTTTACATGATGTATACATAAGGATTAAAATATATTATCAATAAAGTAAATGCATCAGTGGAATTTGGAGGTCAAATTCTCCCTGAATTATATCGTAGATAAACATTTTAAAAACCTATTAAATAAAACATGTTAAATCTGTTTTCCACAACCTTATCTGAGCTTTATCAAATGTAAATTGAGCAAAATACAAAAATCTTGAGTGTTTTATTTAAGTCGCAAAATCATTCCTTACAAATATTTGAGATATTCCATACATTTTGAAAGTTTTAGAAGTTTTGGGATTTCAAATAACATTGTACCTGTATCAATACAAGTGCTTAAACAGAGTGCTTAAAGATTCTGCAAAAAAAACAAGAGCTTCAGCTCATATCCTGGCAACCTCAGTTAGCACATTAAATGTTCATGACATTGCAATTAGAAGAACCATGAACAGGCTATGGTTTGAAACGTTTCCCAGGAGAAAGTCTCTTGTATGAGATCACAGCTCAGGTTTGCAAAATAACATCTGAACAAACCACAAGACAGTGTCCTTTGGACAGCTGAGACCCAAGTAGAGATGTCTGACCATAATGCACAGTGCCGGATTTGGAGAAAACCCTAACAGCACAAACACCTCATAATAACGGTCAAACATGGTGGTGAAGGGGTGATGATTTGAGCTTGTTTTGCAGCCACTGGCCCTGGGCACCTGGCAGCACTGAGCTGACCATGAACTCCTCTGTATTCTAAAGTATCATGAAGTCAAATGTGATGATGTCTGTCTGATGTCTGTGAAGGTTCTCAGTCATCCACATCATCGTAGTCTAAGGAGCTTGGAAAGAAAAGCGTCTGGACTTCTTTAAGTTTCCTTGAAGATATTTCACCTCTCATCAGCTGTCAAACAGACAGCATTAGCTTTCAGCTAATGCTTGGCCCAGACTGTCATACAACAGAAGAACGATCCAAGCACAGCAGCAAATCCACAACAGAATGGCTGAAAATAAAAAGAATTGAGGTGATACAAGTAAGTCCAGACTTCTACATGACTGAAAAATTGTGGCTCATCTTAAGTGAGCTGTGCAAAAACAAATACTTCCAAAACTCAATGAAGCAAAATAACTTTGACTCCATAGAGTCCTGTGATAACTTTCTTTTTCATGTGTCTGTATATATGTTCATACAGGTTCTTTTTCTGCAAACAGTTTGAGGTATATGATGCTGTCTGTGGCTCTGAGCACATAGTTCTGTTGTTAGGACCTTCTGTTTGTGACATGCAGCCAATCAAAAGAAAGCTGGATCAAAGGGAGACTGGCCTTAAAGATTAAGGAACTAAAATAGTTTGTCTCGGGCAGAGGATGAGATCAGGGGCAGGACCACTGCAAGAAAAAAAGGATTATTTTGAGTTCTGAATTATGTTAAGCTCGCCTAAAAGAGAAGCAGGAAATGAATACAATATGCTCATTTTAAAAGCTGGACTTAGCCCCTACAATATAAAAATGGGTGAATTTATTTTTAACTCTTCTCCTCATAAAAGCAACATTTGATAATCTCCCTTGTACCCTTAATGACGAGGTTTGGCACCAATAAAGACGTGACTTGACCACCATTAGTAGTTTCCAGGTAGCTGCATAGGCAGAGACCACCCACACTAACTTCTGATGCACATCCAGTCTTTTTGTTCAATAAGCAGGCCTGAAACACTTAGTTCAGAAAAACGTTTCAAGGGTTCCTTCTAGTTATCTTTCAAGGGGTAAAGAGATAAAGGGATTTGTCTTTTTCCCGGTAAAAGACAAATCACATGTCCCTATTTTCCAGATTTGACCTGATGTTTGTTTACATGTGATAATGGCTTTGCTGTTCTGTGAAGCACAAAAAGTAAACAAACCGAACATCTTTACTTTTACATAATCCAGATGGATATTTCAATGTTTGAGGAATGGCTGTTCTCAACCCACAGATGAGCAATTATGTGTTAGGATTGCGTGAAACCACTAACCTAGCATAAAACATATGCAAACTCATACATTTATCTGTACCTGTGTTTGTGTGAATACTGAAGCCTAGGGAGTAGTTTACCCAAACCACAGGGCTCCATCTACAAACACACACACATTACACTTCTAGTCCTCCTCCTCTCCGCACCCTCCATGTTCCTTCCTGTTCCTGTTTCCTGTTCTGCTGTCCCCCTGCACAGGAAGCCTGGTCGTGCTACTGGACTCTGACAAAAAGCCGTGAGTCAAGCTGTAAACTTTGTGGACACACTGGAGGAAAGAACGTGGAGGTTTTTTTTTTTCTGATCTCCATCTCCATCTAGCTCTCTCATTGTTTCCCAAACAAATGACTCATGGGGTCTTTAACTCTATGTACAAAGCCACATTTGTCCTCCACGTTTAACCACCTGCAGACTCTTGGCTTTGCTGTCTGTGAGTAAGCTGTGTCCAGCTGGGAGGTCTGTAGATTGTATGCACCTGCTGGCTCTGGTGCAACTCTTACTCAGTCAGTAAAAGCATTACTCAGTTCTCTTGCTTCGTGACTCGTTTACGCTGCTTTGGAGGCTTTGTGACATCATTGTCCTGTAATGTTAAGTTTTAAAGTGACCAATCGTTCCAAGAGCCGTTATCAGCTGGTGTGAGGAGCTCAGACTGAGGGTTGTGACCCTGATCCGAAGTTTGAGGCTCGGCTTCGATTAGATCATGCCCGATCAGTGGAGGGAGGCGATCTGCAGCTCGCCTGACCCGTGACCAGCTCCAGAGGTCAAGGTTCAAGCCATGAGAATCAACTTCTTAACTCAACGCTTAAAAAACACACGTCGCTCATTCGTGACACAAATCTGAAATCAGCGAGCAATCTGACCGCCTTTTGACACGACCTTAACTGTATGGCCTCTCGCTCACTCGGAGGTCAAGTTGAGTTGTTCTCTGTGTGCTGTGTCATCCGTTTCGCATGTGTTTGTTTGTGTGCATGTTTCAAAACATATGGCAACATTTGCTCTTTGGATGAAACACAATGAAGAAAATATGTTTTTGCTGTCTCAGCCATTTTTGCAGTGACCATTAAAGGCTTTAAGTAAATCCCTCCTTCATCTTCCAGACTGCTGTGGATAGGCTGTGCATATGTTTGTGTGTGTGTGTGTGTGTGTGTGTGTGTGTGTGTGTGTGTGTGTGTGTGTGTGTGTGTGTGTGTGTGTGTGTGTGTGCGTGTGTGTGTGTGTGTCCATAGTTACTGGAATGTCTGCTAGCCAGGCCTTTTATTAGGCTCATCCATACCACCACATTATAGGCTCCCGTAGCCAGGCAACTGCAGGTTCTGGCTGGTTACAATGGCGAGCGTCCATTGAGTGACGTCGCCGGCCCTATTTGCCTCCCTCCTAAGAGAAATGAGGGCCTTTTTTAAATGTGCACCCCCATTCCAGCTCTTTCAGCACTCACACATACATACACTCACTTAACCCGTTACTCACACAGACACACACACACACTGTGCTTCGTCACCCTCTGTGAAGATGAGTGGAACTAACAATCTGAAAAAAAAACCCATCTCACTGAGGCAGAGCACACTGCAGCTTCCCGGGAGTGTCTTTGTGTAGGAAAACCCATGCAGGCCACAAAGTGTGAGCGCTTACTGTAAGCCAGTCTTAGCCTGATTATGTTACTCTGTCTAGTAGAACATGTTTTACTGTGCAACAACATTCCAACTAATACAAGTAGATTAGGTTATGATAACCTGTACAATTATGGGTAAATATGAAAGTACGATTAACAGTTACTAAAGTTACAAATTACTCCCATTTTATTATTTAGACTAAAAGTTTAGGTTGCCATAAAAAACATGGTCATTTTGTTGGATTCATAGTCTAATTTCCAAAGAAATTCAGTCTGACATCAATAAATAAAAGCTGTACAATTTACCATTTGGGAAAAAAGTAATTTTGGTTATCTTAAACCAGCTATCAGAGATCTTGGAGTGAAGTTTTATGAGGAGTTTTCACTGAATTCTGATTTTAAGGGTCTAGTTCATTCTAACTTTTATCAGTTGACTAATGTCACAAAACGCAGTCCTATCATATCTAAATGTGAGATGAAGTTTGTTATTCATGCTTTTATTTCCTCTTGCCTTGACTACTGCAGCTCACTGCCTTCTCCTTGGGTTGTCTAGCGCTCATACAAAATGCTGCTGCAAAGCACTTTACCAGCTCCTCCATCCTTCAGCTCCTCACATCACACCTCTGCCCATCTCACTACACTAGCTCCCTATTAAATTAAGAATCCAATTCAAAGCTTAGGCTTTCCTCTTTGGGAGTCTGCATGATGAAGCACCCACGTTTGCACACCTCACCAGGACTCTCGGGCGTTCATCAGGATTTGGGATCAAGACTAAAAATTAAACGTGACAAAGCCTTTCCAACTGTGAGCCCCCACTCTCTTTGCAACACTCTGCCCTCCTGTGTCCAGTCGATGAGCAGTTTTTTTTTTTTATCAGTTTCTTATTGAACTTGTGCTTTTTTCATTCAGAAAATGCAAGTAAGTAGACCTTGAAATGGAAATATTCTATCAAAACTTACAGATGAGGACCTTGTGATATGGTTGAACATGCTGGAAACTTGCTGTACTCCCTGTGAAACCTTTGTTGTTTTCTTAACCGCATATTCAACTTACAATTGTGGGCACCCTGAGTCTCTGATGATAATTTAATTTACCATGAAGTATTTCTTATGTGTGTTACTAGAGGTCCACTGATCGCCCTCTATCCTGACTGTATGCAGTCTCTGTGCGTGGCCATATTTTGAACTTTTAAGAGGGCATATGACCTGCTAAGATTCTTAAGTCACCAGCAAAACAAGTATGCATAAGCTTCTGTAATCCAGTCACAGTTCTAAATCAGAGAGCTGTTATTGGAATATCTTGTGTATTTTTCCCCTGTTGTTCCCACTGTTTAAATAGGACTGTAACTTTATTACCTTAATATACCAAAGTAATCCCCAGTGTTTGAGTAAATTCCTTGCCTGTGAAGTAAGTAAACTAATTGCTCTGTACCAATTTGTCATAGAGCCCGCCTATCTTAGCACCTTGGTGGAAGAAGATGTGAAGACTTATGAATGAATGAATGGAGTGACTTGCAGGACAACGATTGCAGCAGCTTCTCCACAGCTTTAATTTGAACGTCTTTCACTGACTGCGGATGAGGAGGGGAGGGGAGGTGGTCTGAAGGGGGGTGGGGGGTATTGTGAGTTGAACAGCAGAGCCCCACTCTGGCTGAATGGGTATTGTCATCTGGATTTCTATGGCTAACCAAAATACTTTCTCCCGCCGTGGGGGTTGGTTTATGGATTCATGATGGGAACGGCAAGCCTTACACACAGCCATGGAGGGCACTCCTGCCCCTGCAGACCATCGTAACTCAGACGTTAGCACTAAAAAAACACTTCAAATGAGGATCACATACAATATATTCAGTTTAATCTTAATAAAATGAAACAGTATTGCATCTTCAGATACATGAATATGGAATCATTACATCAAACATCAATAACAGAAAACAAAGTTTATTTCTGGAAATTGTGAAAAAACAAAAGACTTCCTGCAGGGACAATGAAGGGAAAAGTTGCAGGTTCTCGAGACTGTAGCCTACACTGTATCTGTTGCACATTTTCATGTCACATATAGGCTAAATCTCCAGAATCTACAGGTCCAAAATAAGAGCAAGCCTCAAAGCCACCCCCCTCCTATTAACTTCTGAGCAAAACAAAAGCTTATCTGAGATTTATGAGGGCTTTGACACAACATTTTACTTTGACATTGTTGTCAATTGTCCCCCTAAAGGAAACTGGTCTTTGAACGCGTGGGAGTGCAAACATTCTCAGTTACTGTACAAGGTTGTGCTGACAATGCACATCAAGGCAAAAGAAGAGCCTATATTTTTCGGTGGCTAGAGTTCCTCAATAAAAGAAAAAAACATTTAGTTACAGCAGTAAACAATTCAAAATACTAATAATTTCGAGAATTTACAAAGCTGGTACCTAAGAAAGATACTCTTTTTTTTTTTTTTTTTTTTTTTACGTCGTGAGCTACCTCCTGTAGTTGATAGTCTTTGTTTAATCTCCTGTAGACAGACACAAAAAGGATGTAGGAATCTGTGGTCCGAGCGTATTGAAGGGCCAGTGTAAAAACAATAGAGGTGGTTCCACTGATTTTCAAAGTTCAAATTTATGAAAAAACAAACAAACTGCTGGTGCAAAGATAAAGTCCGTAAAAAACAGTTTTTTCAAAAGCGGCAGGCTCACTATTACGCGTCACCTGCTGTGAGCCACATAGCTACACATAATTCCTCTTGTCATAGTCCCCGTTCTGCGTGGCGGCTCTTTTGGTCTGTGCGTATTTTACTGAATATCCCGAGTTCCCGCTGGAAGGACAGGAGCAGCACAGCAGCGCTCCTCCGATCAGCAGCAGCGCTGTGGCCGCCCAGCCTATGTAGAGCGCAGCGCCGATCTCCCTCTTCTTGGACGCGGGCACCTGCGGGTTGTAAAAGTCCGATATGATGTTGTTGGCCATCCAGCAAAGGGGCACGAGCACAAACAGCCCACTAAGGATGTAGATCACCCCACCGGCGTTCACCACCCGAGCTTTGATGTACTCAGTGCGGATACAGTTGGTGCACTGTGCCCCCGCAATCACAACCATAAGACCCAGCACGCCCATCACGGAGGAGATGATGGTGAGCGCTCTGGCCGCCTGCAGGTCGTGGGAGAGAGCGAGGACGGAGTCGTGCACCTTGCACTGCATCTGCCCTGTGCTCTGCACAACACACGACATCCACAAGCCGTCCCAGAGCGTTTGAGCCACCACGATGTTGGCTTCGATGAAAGCCGTCACCTTCCACATAGGTAACCCGCATGCAACCATCACCAGGAGCGAGCCAATTACGCACATGGAAAGTCCCAAAATCTCCAGTCCGGCCGACACCATTTTCACTTTTGTTATGTTCAGTCAGGTCCGCGTGAAGGTGCTTAAACTCTCCGCTTGTTTCTCTCCTTGAAAGCAAAGTGCGGTTTTTGCTTTTGTCTTCTTCCTTCTCAACTCGATACAGGAGGGTGAGTCGTTAGTCTCGCATCACTCGTTACATTTACGCAGAGATGTAAGGCAGCAGCTCCCAGTCTCTTTGTTAGCGAGGGGATGTGAAAACAACTGGAATCACAGTCGCACCGGACCACGAATATCTGCGAGGTGGGGGTGTGTGGACTCGGAGAGAAACTTTCCTCCAATCCGCTGTGTCCGCATCCTCAAGAGACCAATGAAAACGCAGGGAAGTTGAGCGACTGAATAAAGCGGTCCAGAGCGCATTGTGCGTTTGAACAGTTATTTACAATGAATAGAGGGGGCGGGAGAGGGGTGAAGAGATTTTATGGCAGACCTCTGTGTGCGCGTTAACGCTGTGGAACAGCTGAAGTGCAGTGGTGTGATGAATCACGGCACTTGTTATTGATTCTTCAGACATGGAGGATAATGCAACTTGTCTGTTGGGTATAATTATCATTTCACACCTATTCTCATAGGAATATTATATTTGTCTAACCCATTAGTCAGAAAAGAAGTACAGATCTGATTTTTAAATACGTCTAACAACGTCTAACAAGTACACAACAAGAGCTTTTTTTTTTAAATGCGTTTCTTTATTACTGTTGTTTTGTCTTAATTTCACCTTCACCTTCAATCAATCAGTTGCAGTCAACTTGCACTTTTAAATAGCTTATTTGAAGTTCATAAACTATGTACGTGGCAGCTAATTTTATATGTTTAGTGTTTGGACTGGAGGGTTTGCGCCCAGTGACTGCAATGAGTTGACTTTTCCTGTCAAGTGCCCTTGGTGGCGCAGGCAGATTTCAAATTCTAAAAGCCTCACACAGGATTCATACAGTCCTACCAGCACAAAGTGGAATTTTACTCCAGGATATGTTCAGTGTGGCAGGCTTTATTTGAACTTGGGAGAACTTTTAATCTGCTTAAGGTGGTACTACCAAAATGTAACTCTCAGTGAAAGAATTGTCTTGGCTGAGGGATTTTAAATAACAAATACAACAAGTAGAGAAGTACTTTATTTTTGTAAAAGGCCAAATGAATACAAATCAAAATCATTAGTAAATGTGTTACAACACTGTAGGTAGGCCCAGGGACCCACTGGATGACTTCTGAAAGTATGAAGAGTGGGATCAATTTTGGGTTTTTATTTTTCACTGTATTTTCACAAGTTTTATAGCTTTTCTTCCTGATAAAGAACTCCCTCATAGCCATTCATACAACACCAAAGTAATTAAGTAATAGATAAACAATTAACTGAAAGAAAAGTTCCTGTTCTTTCACTTAGAATCGAATTATGTGGCCCAAGATGTAAAATGAGTGTGACATCCCTAATATAGACAATAGCCTACTGTCTTATGCAAAAAGCACAAACATAGCAAAAAACACACTTCTTTATCTTTTAATGTCAGTTTATTGCACTGCACTGTGCACTTCATTTTAATGAATTTTAATGCCATTTGATATTTGCTGTGCTTTCTTTCCCTACATTTTATAAGTCATATTTACATCTATTTTCCTGTTTTACTTTATTGTATAATAAAGTAAAATAAAACATTAAAAATGTAAATTTAATTCAAAATGTAAATGCTAAAAAAATTATTTATTTGAATATATACTTATTTTTGCTTTATTGTATTTAATTTACTTTTATTTTAAATTCGTTTTTTTAACTTTATTGAGATATTTCTTTTCTCGTATTGAATTTTATTTTTTGAGTACTACTAATTTTGTTAGCCTGTAACTTTGTTTACCTTTTTTTTTTTTTAGCAGAATTTACCCACTTTGAGATAAATTAATAATAATAATATTCTCTCATCGGTAACATAAGATTACATAATTCGGCGAATTCTTGGGATACATTATAACATTTTTAATAAGATAGTTACAACTTCTATCGCATAGTTGTATATTTAACGTTTTCCACGGAAGAAAGAAAAACCGTTATAAGGTAAAGTACCAAAGAAACTGTCCCGCTGAAGTAACCATATTGGTTCTGCCTAATGATACATTTCTACTTACGCCTTTCAAGCCGTTGAGCCGAAATGGCGTCAGTGGCGCTGTACGGTAGCCGTTGGTAACGAAAAGACACTGGGACGAGGGCGGACTCAGGGAAGCGGTTTCCGGGTCTCCCTTCCTGGGCTGGGACAGCAGAGAGAAGCGAAACGCTCCGGTGGATTAATAGCATTTCAAAGGTACGGACAGGTAAGGTACTGCTCGGTTGTTTGCTGTTATTATGATATATAGATTTTTAACTTTAAGCAATGTAGCGACTAGTCGATGGAACCCTAAGGGAGACAAACCGGACAATCAGTTTGAAGCCTAGCTGGCAATATGACACCAGCCGCGGTAGCAACTGTTGCATGCTAAAGTTTGACATGTAACACAATTTCATCGCTTTATTAGACCCAACGTCGGTTTATCGAGCACGTTTTTAAAGAGGAAACTATTTAAGGAACTACTATGTTTACTTAAGCTGGGTACAGGCAAATTGCAAAGTCATTGTTCCAGTAGCAGATGTTTGGAAAACTCAGTAAGTGTCTGACAGACTGGGTGTGGTGGACATCTGACTGTTACAGACACTGAGGCCTTCACACACGTTTCAGACTCCCCCTGGCCAGTGACTAAAGCATTATATTAAATTCTCCTTCATTATTTGACACAACTGTCCAAATAAACACTTCCCCTTCTTCATGTTTTGAAGAACAGCTGCGCTACACACTGCTTTGACCTCATTTATTACCCCATGGCCCAACTGCTGGGAAGCTTGCTACACTTCACCAGGCTTAATCAATTCATAAATCAGCGCCATTAAAGAACTTTACTCCAGATTCCTCTTGTGTACCCTTCCTGACCTCTGCACTTGGTTTCTAACATGCGATTATTCCGTGACCTTTGGTTATAAAGCACATTTCCAGAAAAGTAAATTTTGCCTTCAGACATCTTTAACAATAACAGAGGGAAACGATAACACATTTTCATTATGTGTCTGTCTAAGATGTGGCTGAGGGCCACTATTGAAGAATTATCATCCATCTTTGTTGTGTTTTGGACTCGGTGGAAAACATGCATATTTCACTTCCTTTCTTGTTAAGTGGTGAGCACTATGGCAGACTCTGCAAGCTGTAATCTCAAGGCGGCAGCTGCCCCTTACTACAGAAAACAAGTAGGCTTCATGGCCAGCTGGACAGAGATCAATTTGATATTAAAAGAACAACATCTTCCCGTAATGAAAGACGCCCCATGGCTCAAATCAAGCACCTTCACCTTTCTCTGACCTTTCCCCTTCCTCCGACTTTATCTCACTAACACAGTCCAACAGGGATCACATTTGTTTGAAACTACACAGGGATGTTTCCGATCGTTTTGTGCTGCTGGTGTGAATGGAAAGACAAAGCTTCATTCACACCAGCAGAGCCAAATGGGACTGTAGGTACCGCTGATGTGAAACTGCAGGATACTTTTCAATTAAGCTGGACTTGTGTCAAAATGTGATTTTTGTTTTTGTTTTTACATAATGTGAATTTTTTGCAATAATGTCTTTTTGAAATGTCCTAAAAAGATCAATTTGAATAAACAGGAGAACACAGTTTTAACAGTTTCTACAGTGCCAAACACACTGATGTAAAGTTAAACAGACACATTTTTGAAGATAATAAGTTGACCCAGTAATGTTGTCTTGTTACCAAAACAAATTATAAGCAAATTATATCAATGTGGATTGCCACATTTATAAACAAAATGTTTGTATTAGTTTTTAAAGTGACCTATACCTTTCCTTATTTTCTGGTAATGAACTAATCATTTGATTCAGGTGTGTTGATTCAGGGTGCTATCTAAAACCCCTCAAGGGCCAGTGTCCAGGCCTCAAGGGCCTGGACACTGGCCCTTGAGGCCTGGAGTCCCCCATCCCTGACTTTAAAAAAAATTATTGTTAAGAATGCCTCAAGTTTCAAATATTGAGGGCATATGTTTAATTTACCCATGTTATCCATAAGCTCAGGCTTATCTGGATGAGGTTTTTGTTTTATTCTTGGATTTATTAAGATATTCCTTATTTTGTGTTGCTAAAACCCAGAATAAACGCTGTTTCTTCAGTTTGTTTTATATGTACAGCTAGTTAGAAACTTGCCTTTAATACACAGCATGACTTTACACCACCATTTGTATGAAATAGAAGCAAACCTTTTGAGTGTGAAAAATTAAGCCTTAAACCTGCAGCATTTCTAAATGCCAGCAGGCCTGTTAGTTTCCCTTAATTGTAGTTGGCTGTCAAAAAGACTTCCAATAAACATCAGTCCTACAGTGGTCTATGGGAAAATGGGCCTAAGGAAACACAGAGAATTTTAATTTTGATGATTTTAAGTGTCAGAAAGAAGGATTAGCCGTGCAATTTTCAAGCTATTAGCCAATTAACTTCCAGCTTCAAAACATCAAAATGATGACAGTAAAAACGCTCAAAGCTTCATAACAGGACTTCGTGACTTTATGTTACAGCAGTTCTAAATTAACCCAAACATCTTTTTCTACATGATGTTTTTATGCATATAATGTATAGAGACAGATCTTTGATTGGCTAATATTGGCTGAATATATTGTAAGACAACTATAGAGAAGATTAGTGCTTTCTGATGTTGGAGAAAGTAGTTTTATTTTGAAATAAAGTTTAAAAATTAATGCACTTTACAATCAGTCAGTGTGGAATTTGTGTTGTGATTCGATAAAAGGCTTTCTACAAATATTATTATGGAGATTTAATGGGAGGAAATGAGCAACAGGTTATATTACCTGCACCTTTAACTGTGCACCAGTGTACAGCAGCTGTGAGTATTATAAAGATAATATTTTCTTACTGAATGGCTCCCACTTGTTTTCAGTAATTTCCTATGTTGTCCTCATTGTCATAAATCATCCTAAGCTTTAAACTCTGTGTGTGTTATGAACAGTCCTGGTGGTTTCCCTGTGGTCGAAAGGCTTTCTTATTCCGCCAATTGTGGCTTTTTTTCCTCTCTGTGGGCTCATATTTTTAAAGTGTTTCCAAAACCACAGCTTAAAAGCCTGTATCATGTCTTTATTACACCACTTTGGCCCACCATTCCTACCTTCAGACCCCCAAGGGCTGCTTAATTACAGTCAAGCCCCCTTCTCTGTGTGTTGTATTGTCTACGTGTGGAGGTCTTTTGCCAAACATCACTTTATTATGCTCAGCTGCTCTGAGGTTCCTGTTGCTTTGATCAGTTGCCAGTAATTTACCATTTTTGTTCTTATGCTACTGAGTTCATAAAGTCTCCACATTGTTAAATCATTATTTCATCTTTTTTAATAAGTTCAGAGAAGCCTTAATCCAAGAAGAGCGAGTCTGCAGACCTTTGACACTGCCTGTCAGGGAAGGTGAATAGTTCTTCTAGCATTGCTGGTCCTTCGTGGTTTCACTCCAGCCAATAAATCAACTGTAAATGCATTACATGCCAACAACTTTGGCTTTCTAAGGTGGCATTTTTCCCTTTTGGCTCTAACTGTTTAATCTCCCCCATGTCTGGCCCGCTGATGCCAGTTTGTATGTGTATGTAAGCAGCTCAGCAGCCTGGCCGATTAAATGGCCATTATTAAGAGTGTATTATTGAAGTGTGCCTCCCGCCTGTCTGTCCTGTAGTGTTGTCTTTGAGAGATTACAACTGAGATATTGGACCGGTTTAATTAATCTGCTGCTGGTCTAATGCTGGTTCCCACAGAGCCTGAAGAAGAATAACACTTAGAGTGTGTGTATGTGTGCAAAACAACTGAGTGGACTTGTGTGGGCTGCTGCTTTAACTCAGATACTCATTAACAGTAAAAACACATTAATAATGGCCATTGTTGTGTTTTTAGGCCTGAAACAAATGATTTTGTAGGTCATGAGTTGTGACCAATCTCCATTTGACAGCCACGATAGTTTAATTTTTTTTTCAAACCACAACTTACAATATTTGGAAAAGAGTCCAATGTTGCATTGGAAAATAAGATCAAATAAATTCTAAAATGAAAAGACTGAAATAAACATATTGCACATAAAAAGGTTCAGTTGTGTCACGATCTGTTTGCTGTCTACTTCTGAAGCACCTGCCTGCAGGTAGAAGCCTAGACAAATGGTGTTTAGTGTGTGTAGTGTCTTTGTGGATTTGCTCAACCTTCCTCAAACTGTGGGTGATGTGTACATGCTCCAAACATGGCAGCACTGTGCCAGCAATATTTATGTGCTGGCTGGCCTTTCATGCAGTTTCTGAGACTAAAGCCTCAGTAAAAGTGGTTAGCTCTCATTAGCCTCCTTAGGAAAAAAACAGGCGCTGATACTCTAACACTACCAGTCATGGTCAGAAAGCTGCTTTTGATGCTTTGCGCCACAATGAGGGTAACATTTCAGAACTCTTGAATGTATTGCTACTCTTTCAGGATGTATGGCCGCTGATTGGCTGTCTATTAAATTTTCCTGTCTTCCTAATGTATTCAAAAAATTTTCATTTTTAACAGTACTTGCAAAAATAATAAAAAGCAGGTGGTTTTTGCCAGGCCTGTTTCCAAATCCTTCACTCTGTATTTAGTGGTGACTTGAGCAAAATTCTGTCATGGATTTGATTATTTGCGATTGGGATGTTACATATGGGCGACATTCATTGACTGTGACACATGAAACCTCTGCAAACAATGTATCATTACATTCACAAGGGAATGATGAATACAGAAGTCAAAAGAATATGGATTTAGGATAATTCTTTATTAAAAAAATATACAGATGTTAATAATTGTATGTGTGACAATGTTCAGATTGGCCAACCTATTAAGAAGGAGAGAGAGGGTACATGCAGACATATGTACATACACTAAAATCATTATAGTAAATGTTAAACCACTTATTTAATTTACAGCATCCACACAGTATTTTCGCAGGAAATGCAAATTTTTCTAGTTTAATTTTGTATTTATTCCTCCGGTGCAGCCAGAGTAGCTCTGATCCACCAAGGATTAGGCAATGGGAGATTTTGGTTTGGCCTCTGTGTCTGAAAGAGTCGATCCTTGGGAACTCAAAAGTGTAGGTTGGAATCTTTGAATCTTTAGCTTGTTCCAGTCATCCTTTCTCATTCCAAAGCATTACGTGATGCAATTATATTAGAGGCTGTATTCATTTCACCATTGTGTGAGTACACATGGTGTCTTTTAATGTTGGTGCCTTGATTCATTGGTCATGTTTTTATTGGGGTCCTATTTGAGACCCACAAAGTCTGTATAAGGATGTTGGAGGGTTGGCGGCAGCACATGTCTTTGGTTTATCATCTCATTTTGTGCTTTAACAGAATTACCTTTCTTTATGGCTGCATAGATGGGTTGGATTGGTATCTGGAGACTGGAGGCTGGATTCAGGTTTCTGGTTCTTTATAGTGTAATTCAAGCAATTTCAGAGCAGTGGTATGACAGCAGGGAGGAGGCTGTTGTCATCAGGGAGTGCTATTGTTGAGTGCTTGGTTGTCGACAATGTTTATGTGGATGGCACTCATCCAATTAACATCCACATGAATCCAGGGACTCAAGGTTTCCGTGGAGATTGCTTTTAAGTTGATGAATTTAAGGACAAGGCCTCATATGGTCTCTGATCACTTGGATTGCCCCTTTACCTTAATTCAGCACTGCTCCATTCTAAATGGTTTGAGTCTCCCTCTTACTGTCCTGCATGCGGTTGGTCTTAAAATGTCTTCAGGGTTCAGGCACGTGTTTCCCCTTCTCTGTAAGCCCAGCTGCCCTATATAGGAAAGGCTCCAGGAACCAAAGGGATAAACAGCCATTGTTCTCCTGGTGTGCTTTGTGAAACCACCCTGTCAGCAGGACAGATCGCTGCCCACTTTGATCTAGATACAGACTACTCCCAACTAATACATTTAATACATTTAACAGTATGAAATGGTTCCCCAGGTGACCGCAAATGTGTTTGTCAAATGCCACGGTCAAATCAGGTTCCCATGCCACGTCTTTCCACCGGCAAAGATTACATAACCAGAGTGCATCTCCGTTTGGCAACACACGGGAGCCTGCCTCTTTCTAATGCTTATCACACTCCACCTGTCAAGACCCAGTGTGTTGGTGATAAAATGGAGCCTGTTCTTCCTGCTCAGTCATTATGTAGCGAATTTATCAAATGAGGCTGTTGCTCTATCGTCTGCTCAGGGTCATAGGGAGAGCCAGGAGCAATGAGCAGGCAATAATGTAACAGCTTAATGAGAGTCTGGGAAGATACTTGTGCAGATTTTATAACCTCTGCAGTGAGAGTAATAGTGTTAACAATGGTGTGGCCATCGGCATCTGAACTTGGACTACATGTTTTGGTCTTTTTGCAACGATATAAGGTATAAGCTTTGCATTTTTCTAATTGCATAAAAAGAAATGGTCAAATATCAAAGTTTTTGCTTTTACTACAGGTTTTTTTTGCCACCTTTCTTTGTAGCTCTCTGAGGTTATTAGGATCCTACAAATCAATGTGACAGCACAGCTTTATAATATATTTTTTCATGATATGGTGGTTAATTTTTGTGGCAACATTACTGCCATCCATCCATCCATGGATGTTGGTGTATTATCTAAAACCTCGAAAACATAATTAATTATTCTACTCAAAAAGTTGTTTCAGTTGTTTTGAAATTTATATCAGTATTTTAAACTACAGTGGCTTGCAAAAGTATTCGGCCCCCTTGAACTTTTCCACATTTTGTCACATTACAGCCACAAACATGAATCAATGTTATTGGAATTCCACGTGGAAGACCAACACAAAGTGGTGTACACGTGAGAAGTGGAACGAAAATCATACATGATTTCAAACATTTTTTACAAATAAATAACTGCAAAGTGGGGTGTGCGTAATTATTCAGCCCCCTGAGTCAATACTTTGTAGAACCACCTTTTGCTGCAATTCCAGCTGCCAGTCTTTTAGGGTATGTCTCTACCAGCTTTGCACATCTACAGACTGAAATCCTTGCCCATTCTTCTTTGCAAAACAGCTCCACAACTGCCCTGTGACGGCCTCAGAGGTTGTCTAAGAGAATATTGGGAGCAACAACACCATGAAGTCCAAAAGAACACACCAGACAGGTCAGGGATAAAGTTATTGAGAAATTTAAAGCAGGCTTAGGCTACAAAAGATTTCCCAAGCCTTGAACATCCCACAGAGCACTGTTCAAGCCATCATCCAGAAATGGAAGGAGTATGGCACAACTGTAAACCTACCAAGACAAGGCCGTCCCACCCTAAACTCACAGGCCGAACAAGGAGAGCGCTAATCAGAAATGCAGCCAAGAGGCCCATGGTGACTCTGGACGAGCTGCAGAGATCTACAGCTCAGGTGGGGAATCTGTCCATAGGACAACTATTAGTCGTGCACTGCACAAAGTTGGCCTTTATGGAAGAGTGGCAAGAAGAAAGCCATTGTTAAAAGAAAACCATAAGAAGTCCTGTTTGCAGTTTGCCACAAGCCATGTGGGGACACAGCAAACATGTGGAAGAAGGTGCTCTGGTCAGATGAGACCAAAATGGAACTTTTGGCCAAAATGCAAAACGCTATGTGTGGGGAAAACTAACACTGCACATCACAGTGAACACACCATCCCCACTGTCAAATATGGTGGTGGCAGCATCATGCTCTGGGGTGCTTCTCTTCAGCAGGGACAGGGAAGCTGGTCAGAGTTGATGGGAAGATGGATGGAGCCAAATACAGGGCAATCTTGGAAGAAAACCTCTTGGAGTCTGCAAAGACTTGAGACTGGGGCGGAGGTTCACCTTCCAGCAGGACAACGACCCTAAACATAAAGCCAGGGCAACAATGGAATGGTTTAAAACAAAACATATCCATGTGTTAGAATGGCCCAGTCAAAGTCCAGATCTAAATCCAATCGAGAATCTGTGGCAAGATCTGAAAACTGCTGTTCACAAACGCTGTCCATCTAATCTGACTGAGCTGGAGCTGTTTTGCAAAGAAGAATGGGCAAGGATTTCAGTCTCTAGATGTGCAAAGCTGGTAGAGACATACCCTAAAAGACTGGCAGCTGTAATTGCAGCAAAAGGTGGTTCTACAAAGTATTGACTCAGGGGGCTGAATAATTACGCACACCCCACTTTTCAGTTATTTATTTGTAAAAAATATTTGGAATCATGTATGATTTTCGTTCCACTTCTCACGTGTACTCCACTTTGTATTGGTCTTTCACCTGGAATTCCAATAAAATTGATTCATGTTTGTGGCTGTAATGTGACAAAATGTGGGAAAGTTCAAGGGGGCCGAATACTTTTGCAAGCCACTGTAAATGATTACATTTATGATTTGGCAGATTTGAATTTATTTCTTTTTTACATTTTGTTTTTCATAAGAAAATCGAAGGAGACTCAAGTTAAATGGGTATTTTTTCAGCTGTTCAGCATAAATCCAGTATAAATATGCCACTTTTTTTATGGTGGTTTAACAGATATCAGTGTTTTTTCAGGCTTTAACTTGAACAACTGATTTAACCATAAGGGTGTAAGTCACAACAGCAATAACATTTTAAAACATAAGGAAAAACAAAGGCCTCGTTGAGCTTTTAGGCTACAAAAAATGTTATTATTAAAATGTTATTATTAATTTGATAAAACTTTTCACTCTGTAAAAGTTGTATGTATATATACATATATATATCACTCAACTGAATAGCTATGTATGATGCATAAACGTTATCTGAATCATTACAATGGGTAGCAGGAGGAAAGTTTAGGTAATGTCATTTACCACTCTATCTTTTTTTTCCCTCCCTCCTGCAGGCTTGTCAGACATCACATAAACAGTAGCGATGTCTCAGTCTGGAGAGAAAGGAAAGGTGAGTAAATGGCAGAAAGTTCCTCACATCACAGTTTAGATTAAACTATGACAGATTTTTGGTGGGTGGTTTTCTAATAAGGATCTGGTGATTAAAGGCCATGGTACTTGTAATCTCAAACACACACGCCTTCACAAGCATCCACAGAGGATATCCTGTTTAAATGCAACTGTTTCATGGCTTGGCTTTATTGTGTGTTTAAAGTTTCTCAGTGATATGTATCATCATCATCAATCTCTCTCTTATACACTTCAATTTTACACCTAGACTTCATAAAATGATGAGGCAGGAGTTGTTTAGAGGATTTATCGGGTGAAAGAAACAAGCAGAAAAATGTCACGTAACATACTGATACTATGCTATACCCTAAATGCAAAACATCACATATACTTCTGACTAGTTTGCAGCTTATTTGAATATTTGTATTTCTTGTGCTACAGTTTCCAGATGCTGCAGGTTATGTAGGGTTTGCTAACCTCCCAAACCAAGTGCACCGAAAATCAGTGAAAAAAGGGTTTGAATTTACCCTCATGGTTGTAGGTGAGTGGTCGGGTGCACCAGAAAAAGTTTGAGGTAGTCCATATGTTTTCTCTTGAAAGTAGAGATTTATAGTTTAGTCTCTGTTTTTCAGGGGAGTCTGGTTTGGGCAAATCCACATTGATAAACAGCCTGTTTCTCACTGATCTCTACCCTGAACGTTACATCCCTGGTGCTGCAGGTATGCCCACACACTCCCATACATGCGCGCACACACACACACACACACACACACACACACACATGCACACTTTAATATTAGAAAAAGGCTCTCCTGCAATGTCTCCAGCAAAGTGTTATTTCAAGAGGAATGCTGAGAATGCTGCAGTCTCAAAATGTGACCCTGCCCTACTTATGACTTGACTTAGATTAGGACTTAGGCTCTGGCTTGACAACAATTATCCAGGCCCTCACAGTTCAGAAAACACATATCTCTCTTATGTGGCAAAACCAACAGTTTGGGGCAAATCTGGTGCAATTTTTCTTATGATTTGTCTTTACAGAGAAAATTGAGAGGACAGTGCAGATTGAGGCATCAACAGTGGAAATCGAAGAAAGGGGAGTGAAGCTTCGTCTCACTGTAGTTGACACTCCTGGATACGGCGATGCCATCAACAGCCAGGACTGGTGTGTTTTTGTTGTGTTTTTTTTGTTGTTGTGGGGGAGTTAGAACAACTTGAGACGTGCGCAGTGTGATCTCCTATCCTCCCCACCTGTCCCCAATGCGCGGTTTTTTTTTTTCCAAGTTTTCTCTCAGGCTCCTTATTTCCTACCTCTCCTCCCCCTGCATTCCCCATGTCTCCTATTATACTTCGTGTGTGTATGCGTCTGTAATGTGTCGGTATGTGGGGCGTCCTACTGTCAACGTGGGCTCTCTGTCCGGGATACGTTTCCTGTTAATTGTGCTGGCATAACTGTATTTTTACATTCTTGGGTCCTCTACATAACAACTCCACACTTAATATCGAAAAGGAAAAGTTTTTTCACTTACCTTTAAGTTCTTTCTGTAAGATTTGTGTGTCACTTTTTTAGCATTTAGATAATGAATGTTAAAAAGTAGATAAATGAAAATAAATTTTAAGAGCTATTTAGAAATTAAAGACATACAGTAAATATCAGACAACAGTTTGGACTACTGAACTGAGATGAACTAAAAGTTAAAACTGATAGAAGTACATGATTTTAAACATAATAACATTATATATGTTTGGTTGCTTTGTTTAACACTGACAGAAATAGGAATGATATTCATTCTACGAGTTGATTTTCATATTTGACTGTTTGGCTAGAAGATATAAAACTGCAGCCGTCAGCTACATTCTTTATCTTATGAGTCAGAAACAGATGGTGTGAAAATGGCTGCTCTCCTTCTTTCCTTTTTAAAACGTAACGCTGCTGTTGTTAGGGAGGTTGAGACGGTGTGCCAATTACAGCAACAAAACTTTTCATTTTAAGTTGATTCCATAGAATTTCCAGCTCTTACAGGGACATAAACCCCTTCAACTGGAAATGATTCATTCATTCAGTCATAAACGGGGAGGATTTATAATATCAGTGATCTATTGCCTGACATGTAAAACTACACTCTAAAGGGTCTTTGTGGGAGTTAAAGCAGGTTTCTGAAGATCTATATCATCCTGTGTGTTCGATTCAGTGGAAGTATCTCCTGGCCTTATTCTGAGAAACTATTTCTTCACTTTGACCCTTCTAACCTCATGACAGGTGTTTTACAGTTCTAACCTGCTCTTTGTGTATGAGAAAATCTAACTTGGAGTGAAAATAAGTTGTGTATTAAAACCAACAAATTCCTTATTGGTGCAGATAAATGTTTTTTTGGGACGGGGGGTTCTGTATTTGATTTCAGCTTTAAGACCATCATCCAGTACATCGACAATCAATTTGAACGGTACCTCCATGATGAGAGTGGGCTGAATCGCAGACACATAGTGGACAACAGAGTGCATTGCTGCTTCTACTTCATTTCTCCGTTTGGACATGGGTAAGTAAGCACCGACACAACACTAAAGGCACCAGAAATGAGCTGACTTGTTGTACTTAACACACTACTTTTAATCATGTTTGGTGGTTCTAAAGCAGAACTTCCTTAATTTAGGTATTTCAAAACTACACAACTCTTGCTGTTTATGACATCTTTAGCATCAGTGTTTTTGATTAACTTGAGTTCCTTTTACACATTTCAGTTCTCCTTTGTTTCTCAGTACTGTGATATGTTGTGAAAGGCAGTTATTTTTTGTCCATTTTTATCATTTTTGTCATTTCAAAACAGTTTTTCACTGTGTCCTAATTGCCCTCTTTGTTCTTGCTTCTTTCCCAGTCTAAAGCCACTGGATGTGGAGTTTATGAAGGCCATCCACAGCAAAGTCAATATAGTCCCAGTCATTGCCAAGGCTGACACACTGACTCTGAAGGAGAGGGATCGCCTGAAGAGGAGGGTGGGTTTGATTTTACACCCACAGACACATAATTTCAATCCTAAAATGTCTGTTTTATGGTATTTGTACCACATGTAATCATCTTTATTTGAATACTACCACAAAGCCCAAATGCCACTTACCAAAGACGCTGATAATCCAATTAGCAGATATATGTGTACGCCCAGATTAGAAAGTGGCTTATAATCATAGATTGGAACAAAACAGTATATAGCTTATCTGTCTTTAATGGCAGCTTAGCGTGTCAGACCTTTTTGCGTTTGTGTGAGACAGCATGCGTGCATTTCTCTCTGTAATTGTGCTGATGAACGGCTTTAAGTTTTTTCGTTTCTGATGATGTACTATAACAATTCAGATTGTTTCAAAGTAAAGGGAGGGACGAACCAAGAGAGGAAACAGTAGGAGGGATGGACTGAGGAAAGTTTGTCGTATATAATTTAGATGAAGCACATTTCATCCAGTTTCAACACTTCCCAGATACTTCCTCTTGAACCTCACCCAAGTGTCTGCCTGCCTGCCTGCACGCTTCTCAGCTTCCTGCTGTCCACAGGGGAAGGACATCATAGTACCACTCATCACACACACTTCACAGCAGTGTGTTCAGCTGATAACGTCTCACACTTAAGATGATTTAGTAGGATTTTCCTCATCTTTCCTTGTCTTATTTCCTCGTCTTATTTCCTTTTTTACATCTGTGAGACAGCTTAAGTATTCCTTATTTCTGTGGTTTTTGTCTCAATTCAGAGAAAATTGGAACTAGTTGGTTGATAATATGGCCTTTTCTCTGTTTTTAAGTAATTAATTCTATGATTTTAATGTAAAAATGTTGCCTCAGACTCTGAGAAGTTACATCAGAAATTCTATTTGAATTTTAGCACTTTTTGTAGTTGAAATGATTAAGTGAGAAAAAGACCCACTCTTTGCAGCCTGGTTAAAAAAAACATATTGTGCCTCAGTTGCTAATAACTTTTTTTTTCTGTCAGCCCTCTTTAATTGAAAGTCAGCCTGTCTCCTCACCTTCCCCGGATGCCCAGACCTCCCACCTGCTTCTCATTCAGGTCTCGGAGCCGGTGGTCTGGCAGGCGTCAGGCTGATCGGCTGACCGGAGTCCAGCTCTGCTTTGTTCTCCCGACCAGCCAATCTGTTTTGTTAAAATCCTGGGCTGTTAAATTTCTTGAAATCACCGATGCAGTATCTTAGCAAATAGAAGGTTACAGTTGGTCATTCAGGACATTTCTTCTTGTACTTGCTGAGACAGCAGGATTTAACAGTGGGCGCACATGAAAACTCAATAACTGCACTTAACTGCAACTCAAACCTCAAGTCTGTTCCTTTGGCACTTAAGATTAAAAATACCATGTTTCCTGCCACTGCTGACCCCCACCTCAAGCTGAAGGAAACCCCCAAGCTTGTTGGCTTTTTGCTCCAGCTGCCAGCCTTCAGCAGGTCAGCTGTCTTTATCAGAGTTTTGGCTCAACTTTAGTAAGGGACTCTAAGGAAATACTGTAACAGTATCACTCTCATCTGACCTCCATTCGGCTAAATTTTCAGTTTGTTCACATGCTCTGCTAAGTGTTCCCTTAACAGACAATTCCCACTGTACAATGAGCAGCAATTAGCTGCAGAGTTTAACAAAACTGTCAAACTCATGCATACCCACACCCAGTAAGATCTATAGCATCTAAAGTGATGAAGAAAACATGCTTTTCTGCACTGAAACCATTTTATATATAGACGGTTTATCATTTTTGTTTTAGTTACATAGTTATTAAAAATGTACTGAATCCTATCTAAAGATGGTGAGTCCCTGGACGAGCTATTATTGACAGGAAATATAGAGGATTAGTGAGCTATCTTCCCTACATTTAAAAATGGCACCATGTGTCTCTTAGGAAGGCATATTATTCGTACTATCTCTTGTTTGTTCACAATCTGGGCATGTACAACTTTTATCTCCATCTTTGTATAAATGACTAAACTGCTGTGGCGCTTCTATGTGGGCTTTGTGTATTTCATATATACAAGGATGCCCTACTTTGATGATTGCAAAACTGCACTTTTTAGAGTCAATATTACAGTCTTTGGTCTTTAAATAAAGAAAAACAACAACAACAAGATGCACTTGTAATTAGATAAAGGGTTAAAGATGCACATTATTTCCTAATGAAGAGATACATGTTTTGTATGTGCTTGTTGTATGTTGCTCATAGTTTGATAAGTTATTACTTGTCTGTTTTTTACAAAGTGTCTGTGGATGTGCATCCTTGTTACTAAATATTACAACACAGTTGAAGTTGAACAGAATTGTACTGATTTAACTGATGAACCAGTGAACAAGAGACTCCTTTTAGAAAGTGGAAGCACATAAACTCTACTGCTGCTTTCCAGCATTTTGAGTTACATTAAAATGAATCATGTACTGGGTGAGATCAAGAATTTCCACATCTCTGCCCATAAAAAAAAAAAAGAAAAACCATATCTGATTTCAGTGTGGGCTCTATGCACTTCAACGTTGCCTCCTTTTGTACCTCTCTTCAGCTCCCAGTGCATCTGCTTTCAGATGCTCAATCTGTTTTTCCCTGAAAGTCCTACTTGGTGTTGGGATCATTGCCATCAAATTCAGTTCAGATGGACACAGGACTTGATTTTTACTCTGTACAAGTTTGGCAGTCCTGGTGAAATCGCAAACGTTCTTTTTCAAATAGTCAAAGGGACAGTAAAATGGTCCAAAATTGTCCAAATTGAAATTGGGCAGCAGATCTCTTCATCACTCGTTACATAGGAAATTATGTTGGAATGAAAATGATGACTAATTTACAATGAATTCAGGATATTTCACATATCTGACCCAGTAATCTGGTTTCTTGCATGTTTAGAAATTTGACGTGCCATAGTAATGCCCATTAATCTCTATTAAGTGTCTCTCAGGAAAATGGACGTGAGTATTTGTTGGGTTGATCAGATTAGTTCAAGTGGCTCTTAGGTATACGTGCCTGACTCCTGCTGTACAGTCCTGTACAGTACGGCACCAAGGCCTTCCTTTGAGGTCAGAGCACTATCAGCCAAGAACCTGCCAGAAAGCTGAATGCTGGAGAATGATTGATAACCTCCAGTGTTTCTCCCACACAATTTATTAGTTTGTTTTTTGCAGAGCAGTTTCTCACCGCTTGGAGAATTTGTTTCCCCTCCCTCAAAGGCTCGTACAGTCCTTTCCCCTATTATTAGTGGGAAACAGCTTGTATAGAACAATATAAATTTCCTGCAACGTGTCAAGACTGTTCCACTGACAAGACACAAGTAGCACAGCTCAGGCTCAAAGAACAAATTGAACAAGCGTCACATCGTTCACCGAACCACTCGTCATTTGCCTGCTTTTTAACCATTTCTTCCTTTCCTGGCAGTGCTTCCCTAACCAGCCTATTATTTTCTCGCCCTTCATCTTTGTCCTCTTTTTTTTTCTTTTTCTTTTTCTTTTTTTACTTTTGTTCTATTGCCAATTTCCTTCACCAGAGTCATTGTGGTCTCTAGCTCATAACTTGCCCTGAGGAGGGTATATTGAGGGTCTGATCCTCTCAGTCTGGGACCCTAAAGTCATATCCTGTGTGGGGATTTAGCCTGAAAGTACTTTACTGGTTGTTTTCTGTTTGAGAGAAGAGGACGGTACACAGCTGGTATAAAGTGGAATCCAGATGAGCAAAAAAGAATAAAGACCTTTATTCTTATCGAAAAAATAGAGCACATATTTCTATTTTTTTCCCTTCTGTAGCTACAACACTAAAATTGACTGATTTCAACAACCACCATTTTTGTATAAAATTTATGTGAACGTAAACTGGGTCAGCTGCTTGCACTGATGAATTACCTCTCACAAACAAATTACGAGTCGCTCTGTGTTGTTTTCATCCTTTGATTAAATGTGCCTAAAACAAACACTGCCCAGAACGAAGGGAAAACATCTAAAATCCCAGTCTGTGATTTTTGGAAGTGATCAGCATATTTAAAGTGTGAGGAATTTGCACTAAAAGGTAAAAGAGTGGATATGGATGCCTTTGCTATAGGCAAAGGCGTAAGAAAGTTGTGTTAAACTGATTGTGACTGTGTGAGCTTTCTTTCCTTTTGTGTGAAGACTAAAGTCAGAGGTCAGTGAAGGCCAGAGAACCCAGCTCCTCCTCTGTTCTCGCGCAAGCCTGTAGACCGCAAACAATACTTCAGCCTCTTTTTCATGTCTTCCTCATCTCCTCTTCTTTCTTCTCCTTATCCTTCTGTTTGCCCTTGTCTCAGTTCGCAGAGCATTTTGTTACTTACTACCATGTCCCCAACTCCTCCACCATACTCCTACTTTGTGAATAAGCTCTCCACTGGTGCACGTTACCAGTTTTGACACAGTCAGTAATAATAATGACTGTTTTTTATTTGCATCACTATTAATATTTTTTTAAAGTGACAGAAACCAGACACAGAAACCAGATTAAATAAACATTGACAACAAAAAATTGACCTAAACTGAAAGAATCCAGATAGTTGACTGAAAAGGCTGAAGCTGCAGCTTTTTACACCGATTCTTTTTGCAACACCTGTAAAACTAGATGTCACCAAAATAAAGGCGAAAGAAAATAATACATTAAAAAAAGAATTATTGAATAAATTCAATACAAAAATGTATGTTTCATTAAAAGTTAAAAAAAAATGTATGTTTCATAAACAGTGATCATACTTAACTTGTTCAACTCTTTTTTTGGTGTTAAAACTTTATCTCTCTAATTTTAATCGTTTAAACCAAGTTTAGTTAAATGGCAAAATCAAAGCATGATTAGTAGTCAGATATGTCACTCTAGAAAAACATATTTTTGAACTAATTATACACACCTGATTAATGATATGTAATTATGTGAGTTTCCTGATGAGCTCCAATTTAAATTCTTATTGTGCAGGCTTAGACTGGTACCTTATCAGTGAGGTTATGGGGTGATTGCAAGTTCCTTGTGTTAGGCCCTGATCAGCTTGTGCTTGGTCCTTTTCCTTCCAGTGTTTCAAACAGGGTGATATATTTATTTTTATGCCCTCCTTTGGTCATTGTGCCAGGGCACGTTCCCCATCTCCAAAGGTTTTAAAATAATAAATAGGCCTTTTGTCTCATGGAACACACAACTCTGTTACACACGATTAATTGCTTTCAAGTGAAGAAAGTGTGGGTCAACTGTAGCGTTAAAAATCTGAAAAGATCATTTCTGGACTTTGGCTTACTGCTGATGAGTCACTTGAAGCTGTTGAGTCCCTTTTGATTAGCAAATAAAGTCACAAAACTTGGTTTGTGGTTGTGCCTGTCCTCTTCTAAATCTCACATAAATACAAGATTACGTGAATGGCTCAATTGTATCTCTCTGTATGCTCTTTGATCAAAGGAAAGGTGGGTGGTCTTAACTGTACTAATGCTTAGCCCAGACAATAGGAGTGTGGGTGGGTGTGTGTTTGTGTGTTCATTATTACTCATACGATACCTTCTTGGTACTATGATTGTAGGACTTCCTTTGTACTTTACATCAGTACCTCACTTTAAAACATTCAAATCTGGACCAGCAAAATATTTCTAGAAAGTGTTTGTGTGTGTTGTGGTGTTCTACTGGTGCTACTGTGTGTCACAATTAGTTTTGTACTTTTAAGGGAACTTTCTGGGGGATTTGGTCTGTAGATTGTCCGGTCAAAATGGCTTTTTTAACCTGTCTTGTTGTTGTTCTTTTATTTTGGTGAATCACTGACCTCCTTGAGCTACAAGGCTCCATGCACGTAACATACAAGCTCTGTTCCTGCTACTGACGCCAGATTATAGTAGTTGAACACAGTATGTTAGTACTTAGGTGTGTGTGTGCATGTGTGTGTGTGTGTGCGTGTTTGGTTAGATGGCTGGTATGAGATCTAAATCCCCCTCCGACCCCCTCAGATCAGGTATTGTTGGGGCTCCCTCACCCCCTCAGACTCCCTGCAGGCAGGAGAGAGCCGGTTAGCTGAAAGGCGTTTCCTGGCAAGACAAAAGTGTTCGGTCTCATGTGTCTTGAGGTTGTATTTGGAAGCTAAATAGAAGGAAGTTTATATGTGAAGGTATGTTTTCTGGAATATTAATTACAAAGATACGAGTTCAGTACTCTGTAACAAGTGTCAATATTTGTTGACATATTTAATTAAAAGCCATGTGCTTTGATTTTGTGAGAGAGAATTAGAAGTCTTGTTATGAGTTTGGAAAAGTCTGAAGGGGTCATACCTTTCTAGACATCAGTTTTTTGACCATTGTTTATCATGGTGTTGTTTAACAGTACTGTCCCTTTTATTTTTTGTAAGACTATATTGCTGCTTGCTCATATTTCTCCGTGTTTGTCACGCAGAAAGTAGGAATCCATCATCAGACCCATCAGTACTCTATTTTGCTGAGATTTACTGTGACTTGAAACACATTAACAGAAAATATGTTTTTGACCATAATATTTGTTTATCCAGTGTGAAAATCCGCTATAGCTCATCTTTTACCACATTTACTGATTACATTTGCGTTTGTTGTTAGAAATAAAAATAAATACCCTTTTTAATTGAAAAAAAAAAAAATTTAAAGTCTTTGCTTCAAGCATCTCTTATATAAGGTTGTAATGTATTAAGGAAATTTGTGTAGTGGCACCAGTACACAAAGATAGTGAAATAAAAGATGCTCGCCCATTGACAATTTTCACCTTGATTCTAACATTTTTTTTTACTATTAAAATGAACAGCTAAATACCAATGCCAGTATTAGTTCCAGTTGACCTTTGAAGACCTTTACAGTACTCCTGTATTAGCTCTTTCCTTCAGAAAAGTAAAACTTCAACATTAAAGTAAGTGCATGGCTTTATAAGGTGTAGAGCAAGCAGTAGTTTACACACAGTTGGACCTACTGGAGTCTTACAAGAGGCACACTGTGGATTTTCCTTTAATAATGTCTTCAGCCTTGAAAAAAAGGGACCCCTGTCCTTGAATCTCATAACAAGCAGCGACCCTCCATGTGGGTCAGTTGTAACAAATCTGTTCATTTTCTCTCAGTCTCCAATGAAGAAATTGGAATAGTGCATCATAAGGTTTAAGCTGTTTCTGGTATGAAAGAAGGTTTGAAAGCTGCTCGGATGTCCTGCTTCTAATGGCAGGGATGCACTGTTTTATTCCCGTAGCTCCCTTGAAGAAGCTGGCATGCATCTTTAAGGTTACATAAACCTTATTTGAAGTGCTCTTGGTCTGGTCTTTAGTCTTCCGATTCTTACTTGGTCAGGGTTGATTGGAATTGAAATGCAGTTTTTTTTTTTTTTTTTTTTTTTTTTTAATCCCTTTTGGCTTTCTGTAATGTTTTCCTTCTATGTCTGCATTGTTGAGTTCCCAAGAATACTTTGCTCCATGTTTCTCCTTCCAAGTATTGTTCCATGCCACAGTTTGACTTTATTGGATACAAATCAGACCAAACCAAGAGACTCAGCTCTATCCTCAGCAATCACACGAAAAAACCTTTAATAGTTGGGAGTGTTTGCTTGTGCATGCAGTCACCTGTTGAATGTCAGAACTACAGTGATCACCACAATCCCCTTTTTTGTTTCTGTGTTCTTTTCTTTGGCTGGTGTTTGTTTCCTTTCAGTGATGTTTGTTCATAGCTTGGCAGGTGTTTGAGTCATTCATATTCTTTTTTTGCTTAGCTTAGAAGAATGAACAAATCTTGAAAATATTTTTCCCTCAGCAGGTTAAGAGATGAAACTGTAATCCCTCTAATGATGGGTTTGCATCTTGTTTCTTTATGATTGGAGGTCTTGGCTCAACCTGCTTTGCAGTTGAAAAAGTGCTTAGTCACATCTCCCACCACTACACCCTGTGTAATTATATCTATGTATAGACCTGTGGGTATGCTATATTTGGGCTGTACATAACTGTTACAGTATATTTCATACTGCTATTTCAAGAACTGAGTGATACCAGCTTTTCTCTGTAAATACACGTCTGGCATGACTCACCTGCCGTTTGTCCCATTTCTAACCTATCTTCAAACCTAAAAGTACCATATCATATCATACCCTCACACTGGACTCAGAGCTGCCGAGCATGATGGAGTCTTTCTACAAACATCAGTTCATATTCTGTGATGTAAGCCAAAGATGTAAAATGATAAATTGTTGGCTTCCTTTTCTAATTAATGCTCAGGCAGAGTCTGGAGTTGCATTGTTTGTCTGCCGCTCTGACAGCATTGAACAAACCACTAAAGCCAATCATAACAGTGGGGTGGGTGTGTGTGGCGTATTATGGCCTGACATGATGGTCATAAAGTTAACTTGGTTCCCACTGCCAGTATCCCCGTGCCAACTAAAATACTCAATTACGAGAAGGAGAGGCTGGTGTAGCGTTGGGGATTAAGGCCTACATTGTGTACAGTAAATCGGCAGGAGACAACAGGTATTTGGAGCGAGTGGTGGTTTTGAAATCACATGATCCATTAGCGGTCTTGATTATAGGTCTCAGCATGTGCTAAGCACACGTTACAGAACAGAATAATTCAGGTAAACAGCCATTTAAGATTAACAAGGTCTGGAAACAGATGATGGCAGACAACAGACTTGTGTTTGCGCAATGACTAGATCAGGTTTGTAGATATTTAATTGTACTTTGCATTTGTAAAAAATCTGTGTTATTCTGTTTTTATCGGTTCTTCAGTTCACGTTTTTTGGTTGGATTTGTTTCTATTTTATCACATATCACATATGCATTTGTGTCTAATCTCATCTACTTGTTTTACAGGATTTGTTTGTTTCATTTTTTTCCTGTCATTGTGTCACACATGTTTATTTTCCCGCTGAGTGCATAGTTTCCCAAAATTCTCTGTGCGCTCCCCCACCAGAGTGATGTTTATCGAGCCTCCATGTAGAAGGTCCCTGTAAATCTGGTGTTTGAGTACATGAGGGAGAAACTGAGGCTCTAGCCTGGTGTCACGCTCTCCTCTCGGTCCTGCAAAGCCTGTTTGTTTTTAGATCTGGCCCACAACAATACCCGACTCTCCGCCGCGCACACACTATCTCACATACACTGCGCGCAGAGCTCACTGAGAAAACAAGCGACAGCCATAACAAGGACTTAAACAGGAGCTGCGCTCTGTAGGAAAAGCTGCACTCACTTCCCAGGCTGCTGGCTGACTCACCACTGTCCTATTATACACTATAGTACTTGAAAGTCCCCAAAAAAGTCAGGAAAACGGCGCTTGACATTTTTTGGCACCATTACACAAGATTGCATTGTCGTTTTCAAAATTCTCCTCTCGGGAACACAAAAGCAAAATGCAGCTTTGATGTTTACAATAATAAATACTGACATCTGTCCCAGCGGTAGTAGAGAAGAAAGCTCCTTTGTTTCAGCTTGTTTCTTCACCGGTCAGAGAAGAAATAAAGGAGGGCGAGATCTTTGTTTCGGACTCTTTGGAAGTTTGACGCGCACACAGGCTATTTTTTTTTTCACCTGTCTAACCTTTCTGTTTCAACTCCTTCTCCTCCACAGGGGTCTTTAATTAAATGTGTTGCTGCAACAACAGGTGCTCACTCACACCCTCCTATTACTCAGTAGAGCTTCCTTATTTTCTGTTTATGGGACAGCGGCTGTTATTTTCTACATATAATTCACAGTTTACTGTGAATGCACTATGAACCAGTGCACCATTTTAAGACTAGACGGGTGCTTTAAGAGCAGATCCTCTGTCAGCTCATTCTAAAAAGAGCATCCGCATAAAGATTGAAATATTTTTCTCTTTCCTTTTTCCATAATCATGCTGACAGACAGCCTGAAAAACAAGTTGACATTGGTCTTTCCAGAGAAAATGTGTTTGGATGAACTGCAGAAGTACCTATATGCTGAGCTGAAGTGGTCAGCTGCAGTTATCAGCTGCATTGATGTTGTTTTAGTTTATTTTGCTTTAGTTAGGATATATGATTAGAGTTTTTAATAAAAAATGAAATGGTCCTCATTGGTAGCAACAATGTGAACATTTTACGGTTCAAATGAGGTGACATCTGGCTTTCTGGACTGCTGCAGTACCCTGTTGGTAAAGGTCAAGCTGACCCGTCTTGTAGTATTTGCAGTGGCACATTTGTTGGGCTCGAGTTGAGATTCCCATCACAGTGGGAGAGTTCAGGATCACAGTGACGCCACGGCATGGCCTCTTTACTCAGTTTCTCTCGTTTCCACTTCTCAGATCCTGGATGAGATTGCAGAACAAGGGATAAAAATTTATCAGCTACCTGATGCCGACTCTGACGAGGATGAGGAGTTCAAAGAGCAGACGAGAGTCCTGAAGGTGAGAGAGGGACACTCAGCTAATGCCAGCTGTTACCATAGGAGGTCCGCCATTTCTCTCTGCTGTTTCAGTGATACACCATTCTCTTCCCATTCATCTTTGCTTCCCTTCACTGGAACTGCTCCTCTCTGATACCTTTATTTTCCACATGTCTTTCCATAGCCTTTCCTCTGACTTTGGGTGTCCACTAACATTTAACTTCCTTTCCCAGGCAAGCATTCCCTTTGCTGTCATTGGCTCCAACCAGCTTATCGAAGTGAAGGGGAAGAAGATCCGTGGTCGTCTGTACCCCTGGGGTGTAGTAGAGGTGGAGAATCCTGAGCACAATGACTTCCTGAAGTTGCGCACCATGCTTGTGTGAGTATCTTTGGTTATAATTTGAAAAGTAAAGTCTTTTAAAACCTAACCAGAACTTTTACCATGTTAAGCTTGTCGCTGCCAGAGATGAAGTTAAATTCTGAGCTCTGCTGCCCTCTAGTGTTTGAAGATGTGATTGGTGTCTGTCTATTGCAGGACCCACATGCAAGACCTCCAAGAGGTAACTCAGGATCTGCATTATGAGAACTTCCGCTCAGAGAGGCTGAAGAGAGCGGGCAGGTGGGATCCTGTTTGATATAGCAAAACACACATTAGCTATTCCTGTTTCATTCAAGGAGTATAATATTAATTGCTTCATTTGTCCTGCAGAGCTGTGGATGAGGATGTGTTGGATAAGGACCAGATCCTGCTACAGAAGGAGGCAGAGGTAAAAACACACGAAGCAGATTTGTGTATTTGAGCAATAAAAGTGAATAGCAGTACACACAGACCTCAACAGTCTGAAATAGAATTAAATAATATTAGTCTGTGGCGCTTTTTCACTTCACTCATTTAAGGCACAGACACGTGTGAATAATTTAGCAAATACTTACATTTCAGTCTTACATCATAACAAGTATATTTACAAATTTTCATTTTCTTTGCAAACGACATAGAAACCTGTTCAGTTTTAAAGAGAAATAATCTGACCTGTAAACCTTCGGTTTGAGGTTTATGTGGAATACTGTAATGTTGTTATGGCTGCTTATAATCACCAAAGACTGTACTCGTTTAACTTGGAATTTTAAAAGGAACATTTATGGGGCATGTAATGAATTCTTTGGTAAATAATTTAAGACCCCAATTGTAATCCACATTGTACCCTACTGGATTTGTTAAAATTTAAATTTCAATCTATACAAATAGATATATATTCTTTATATAATACAGCAATGATTAACAACACCTACAAAAAATGAAAAATGAAAAATACAATTTTACATAAAATGTAACAGTACTCACCCCACAGTTCACGCATGTCAAAAACATCTTCATCTTTACCAGAATGAATTGTCTGTTAAGTTGTAGGTCTGTGATATTTAAGGACTTTATTTCCAATTCCTCATTGTGTGTTTAGCGCTAACAAAAATCAAAAGAATTAGGATTTATAATTTTTTTTTAAACATAGAGGTTAATAATCGTTGTCTTTTTTGTAAAATAAGTAAATGAAACTTTATTAATACAATAAAGGCTAAGGCTGTTTACAGTGCTTCACATTTGTCCAAACTAAATCAATGTTCCAGGCTTTCAATTCAGCACTCACAACATAATTTCATGTGTGTGTTTCCAGGTTAAAAAAAAGGATTTCTATCATTGTTCTTTTTTCTTTTTTGTTAAAGTAACAGAACTACACAGATGAAAAGCATAAAGCATAAATAAAAAGCATAAAGTAGCCTGATTTCCCAGTGAAATCATGTCTGTGAGCTATAAATCTGTAAATGTAGAAAGGCTCAGTTGATCGTTTCATCTTGAAAACAGTTCAGTAGAATATTTCAGGGTGAAAAATGGCTGACATGATGTTCAGACAACACACGAGGATCTGATGTCTGAATAAGTCAGCTCTGGCACTCGGTGTATATTCAGGTATAAATGCAGAATCACACTGAGCCTGCAGCACTGTAACATAACGTGCTTTCAAAGGTCATGACCACAGTTTTAGAAGCTGCAAATGTAAACCAGGAAAGCAGCCTGTTTTTCTGTCTGGTTGTATGTTGGAACGCAAAAACATTCTTATTTTCACTCGATATGCATTGTTAACCTTATGGGCCGCTGAGCCTGCATGTCATCAGGTCATAACCTGTTTCCTGATTGCCTTTGATTGGCCTTTTTCTGTTACTGCCGCAGGGCAGGCATAGTGAGCAGGTGGAGTGCAATCAGAGCTGTTTGTAAACAATGTCTCCAAGCAGGATATGCCATCACTTCCTGCCTGGGTGTTTTTTATGGTGGGAACAACCTCAGTAACGTTAGGAACCGAAGCCACAAAGCCAGAGGGATCGTTTGTTTGGCTGATTTGTTTAGATGTCGTGAGAGGTTTTGCTGGGAGGAAATATCACAATGACCTGTGATACTCCCTAGATTCCTAAAAGGTCCCAGAGTAAATGAATAAGTAATTGTTATTTACTTGAGAGGTTCTTGGAAATAGTCGTCAACTGAGAACTGATTAGGAGTTCTGAGTTGTGTCACATTCAATGATCGGATAATGCATCGCGGGTCAGTTCAATGTGCAGTAATGTCAAATTTGTCTTTCTTAAGTTTTCAGGCAAATTCAGCGGATAGCTCAATACATTCTTAGGGTTAGGGTTAAATATACATTTTCTGACACTACAGGGTTTATTTTCCTTACAGTCAGAGCTGAGGGTAGAGTTAACATCCCACAGGAGGCTTAAACTAAAGCTTTGTAAGCCAAAATGTCGAAGGTAAACTTAGACACGAAGACTTAAATATAGACTTTTTAAATGGGTAATTCAGTTGCAGCAAGATGCCATCTTCCCTTGTTTTAGACAACATAATACTGTACAGTAGCAGACATGTCAGTCTCTTAGTTCTGTAGAAACAACCATATTTCACCTACTGAGGAAAAGTAATCTGGCTTGAACTGCTTGAAGTTCTGTGCTCTGCCACAAGAGGGCGAGAGATATTAACAGGAGAGCTGCTGTTTAATAAAAACACCTGTGATCCTTCTGTAGTGCATCCTCAATGTTAGTTTTAAATATTGGCTTCGTTTTAGTGCTTTTTACTCTTTAACATTTCCCATGTAGCCATTATTCATTTATTGGTTTGCTTTATTTATTTTTAAGCTCTTTATATTATAGCTGATATAAATACTCTCTATTTAAGTAAATGGTGACTAAACAAGCACATAATTGTTTTGTTGTGTAAACAAAATGTTATTCTGTGCGCTGTTTCAGATGGCAGTTAGTTGGCTGCTTTAGCCTAGTTAAATACTGAGTGAATTATACTGTTGTGATATTTCTTAAGCTTAAAAACAATTTTAATATTTTATTATTAAAGAGAAATAAGGCTTGTTTTTTCTTTTCTGTTAATACATGAATATTTTCTGGGTGTGTGTTGTTTCCTGGGCTGTGACATTATGGCTATTAGTCCTCCCAGTACAAAAAAGGAGAAGTATTCTTTGAAGCAGACATCAGGTCTTGAAGTCGCACATTACATTTCGCCACAGGCTAATATTCTAAGAAGGCTGACTGAATCAGCAGATATGTGTGTATTTTAACCCCAGACCACGACCTTCTGATAAGTTTATATCGATAGTTTGGTTGCCTAAATCTGACCAAACTAAATGAAACATACTGATGTGAAAGTGGTCACTGCTTGAAAAAACTTCAATGGGGTTTTATTTTCATCTTCTTTCTCTTTCTGTAGCTGAGACGCATGCAGGAGATGATCGCGCAGATGCAGGCACAGATGAAGATGAAGTCGGACGACTAAAAGGGTCGGAGGTGAAGGGAAGCACTGTGATCCAAGCCACCAGCACACACGTACACATAAAGCATACACACACATGCATACACTTAGTTGTCCAGCCCTGCCACTCTGCAGACCCACCAGGAGCCAGTTTCCAGAACCACATCTATGTGCACACTACCATCTCTTCTTCTTCCCTCCATTCTTCCATCCATCGGCTGTTTGGCGGCTCTGTCTCTTCAAGACTCCACATTCAAACTAGTCTCCTTGTGGGAGTGGGTAAAAAACAAGTCAATGTTTGAATACTGGATGATTATCATTTATCTGCTATTTAGCCTTCTTAGTTGTTATCCTCAGCGTTGACAGTGACAGTGGTACCGAGTAGTTTTACCGTCACACACGTGTTTACATAATATACAAACTGTGAGTTTCACCTCACAGGTCAAAACTTTACAATGCATTATTTTCCATTTATTCTGCTATCGGGTTTGAACTCATTCACTTAAAGGTACAAATAGTTTGCTTCTCATTTTTTCTGTTGGTTACTCATCACTCACCCATCACCTTCACCTCTGAATAACCATTAGTGCCTGTTTGCTTCAGCCTGATAATGCAATAATTATAAATATTACCACAGAGATAGATACGTGTGGTAAACCATGATGAGGAAAGCTCTTAAATCTGGTTTTCCTAAATGTGTTAGACTAGAGACTTTATTGTATAACCAACAGCTAAAACTAATGCAAACCCTCCAGGCTTTAGAATTTCATAGTTTTTTTTTTTTTTAATTTATCTGTAATACCTGATTTTAATGTGCCAAACTATAACTTCAGACTGAAAACTAATCAATCAGTACTGTAAGTTACAATGTTCCCATGTTTGTGTCGGTGACATCATTTCATGTGTAAAACGGTCGGCTTGTACACTACATGTGCAGCTTTTCAACTTACTGTATTCACTCATTTCAGTTTAAGCTGTGTGTAAACTCCCTCCAGCCCTCTGTGAACAGCAGACCTTAACATTTCCCCAGCACTGCCGTTTAATCGTGCTGTCACTCGTGCCATTATTTCTTATCAATGTGTCAGTTAAGACTTATTTTTAGATGTCGACATGTTTTGTATTTCCTCTCTCAAATAAAATTTGTTAAGAGAACAAAAGTTGACATTTGCTCATTTGGGGGCCGGGGGTACCTTTAAGACTCATGATCGATATGACTTGGCAGTGTTACTGTTTCTAAAATGTGTGACTGTCTGTGTTTTCAGTTTGGTTTCCTATGTAACATGTAGAAAAAAATGTGACATATCTGTCTTGCACAGGAAACTCTCATAACATCCATTTTCTTATCCACTTATTCAAATTAAGTTTGTTTAGGGAGCAGGAGCTAATTTTAGCTGTAACACCGTGAGAGGCGCAGTACACCCTGGATAGGTCGCCTGTCTAAAGCAGGGATAACACAGAGAGACAGCAACAGACTCTCACATACACGCATTCAGCTTGAAACCACCAATTAACCCAACAAGCTAGAGAAAGCCCACGCAGGTCCCAGACAAACAGGAAGTTCAAACTAGGGACCTTGTTACTGTGGGGCAACCATTTCGCCATGAGAACAGGCATAGGAACAAATTTCAGAGGTAGTCATTTTAGACATTTCTTTGATTGTTTTTTTTTGTTTGTTTCATTATGAAGTTGCTGGCACAAAGTCAAGCAGTACGAAAAGTAAATCCTATTAAGCTTTGTGAATTTATCAATTTTATTTCTTTCTAGAATAAATTTTTATGTAAAAGTGTAATCTGCACATACCTCAAACACATAACCACAAGGGGAGCAGATAGATATAAATGGTAAAATCTTAGGTCAGACTGAGGACTTCCAAGGTGAATAAATAAAACATAAATAAAAGGTACAAAGGTTACAAAACTTAAACGAGACAAAAATATGAATCGTTTCATTGAAGACACTAAAAACAAGGCAAACTTTTGTAGGTTCATCAGGTAAATATGTGTTCATGTGTTGGGTCCAGTGATTTCAAGCGTAAGTAGCCTAAAATAGCTTTAAGGCTCACAGAGAAGTGAGGGTTACTTAATAACGGATATTACTGAGGTTTTGACACTCATAGCATCCTCCTGCTGAGTGGTTGAGTCTGTGAGGAGGAGGAGGAGGAGGAGGAAGGAGTGGTTTTCATGTGTCGTGTCAGCTCGGCCCGCCCTCCTCCTGTCTGTCCGGGGGTTTGGAGGCGAGGGTCCGCTGTCTGTGAGCCGTCGCTTCGGTGAAATTCGGGAGGAGAACGGTGAACATGACGTCCAATATAAGGTACAAAAGCCGGATCCCGGTAAAGACAGGTGAGCGTGCTTTCTCGCTTTTATTCGTCGGATTGGGTTTAAATGTGATCAGTGCAGTGATGTCTCCATGTTTCCGTCTCTCTGGGCGTCGCTCTGCATCCCTGCACCTGCAACCCCCTCTCATCCAATCCTATGATGGCTAACAGAGGACAGCATCGAGGTAGGAATCATCATTTATTGTATTTATTTGCGATATTTGTTGTGGTTGAGGATGTTTTACGATGCAAGAGC
Organism: Oreochromis aureus; assembly: GCF_013358895.1. Classification (NCBI taxonomy): domain Eukaryota; kingdom Metazoa; phylum Chordata; class Actinopteri; order Cichliformes; family Cichlidae; genus Oreochromis; species Oreochromis aureus. Next base: position 12,437,451 of record NC_052953.1, on the reverse strand, counting down.
TCTGGCACTGGGAGAGCTCGGCTCCAGCAGCATCACTAGTATTTGCTTCTCAGATCCCTGTTTTCGCTTTTTTTTCTCATGTGCGCGTCAGATTAATAATCGCACGATGCTCTGAGGGTAGCCGTGCCATCACAGGCTGAGCTGATCACCACACTGACACTGAGAGGAGGGGGGGTAGAGTCATTTTTAGACGCATATGTGGAGCAGGCCGGCGCCACAAGAGGCGAGCAGCCAACGTGATGTTACCCAAAAGGCAGCATCCTTCCTCCTCATCCTCTCCTCCACGACTCTCTGCTGCCTCCACATTTATTCTGGTTTTTCGGTCACTGAATCGGGCGATGGGCTGACCTAATTGTCAGCGTTGCGTCAGCAGGACTCGTGGATACAGTCGCCGCTGCTGGCTGCCTTTAGTAAACCTTTACTGACCATTGTTCAGCTAAAAACAGCTGCCACATGAGCCTGCAGGGGAGGTCGGCTCTCTGATGACCCTCCTCCTCTTCTTCCTCTTTGAAGATAGTGTAAGGTGACAGTGCAGGAGTAACTGCGTGGTTACACATGTGTGTGAGTAAAGCAGGAACCACATGCAGCAAAAAGCCCAATTTATTTCTTATACAAAATTCAAGTATCCCATTGCAAGAAATGAACATTTGTGAAATATTAATTTTTTTTATTATTATTATTTGGTCTTTCGGGCATGAGTGCCATGTATAGTTTCATCAGGGGAACTCTTATGTTTTAATTTGTAACTGGAAAAACAACTTGAAGTATAAAATGATTACTAATTATGAATGATCTAAACTGTTAAAATGTGTTTCTTTGGGTACAACAGTCAGAGGAAAAAAGATGTGCTTAAAAAGTAGTTACCTAAGTCCAGTTTTGTCTGTATGTGTGGACTGTGCTCAGAGCCCCCTAATAGGCTCTTATTACTGGTTATGTGGGGAGGCCAAGCCTTGGCTCCGTCCCTGTGATTGAATTGATTAACAGTAATTGTGTTACTGTTTAGATTGCTAGTCAAAGTTGAAACACCTCACTCAGAACAGCAACTTGAATTAGTAGTTTTAGTAAAACCGAGTAATATAACATCACACAGGTGACATTAAAGCAGATCGGGTTTATCTTATTACTGAGTTCCCCCTGAAACAAATGAAAATTTATACTCAAGTAAGACTATTAGTTTTAGTTTTATTTTTATGTATACTTTGACCCGGATTTGGAAGAATCAGTGAGGTCTTATATTTAAGGGTACAGTTATGCACAGCAATAACTCTCAGAGGGTTATGTTTTTCTGTCATCTCTCTGCTTTTATAGAGTGTTTTGATGCTGTCTCACTGCATTTCAGTGCCAATTCCTGTAACAAATGTAAAATCAGTTTAAGTAACCCAGATGTCAAAGACTTCACTTTCTAGATTGGACCATGAACGTGTATTTATTCACATTAAACTATTTTCCAGTGCAATTGGTATGCTTCTGGAGTAATAATTATGACGACTTGTCTGCATGATCATAGCAAATTGGAGGGTATCCAAACAAAACAGAGCACGCCATTCTCCCAAGGATGGCCAGAAAATACTTGTAAAAGTACACCTGCATATCGTCTGAAGTATAGAATGTGTGTAAATGTGCTTGTTTATGTTCCACCACCTGAAACCAAAACCAGAGATGGTTTCTATCTTCATTTTACACCCCCCCCCCCCCCCCCCCTCCTTTGCACACTCCACCCTCCTCACACTCCACCCTCCTCAGTGCTGTAGAAAAATGCTGAACAGGTTGGAGTGGCCTTCTCCCAAAAATTCCCAATTGGATCCAGTTCAGTCGTTAAATTCATGATGGTCACATGGTATCGGTACTGCAGATCCAACACAGACTATGAGGAAAACCTGGATGAGGATGGTTTACGTTATGTGCATAAACAGTAAAAAAAAAAAAAAAAAAAAGCCTCTTGATAAAAATATTCATTACTACACTGTTTTTACACCTTGTGAGTTCTGCTTTTGGCTGTCACTTCACTCTCCACTCCCACATTCTGTGCTGACTTTGACCCTGATGAGAAAAATATCTCCTATTCTGGATCATTCATGCTGCGAAGGAGGAGGAAGAGGAGGGAGAGCTGGAAAGCACAGTAATCCTTCTCAGTATGACTGACTTAATGCTGAGATCATAACTGCAGAAACAGCCGTAACTGATAATCAATCTTAAAATCAATATTTTTAGAAAACTCCCATCCGACTCTCGTGTTTCTCTTTCCACGTTCCCCTCACGTCACCCTGAATGCTCACTTCCTCGGCTGTGATAGTGTGTTGCCAGGAGACAGTTTAAAAAAATCAGTTTTCATGACTCCTCCAATATGAAGGAGTGGACGACGCCATCTGACCTACTCACAGTCCTGTGTGGTGATTAGTCTGTGTGCGTGTGCGTGTGCGTGTGTGGGTGGGTGGGTAGGTGGATGGATATTCACTGAGCATTTTTTCATCAAAGATTAAAAAAGAAAAAAAAATCCCAGTTTGACCAGCAGTCAGCTGGATGATGTCACCCTGATGGAGTGACACATAGATGATGTATCGCCGATTTGAGCTCAAACATCAGTTAGTAAATCGGTCTCACCATGACCCACACTAGTAGCTGTTCACTGTTTTGTTCATTAGACTGATTTTGATGTTTTGATGATTGCTTGTCCTGTTTTGCTTCTGTTCCTGGAAGTTTGCTGTTAATCAGTGAAGACATGCTGGCATGATGAGCCCCAGAGTAACTGTGGCTCAGGAGCAGCAGGGGAGAATAGGAGGGTGGTACATGCCAGTGCTACTGTATTCTGTATGGTCTGTGATTTGGTGTTGGGTGGTTGCTAGGCAACACGATGATAATGATGATGATCTACCATACATAACGAAAGTTTTGTGGATATAAAATGCATGTTTTTATCGTAAAATTAAACTCATATTATGCTTTTATAACGTGTTGTAAGTGCATATATGCTACAAAAAAATAATTTTAGCCCATTTGTATCTGGTTGCTCGGGGCAGCACAATGAAGTCATGATACCTGACGTAAATAAGAATCTTCAAGGCCCAAAAATGTTCCTGTTTGCCAAGTTTGATTACTCAACTCCTGATTGTGCAGGATGAGTTTGCACACAGAGATTTTGTGTGTTGTAGCCTGTTGAGGTGTAATCTGCTGCACAGCTGGAATTGCAGCTGCTAAAGCACAGATTAGAAAATCAATCAGTCCGTTTGTCGGCTGTTTATCACAAGGAATGTTCAATCAATACATTTTATTTCACTCTAACGGCAGCACCAAGTAGTGCAATAAACATTCATCCATCCATTTTCTTCCGCTTTTCCTTGTCAGGGTTGTGCGGGGCTGGAGCCTATCCCAGCTCTTTTAGGGCGAGAGGCAGGGTACACCCTGGACAGGCCGCCAGTCTGCCGCAGGGCTAGCACATAGAGACAGACAACCATTTGCATTCACATTCACACCTAGGGGCAATTTAGAGTTACCAATTAACCTATCCCCACTGTCTTTGGAATGTGGGAGGAAGCCGGAGTACACGGAGAGAACCCACGCAAACACGGGGAGAACATGCAAACTCCACACAGAAAGACCTCAGCCTGACTCAGGACCTTCTTGCTGTGAGGCAACAGTGCTAACCACCATGCTGCCCCTACAATAAAGATATATATATATATATATATATATATATATATATATATATATATATATATATATATATATATGAGTGTGTGTGTGTGTATATATATATATGCACTATTATATATATCTGGGTCATAGATCTTTACCACCCGTCCATCAAATCAAATCAAATCAAATCACTTTTATTGTTACGTCACATGTGCAGGTACACTGGTACAGTACATGCGAGTGAAATTCTTGTGTGCGAGCTTCACAAGCAACAGAGTTGTGCAAAAATACAATAACGTTAAACAAGCAAAATATAAGAATGGCTAAATCTGAAAGTAATAAATATATGTACAATATATAAGAGTATATGCATTACTGGATGTGTATACTAAATATGTTTTTCTACGTGTGTGTGTGTGTGTGTATGTATACATATTTTACAAATTAAATAGAGTAAACAATAAAATAAAATATATAAAATATACAGAGGTTGGTAGCTGGACATGTGCAAAACAGTGGCATTAATGTACAGTGTGGAGTGCATAATGTTGAAGTTCAAGTAGTGAAGGTGAGGTGTCTATGACGTGTTCAGCAGTCTGATGGCCTGGTGGAAAAAGCTGTCTCTCAGTCTGCTGGTTCGGGACCGGATACTGCAGAACCTCCTTCCCGATGGAAGTAGTCTGAACAGTTTATGGCTGGGGTGACTGGAGTCCTTGATGATCCTCCCCGCTTTCCTCAGGCATCTGATAATGCCTCTGGTTTGAGTGAGTAAGTACCCAGTTGCCCTCTTTTATGTGAGAGCACTCAAAGACTGAAGCAGAAAGCCTGGGTTAATGGAGAAAATTGCTAACCACCGCTGTTATCTCTGATTGGTGTTTTAGGTTTTGTTGAGGCGGCTCACACAGAGAAAGAGTGCATATGTTGAACTTTCTTCATAGTAAAGTCTCAGAGATCACATGATCCCCCCCCCCCCCCCCGAGCAGGAGATGTGAGCAGTGAACAGATGTTGAGTCAGATGTGTGTGCATGTGTGTCACTTCACTTCAGGCACAATCTCACTTAATTCTCTCACCTGCTCCCTCTGTCTGTAAACATACACCCTCTCGCTGCCACAGATGGGACCCTCGCTGCTCCCACTGAGGACCAGCTGCAGAGCAGGAGCAGGCAGCTCAGAGAGGGGGGTCGAGCGGGGTGTTAAACGTGGAAATTTAAGCCTCCTGCAGCTCTTCAACAGATAAGAAAAGGAGGGAGCAGCTGATGCATGAAGCCTTGAGCTTCTATTAATCATATGGGCACAACATTTTCCCCTAAAAGAAACCATTTGACATGTAGGGAAATAGTCCCTTGGTCAAAGGCTAGTGCAGTGATTCTCAAACTTTTTCCTAATCACCAGCTTCAGCGGTAAAAGAAACAAACTTTGTGCCCCAAACGTCACAGATTTTATCAGTCATTAAACAGAAAGCATCAGAGAGGTTTTCATTGTGTTGTTTTCCTACCACATTTTTCCCCTCATTCACCAGCCAGAGTTCTCTCGGCCTGAATGTCTGCAGGTGACGAGCAGACTTTCAGGTCTTTGGTGGCTGACTGAAAGTCTGAAAGTCTGCCTTTCAGACTTTGGTGATTGATTTTCCGTCAGCTACCAAAGACCTGAAAATCGAGATCCTGAAAGCAAAACAGAGTTACAAAAACTTTCTTGAAAGCAAATCTGATTCAAAAAAATTGGGGTCTGGACATGTGTGAAAACCATAGCAGGGCTTCAAAATCCCCAGAGCAGCAGCCAGACCATTTTAGATGGTTTTAATTCAAACAGAGATTCTGCAAACACCTGGAATATGTTGCATGCTTTAGTACTTCTGACTTTAGCAAGGATATTTTGGAACTGAAACAGAAACTGAAAGACACTCAGCACTTTATCATTGAGCTCAGCGATGACCAAAAAGCCTTTCATACAGTTAATGTGAATAAACGCCAGGGTCCTGATAACATTAGTGGCCGCCTAACTAAATTTTGTGCTAAAGAACTGAGTCCTATATTTCAGGTTATTTTTAATCAATCCTTGCAAATACAACCTGTGCCCTCTCTTTGAAAAGAAGCTGTCGTGGCTCCTGTCCCTAAATCTAGTCGTCCAAAAGTTCTAAATGACTTCAGACCTTTTGCCCTCATCTCAGTCGCGATGAAAGTCTTTGGAAAAATCATCAGAAATTGATTATGGAAGAAACTGAACATGAGCTGGATCCAATGCAATTTGCATATAGGCCCAATAGAGGAGTGGAGGACGTGCTTTTGACTCTACTTAATCTGATTTTTAAACATTTAGAGAGTAAAGGGACTTTTGCAAGACTTCTGTTCATCGATTTCTCTTCTGCTTTTAATACAATACAGCCCCATATTTTAATCAAAAGAGTTTTAGAACAGTTTGAAATCAGGAAAAACCTGGTAGACTGGATTTTAGATGTTTTAACTGACAGGTCACAAAGAGTCAGAATAAATGGGGCTCTGACTGACCCAGTGTGTCTTATCGTTCTGATTATTCATACTCTATACAAACATGTGTCTGAGCAGATATGAAAACAGGGCCATCATTAAATATACAGATGACTCTGTTATTGTCAGCTTACTGAAAGAGGGTGAAACTAGCTACGATCCAGTCACTGATGATTGGTTCAGTGGTGTGAGGAGTCTTATCTCTTTTATTGAGTCCGTTTTATCTTTTTGTCTGGTGGCATGGTTCAGTCAGACCTCTGTCACAGAGCCTTGCTGTCCTCTAAATAGTTACAACGGATGGCTTTATCAATTCTTAATAATGGTTCCTATTCTCTACGGGGCGAATTTCAGCTCCTTCCCTCGGGATGAAGGTTTCTAGCTCCAAGATGCAGAACCAAGCGTTATAAAAACAGGTTTGTCCCTGCTGCCATCACTGAACTCAAGAAGAACTGTTTTATTTGATTCATCTTCTCTAATTACCAAATATGTGTCTGTCAGGTTTAAATAGGTGTGTGTGTGTGTGTGCTATCATTTTTCTGTAAAGCAAACTTACCTACAGGTATAAATAAGGTAACCTTGACCCTGACAGAACCTAACTGCCACCGAAACCAACCCAGACCGCTAATGCTCACTAAAATATTTTGCATGCCAAGTATAGAAACGATTATACTGGTTTTACTTGTGTTCGGTGCCAAACTTTGTATTGCCTCAGACAAATTACAAACAGCTCAGAAAAGAACTGTTCCCAGCCAATAAATAATCAAGCCGATAACACAGCTTAAACACATGTTATGTAACAGTGCACATGCATCAGTTTAGAGCTGCTGAGGTTAATTTTAGACAGTGCCAATTTAAATGTTTTCTACAGTTAGAGTCTCATGTTAAACTAAGCTACCTGTAGCCCATGGCCATAGACTGTATATAAAAGATGGCATAAGCAGCAGTTCGCTTGGTGAAAACGCCTTTTTGAGGCCTATAAGGAGGAAACTTAACTAAAAAAACCACTTGCCACCACCAAGGCATACAGAAGAGCATCTCGCAGGCCTGTGATTCATGCAGGTTCACCAAAACTGGACAATAGAAGATTGGGAAGATTGCCTGTTCTTGATTTTTGCTGTGAATTTCAAATGGTGCGGTCAGAAATTGTCGTTAAAAACATGGCAGCATGGATCCATCTTGCCTTGTATCAACAGTGCAGGCTGGTGACCATGTTGTAATGGAGGTGGATATATTGTCTTGGCACACTTTGGGCTCCTTAGTAATAACTGATCATTATTTTTAGATTTATCGCCACAGATGCAGATCATGGATGCGCGATGCAATCAAGTCATATCTCTGAGCAATGTTTCCACCTCCTGGCATGAAGAAATAAGGCAGTTCTGAAGTAAACTGGTACTAGCTGTATCTAAAAAGTGGCCGGTGAGTGTGTAAACCATTATGTTTGATAACTGAGAATAATCTAGATCCTGAAAAACAGATCAGGCAGCCTGGGTGTGTTTCTGCTCCGGGAAGTTATTTTCCCTCTGTAACAGTTATTACCTGCGCTGTTGTTGTTCAGGTGTTTGAGGAGTTTATGCCCTGCAGTGAGTTCTCATGCACATACTTTCATTTTTCTCATGCAGCAAACACGCCTGTACTGCCAGTGATCCATTAGCCTGTGTGCATGTGTGTGTGTTTGTGTGTGCAGTCAGTTTTCCTCTCTGGGTTTTAGCTACAGCTCAGCCTCAGCTCATTTTTTGGACAGCTCAGTGAGTGGAAGCTGACCCAGATATCTTTGAGTCTTTGAGAGAAATCTTTTAAAGTATTCGGTCGACCTGGTTATGTTTGGGATTAACTTCTTTGGTAATGGGGATCAGGACCTTGGCAGTAAGAATATTTTGTAACCTTTCTCGAAACATCAAAAATATCTTAATTATACTGTCATGAACCACATGCGGTTAATGGAGTTATTCGCTAGTGAAAACATTGAAATGATTTAATTCCATTTAAAGTATGAGGTTATTTTTGTGGTGGTGTAATTCCATTTTTTTCTGTACGTGAAAGATTATTTTTTATCCTGGAAACAATTAAAAAAGGTCACAGCTCATTCATCTTTGTGGTTTTGCATCACATCATGTGATCATGATCATGCTGAGTTTGCTTGAGGATCTTAGTGACTCTTTGTGCTTTTCCAATGTGTCTGAGCACCTTGACACTTCCTCTCTGTGTTCACCTTGAAACTCCACTTTAGTGACATCAGTTAATCAGTTCCCCAAAACGCAGCCTTTTGACAGGATTTTTTTCACCTGCAGCTCCCAGGGCTACAACTAATGAGGAGAATCATCTGCACTTGACTGTGTGCTTGAAACAAATCCAGTCTAATCTTAAAACTTTTCTCTGAAAACTTTATTCATCAATATCACAGCATGCATAAACTAATATTCCAAGAGGACAATAGTGTGTGCTTGTTATCCCACAAGTGTATAAAAGTTAAATGTAACCACCAAGGCATCAGACACTGATTTGGACTCATTTTGGCCACAACTATGCTAGTTCATTGAAGCCAGGAGTTACCTTATTTAAATGAAAGAGTGGGACACTCCCATAGCAAGGAGAACCCTTAAGCTAAATAAAAAAACAAACTAATAAAATACTGGAATTTCACTCACCAAAATGAAGCCCTGTCAGTATCCAGATCGTTGACATATTTAAAAAAAACTCATCCTCGTGGGGTTGTTATGAAGTTTTTGCCTCAACTATATTGAGGCCAAAACTGTCTCTTGTATCAGGCTGTAAACTTTCTTTTAAAGGGTTTACACTTCATTGCTTTTATAGGTCGTTACTTTGTACACTGCCTGCATCTGACAACAGAGCGCCTCTGCAGGCAGACGGGCCATCCCGGACTGACAGCACGGTACCCAGCTGAACCATGACTTCAGTTTAATGCTGTAAAGTTGGACAGTCTAACACGGGAGTCTTCTGACTAAATTTAGGAGCCAGCCTCAAGTGGCAACTGGACGAACTGCAACTTTTGACAGTTTGACGTTGACATTTCTGCCCCGGAAGTTGGATCCCACCTGTAACCTATAATTGGATATACTGTAATGCAGTCAGTCAGTTAATACGTAAAACAAGTATATCAGCATTTTCTTCTCATCGTTAACAAAAGCAACACAATCTGACTCTTCTCACCCTTCTCAGCACACTCAGTCCTTTAAAAGGTGGTTCTACATAGCTTTAATGGGACAGTGTAATTTCTTTAACCAGCTTTTCTCAAACATGTGGAAAAGGTCTGTCGGCGACTCTTTACAGCAGGTGAAATCCTGTAAATGTATATGAGGACCAGTGCAACATGTTTGGCTAATTGGTGTGTTTTTAACATCTGTATACATCTATGGTACAAAAAAAAGACATTTTCTTTGTTGGTTTGTGTTTTCATGGGATCTCTTGACAAAAAGAAAATTATAGAAGCATCAGAAGTTACTTAATTATAATGCACAGTTTCCAACATTCCTCAGCATGATTACTTACCAAATATGGTTATAGCCAAGTTTCATTTGTCTTTGAATGAGCTGATGCTAAAACTAAAACTGGGCAACCGCGGCCAAATGTCCTTGAAACATTTTTATCACTGCCTGAGCATTTACATGCTGTCAGATTAGCATGCTAAATAGCCGGGGGCATGCTGGCCTTTGCATCTCCACGGAGACAAAACAAAGGAGGGAGGGGGTCCATCTTCATGTTGTTTTTTGCACCCCTCTTCCTTTGTCTCACCCGCCCTCACCCCTCCTACTCCTCATCTCCCTCTTTGCCTCACTTTACTGGGCTACCATCCGGTCGGCAGGCAGTGTGCTAGAGGAAGCGTTCAGTGTTAATGGCTTGAAAGTGTCAGCGGGATGGCTGGGAGCTGGAGAGGAGTGAACAGTAAAGGTCACGACTCTTCACAGCTCCATCACAAGCCGTCTGGCTACTTTAAGCTGGAAGCACACAACATGAATTAAAGCCGGGTTATTACCACTACACAAGATCATGGCATGCTGTCAGATTTTTGAGCAAGAAGGGTGGAAATTAAGTGGATACACGCTCTCTTTTTTCTCTAACAACTTAGGAAATCTGTTATCTACATTTTTACAATAATTTATGGTCAGTGCTTTGGTCCTTCCACCTTCAGTCTCCACTGAAAAACATAAAGATTTTACTTTAGTTCACTTATCAGTGCATTTATAGATTAATTGGTCATAGGTTTGAATTTAAGAGTGTGAATAGTTACTTATCTCTCTGTGTGTGTTAGTCCTGTGAGAGGCTGGTGATCTGTCCAAGGTGTACCCTCGCCTCCTGCCCCATGCTAGCTTGGATACGTCAGTGCAGAAGTGCTTCTAACCTGTAGTTTAGTAAATGACCACCAGAGGGTGATTTGCAAAAAGACTTCTGGTTCTGTAGAAGTTTATGGGAAAATAGCCTTCACTGCTTTTCCTCTGTGACCTCAGTAAACAGTTTCCTTATGAGTTTATGGACTCAGTCGCTTCTTTCAGGTCAAAGTAAATAAAAGTTCTTATTTTGCAAAAAGGGTAAATTTCCAGGCATGCCAGTGGGTTTGTGTGTCGATCTTTTATACTGACTGCTGTTTAAACATTCTCTGTTTAAAAGTTTGGAATAACTGAAAAGTGACATCTGTCCAGAAGAGGCTTAAATCTTTCATTTTTTTCTCATGACCAACAGGGAGGCTTTTTGTTTCAAAAGAAGTCTGTTGTACAGAAGTCAGTGAGGAAACCAACCACTGCACCTCATGATCTGACCTCAGCAAATATTTTCCCAAGGATTTTATAGTTTCAAAACCTATTAAACATAATAAACCTTCTAAAGCTTTGTTTTTATAAGTGGTTTTTGACCGCTGCATATCTGTTACTTCAAGGTATAAATAACGGCCCTACAGTATGTACTGTAGGAAGATGCTACAGCCTTCATTTGCACACATATGCTGGATAATCATGATGTTGTAAAAACAAGCAGCTTGAAATGTGATGGTAGAAATCTGTGTTTCTGCTGTCTGAAAAAGTTTTCATGATGAATTTAGATTTTTAAAGTTTTCATCAGCAAAACTGTTTTCTCATCAACTGTTGTCCCTCCTTCAGCCACATCCAGAGTGATGACATGCGATTTCATGTGTTTGTGTGGCAGAGGAGATAACTGCTGTGAGCCTTTGAGAGTTACTTCCTTTAAAGACAGCTTTGTATGACTGAGAGGAGGAAGTTGAGCGCTGCCTGCTGAGTGAGTGGCTAATTTCTGGATCGTCCACCATACTGGCAAAGAAACAACCTTTTTAGACCCATGAAATAATATTCTGACAGCCAAAAAGTTTCTTCTTCTTGTTAGTTAAAAAGAATTAAACATAAACAGCAAAAATGCCAAATATTCTCAGATTTGTGGTTTTAAACTGAAGATTCAAAAGATGTTTCCCAGTTTTACTACTAAAACTGAAAAATTAGCAGGACATTCAATTTACAGACATCATCACTGCCTTTGGATTATCAAGGGTAAGCTTTTAAAAAAAAAAATCATATATAACCATATTCATCTGCGCTTCCATAGGGAGGATACACGGATGTTGATGTTCTCTGAGGTCTAAGTCATCTTAGGCAATAACTCTATGCGTAACACTTTATTTCGGTCCAAAACAGTCTTTTTTTTAAAGATGTGAATGCTTTTTGATTTTTTTCTTTATTACCTGGTTGTCAAGACTTGTTAGTGAGAATATCTGAGCATACCGTCTCAAAATAAACGCTGATATTTTTGACCTCAGTCATATTTTTAATACAAGTTCTGTTTTTTTTGCCTTTTAAATAAAGCTAATACTGTGGCTTCGGATGGACTCCGTTTAACTTGTGAATCTTCTTTGTAATATTCAGTTAAAGTGTTTATTAGGTTTTACTCATGAAGTTCAAGCGGCAGCAAGCCTTAAGATGAGCACATGAAAGAAAAGATTATACAAGACCTTTGACTTTACTCAGCAATCAATAAAGCAAGAAGTTTAAATGAATATTTTGTGAAGTGACATCAGCAGAGTCTGCGTGTGTGTGTGTGAGAGAGAGAGAAACAGAAAGAGAGAGAAAGGGACAGCTGGCCATTGTGAAAACTGACGGTGGGGGGTTTAGCTGGTGGGGGGGGGCTGGCTATTGTAAGAGCATTTCAAGACATCTGTTCCTTTCTTTTATTCTGATTGGGCCTCCCTCTGCCCTACACACACACACACACACACACACACACACACACACACACACACACACACACACACACACACACTCTCTCTGTCTACAATGACCGTAAACTTTTCATCTGCCATTTGTGACGTTTCAATTTGCTTCCTCTCAGCTGAGAAAACTTACCAAGAAGCTGAAACCATTAACTTTTTATCCCAGTTCAGTCCTCTGTCTCCCTCCTGTGGCATGGAGCGAGGTGCTCACACGCCATACGTGGCGTCACTGCGAGGCATTCCTTTTCAGGGGAAAAAAACAGTATTTGTCTTTAAAAGCCTAGCTTCTGTTATTTGAAAGAGCATTTTAGCTCTGCTGCCCACGTCATGCACAAGTCGAACACACCCATCCCATCGTACGCTGACATACACACACCACAGTCACATCTGGAATCAATCGAGTCCAGCCTCTGCCATGAAATGTACCTCGTTTATCTCCACACACAAATACACACACACAGAAATACAGACACACTCCTACAGTGCCCAGTGATTTCTTTACATCCTTCTTATTTCAGTCCAGACCGGCAGTTTGTAGCAGCAGCTCATAAGTATGTGCATGTTCCTGCTGAAAATCACACCGTGGGTATACAGCATATTCACTGACCTAAAAAATAAACCTGAATTATTTAAAGTACACAGCATGTGACAGTTTGGGGGGTTTGGGGGCCTTTCTTGATAAGAGATCAGAACTCTGATATCACTTGTGTGTGTGTGTGTATGTGTGTGTGTGTGTGTGTGTGTACAGTAAATGTGAAGCCACTGCGAGAAGCTGGCTTGCTGTCCTTAGAATAAAGGCAGATAATGAATCTGGTTATGTCTGCGTTTTATATTTTTATGTGCTTTTACACGATGCACATGAACTTCAAACTGCACCAACCTTCAGAGTTACCAGGGAATCTGCACTGATTGATTATAAAATGTGATTTTTGTAGAACACAGTGGTTAAAAATGATTTAATTACAGTGCTGCTGTTTGTCCTTCGGTCTGAAGTAAAACCTTTAAATTCCTCTTTGCAGAAAAAGACTTGGTCCTTATTGCACTGCCCTTTTGGTTATTCAGCAGGTTTAAGGTCAGGAGTTGGACTTTCCCAAACATGAATTTTCTCTGAGTGTTTCCAGTGTTTTTGAATCTCTCTAATGCTACTCTAGTGCTTGAAAACACACACATAACCACTGCTAACTGCATTTAACCGGTCTTCTGTTTGTTAATTTAAAGTCTTGTAGTTAAGTTACTGCTGTGCTACTTGCAAAATACAATTTAAAATATAAAAATATGCAAGATTCTTATCAAATGTCATTTCTTGTATTGTTATTTTACCGATAGAGCTGCTTCACTGTACTCTTTACTCAGCTGGCTCAGAGTAGGTAGAAGAAACATGTGTAAAGAGAGCCAGGGAAAAACACGCATGAAGGGTCTGACAGGCCAGGCATCAAAATCACAGTGACTCCCTCATGGCAACATTTGGATTTGAATCCTTATAAAAAGTTCACTTTAGCCTAACTCAACAAGTTTTTTGTTTTTAAAAAGGTAGACTGCACATTTATGTAGTAAAACTTTCACCTCATGACTCGTCAGACCAGTAAAATATTCAAATACTGAGTGAATGATGTAGAAATATCAGTCACAAGTGTGTTTTTTGGAGTGCTTTTATCTAATATTTATCTATCTATCTAATTTTGCTGTAACCACTGCACTTACGTATGAGTTTGAATGCAGAATATTTAATCATAATGTAAAACCGTTACTCGTTGTATTGGTCCTCTTCCGTCACCGACTGTCACTGCAAACCTGCAGTAAAACACAGATGCCTCGGCTAATAGCAAAGGCAGCAGATACAGAGCTTTCACTTGACTGACAAGTGGCTCGATCATCTGATTGTGTTACTCTGCAGGCCCGAACTCGCAGCTATCATTTGTTTGCACTGCAACTTTTGTCACTGCCAAGTTCAAACAAGTTCTTTTATTTTTCTTTATCTTACGATATAGTACACTTTCTCTCCCCTCTGTCTCTCTCCCTGTGAGCTGTTAGTCATTTCTCTCAGTGTAAGGATTTATTTTTGTACTGTTGAAGCTGGGGGAGGGAATACAGGCCGAATGAATGAGTTTCTTTTAGACCTTCGTTCCTTCCATCCCTCCCTTGTTTCCTCCCTCAAATTGCCACTTCTCTCTCGCTCCCTCTCTCTCTCTCTTTCTCAGCGAGAATTCCTCCATACCTGTCTGAGCAGGGAGTGTAAGACCGCTGTAGGGCAGAGAAGAGAAAGAAATAAAGAAACAAAGGAGAAAAGAAAAGAAAGGGAGTCAAGAGGAGAGCAGGAGGAACACATTTAAAGCTCATAAACAGGAGGAGTGTGTTACAGACAGAGCTATCAAGGTCTAGAGCGTTCAAATTTGCTTTTCCGCCTCCCCGCTGGGCTGTTTTTTAACTTTCTGAGACCAGCGGCTATTTTGGTCCGTCAGTGTCGGAGCGGTTTAGGATGGATGCCATCATGCTGCAAGAAAAACTGGTGGAACGGCTGCTGTGCCCACGAGTGAGAACTGCCAGACAGAAGGTAAAGAGTTGGATTTATGGTAAGAAATGTGTGAAGAAAAGCCAAAGACTGGGAAAAGAAATCAGAAAGTTACAGAGATATTAAGTGAAAAATAGCAGCAGATAGCTCGGGATGAGTTTAGAAATACCCCCACACCTGTAGACCCTGTGTCAGCATCTGTTTGCTGTTTTTGCTGCTTTCTGTGGATTTGTTTGAGTTCAGTTTCCATTTGCAATTTTTCTACATAGCTTCAGGTTTGCAGCTGAGATTACTCAATGATTTATGTGCAGCTTTCTCAGCAGTTCTCTCATTCTTACACCTCTGGCTCTTTGGCAAGTGTCTTGTCTTATTGCGCAGCTTGTGGGTTTTCTTTTATGTGTGTGTGTGTGTGTGTGTGTGTGTGTGTGTGCGTGTTTTTATAAATGAGATCCTCACCCGAGGGGGGGGTTCGGAAATGCCTATGACAAGTTATGACAGCGTATGAGTACACTGACTGTGTGTTTGGCTCGTGTGTTTGCAGAGTAAAAAAGAGCTTTTCAGGTCCTTTGAATGCAGCTTCTGTCCGTGCGTGAATGCTCTCCGCGGGCCTCGAGTGTGTATTTATGTCCACACATGTCAGCGTGTTGTACTGTGGTGTAAAGATGACGTTGAGATGCAGCGGGATACTGGAGTCACTGCTGTGCGTTACAGCAAGAGCCTGGTAGCCCGTGGCTCTCTTTGTGTTTCTCTGAGAGATTTAGTGGAAACTCTGAGACGCTGGTTATTCTCAGCTGCACGTGTTTTTTCCGTGCAGTTGTAGATTTTCTGTATTATAGACCTCGTCCGTCTGTTGTGGCGATTTTATTGCCTCTGCCAGATCCATTTTGTCTTCACATTACACTCCCTCAGCGCTCTCTTACAGTTGTCTGTTTTTGACCTTTTGCTTTTTGGTGTTTTATTGTAGGCCTGAAACAACTGATCAATTATTCGGTTAGTCAAATAATAGAAAGTCAGTTGTTGATTTTTTTGGATTAGTTCATTATTTAAACTGTTTTTCAACTAAAATATTTCTGGTAAAACTCTGGGCAGCCTACATATTGCAGCTACAGGAGCTGCTTGGCCATGAAGCTCCTGGTACACAGTTTCTGTGCTGATGTTAATGCCAGAGCAGGCCGTGTTGCTGTGGCTCCTAACCAATTTTACTTTGCAATAAAATTCCACAATCAGCTGAAAGTCTATGAGGGAAGAAGTGTCACAAACTGACCTCCTGCCTATAGTGCCATGCTGGAATTCAGTTTGGTCTTTAGAGTGACCCATTCTTTCACATCCATGTTTGTCAAAGCAGTCTGTCTATCTTATACACCTGTGAAAAAGGGACTAAAAACACTTGAATTCAAAGGTTTTCACGCCCGTTTCTCACAATACTTTTGGCTCCTTCGTTATTACCAAAGGGATCGCCACACATAATGAATCCCCATATTTGATTTGGCACAGATTTTTCACCAGATCCTCTTCCTGACACAACCCTTCCATTTATCTCGGCTTGGGTTCGGCACTAGCTTGTGACCCCTGCACCTGGGTTTGTGTCGTCCGCCTGGTCTCGAACCAGGATCTTTCACATGTAAGGCAAATGTGTTAATCACTACACATCATGCACATCGCTTTACTGGAGCTAATTTTAAATGTTGTATTTACTGCTGGGTAACTGATGAAGCCCCTTAAGCCATATTGGCTTACACATGACAGTGTGTTATAAAAACACACACTAACCCAAGCAGCCACTTTACTGATAAAATAACTCATATATTACTGTTTAGTCCATGGCTGAGGGAAATCCAACATATAAGATGGACGCAAAGCTGCACCAGCTTGAAGAATTATTAAAACTTAAAAAGAAATAATTGCTTACAAAACTGAACACAAATATGGGAGCCTGAGCAAAACCAAACCAAACAGGGAGAAATCGCAGCCATACAGTGGGTAAACTGACGGTACTAAACTAAAAAAAATAAGACCAAAATTAAGACTAAATTTAGCTAATAATTAATAAAACAAAACTCAAAAGAGCAGTTTAATAATGATAAAACACAAGGGTGAATGTGCCAGAGCCCCAAGGGCAACACAACAACTGAAAAATACAATATCTGTTTGTGTACATGTACAAAAGTATAGAACACACACTTAAATTTAACAATAGTTGCCTTCTACTGCAGATCCTTTGCCCTCTTAAATTAAGCTTAGTGGATTTAGATTATCCTGATGGTGACACGAAATGGGAATTTTGAAGAGGCTTTGGGAAATTAAACAAGCATTTGTTTTTTATACTTTTGAGTGACCAAGCAGATAAATAATTTATCAAGACAATAATTATTTTCACGATTGATGATTCTGCCAAGATTTTTTCTTATATTGCAGAAACACATCTGTGTTTCATCTCTGGGCTGATGATGAGACTTACAGCTCAGACACCGGCAGATGTCACAACACACCTGACAGCTGCCGTATGATGAGATAAAGTGCAACATAAACACACTGAACACCTCTGTCTCCTTTTCTTTGTGTTCCAGGAGAAACAGTATGTGGGCTTTGCAACTCTGCCTAACCAGGTCCACAGGAAGTCTGTGAAGAAAGGCTTCGACTTCACGCTGATGGTGGCAGGTGCGTTTCATGCTGAATCTTGCCTAATTTACACTCAGCTGCCTATTTAATAGGTGCACTTAGCTAAAACAAATTTAGGCACACATGGACCAGTTTTTGCTTGAGTTGTTTTTAGAGTCATTTAGCTGTTTCTAATATTTTGCCTATTCTCATTGATAAAGTCATCATGGCGGATGGATTTATTGCAGGACTACATTAGTAAATTAGCAGCTGAGTTCATTTTATTAATATCTCATAATTAAATATACACACAGGATAACTATCTGTGTGTGTGTGTGTGTGTGTGTGTGTGTGTGTGTGTGTGTGTGTGTGTGTGTGTGTGTGTGTGTGTGTGTGTGTGTGTGTGTGTGTGTTTGTGTCTGACCTGCAGGAGAGTCCGGTATGGGAAAATCCACTCTTGTTAACAGCCTGTTCCTCACAGATCTCTACAAAGACAGGAAGCTACTGAACGCTGAGGGTGAGTCCTTGGTCTCTTTATTATCTCTGTGCAGCAGTCATAATGAATCCACTGCTTGCTGAATACTTAATGCAACCTTTAAAAGCCCCACCTTTAATTCCCCATGTGTGTTCATTTATTTTAATTATTCTTAGTTTTTTTTATTGGGTGCAACAACAACATATGAATATGACAGACTTAACTTTTGGTCACATCTGTCAGAAAATATAGAGACCACGCTTCCCAACGTCAAATATGTCATGACTGATATGTGTGGATAGATCAAAAAATAAATCAAAAGCTAAAGAACAACAAGTTCAAACAAATCCAAACAGCCTGAAAGAGAGAGAATGATTGCTAAGGTTGTTTCCCTGATCCAAGCAGCCACCAAAACCTGGAAGTAGCTATAGAGGCTGAGGGGCCATAACACAACCCCAGCAGACGGTGGAAAGTGAGGTCGCATTAACCAACCAGATGGAGTAGTTTAGAAATAAATAAAACACAAAGCAATCTCTAGATGAAGCCTACAAGCTGTTCTACTTAACAGCGGCCAAAGAAATAAAGTCCTAAACTTGCTGGCCTGCCTCTTCAACATAAAACTATAGTAGTGAGTAGCACCCCTAAAACTAGTGTGTCTAACAAAGTGTTTAAATGTGTCAACAATTACTTCCTCTCCCTGTCTCAGATGGACTCACACAGGCCAGTTACATTACTCAGGTTTAACAGCCATCAGTCAGCAGACCACAAACTCTGGGTACTCTAAGTTATATACAAGCGTCCCAGTGATGAGTAACCTCTCCGTAATCTGATGGCAGCAGGACAAACTGCACACAAGGGAGCACAGCTGAATGAGTGCCAGCTGTTTTAATAGCACCCCAATTATAAGGGTACTCGTGCTCATGCCCATCGTTCCATTTTTGGCTGATTCAGTCTGATTTGAAAGCGGCCGTGGGCAAAATACTGAACCACACGTCGCTCTGGATGTGTTCATTGGAGTGTGAACGTTAGTAAGAAAGCACTTACACATAGAAAAATGTCCTTGTGTGAATGACACATGTTGTATAAAGTGCTTTAAGTGCTAAAGTACAGTCAAAAAGTGCTATATAAGAACAAGTCTATTTATCGTTTACATGTAGTTAAAACACACAGAGGGAAGAGAGAGCTCATGACTTGGAGACGTAGCCGTAGTTCTTTTTCTGCCATAAATATTTTCATTCATAAAAATAAGTACAGTTTCTAATAAATATCTTTAATGAACAATACAAAGTTACTGCTTAGTTTCTTTTTATAGTTCTTGGTTTTTGAAAGGTTAAAAAAAAAGAAGTGTTAGCTCATTTTAATGAGTTGTTGATCGGGCTCTTGTACACTTTCGCTGACCTCCTACTTCAGTTGTCTTCTCCTCCTCATTGCTGTTACGTTGCAGAACGCATTAATCAAACTGTGGAGATCATCAAACACACCGTGGACATCGAGGAAAAAGGAGTGAAGCTTAAGCTGACAATTGTGGACACGCCAGGGTTTGGAGATGCTGTGAACAACAATGAATGGTGAGCGTAAAACACTCGCTCATCTGCTTGTGTCCGATTCAGACTGCTTGACTGAATTCCCGGGACCTCGCAAGAGCAGCTAACGTGGTCTATGGTGTCTTTTTTGTCCCAGCTGGAAGCCGATCACAGACTACATAGATCAGCAGTTCGAGCAATATTTCAGGGATGAGAGCGGGTTGAACAGAAAGAACATCCAGGATAACAGAGTACACTGCTGCCTCTACTTCATCCCTCCATTTGGGCATGGGTAATAACACGCACGCACACACACACACACACACACACACACACACACACACACACACACACACACACACACACACACACACACACACACACACACACACACACACACCTGCGTACACAAAGAAGTCATGATTAAAACCACGATTTTGAGTCTCCTGCTCTCTCGTTTTCCCTGCGCAGGCTTCGTCCGGTGGACGTTGAGTTTATGAAGGCTCTACATGAAAAAGTGAACATTATTCCACTCATCGCAAAAGCCGACTGCCTCACGCCCAACGAGATAAAAAAGCTTAAAGACAGAGTGAGTCAAAGAGCTCCGCAGCAAAATCAAGATGTTTGCTTTGCAGGCTGTTGAATGAAATATGATCTCTCTTTGTGTGTGTGTGTGTGTGTGTGTGTGTGTGTGTGTGTGTGTGTGTGTGTGTGTGTGTGTGTGTGTGTGTGTGTGTGTGTGTGTGATTAGATAAGAGAGGAAATAGACAAGTTTGGGATCAAAGTGTACCAGTTCCCTGAATGCGACTCTGACGAGGATGAGGAGTTTAAACAGCTGGACAAAGAGCTGAAGGTGAGTCTGGGGACTCACATACCTGTGAGTTACTGACTTACTGTACCTGTGGTTACAGATTCAGATCATCGCACTTCTTATTTAACAAATGCATGGAGAAAAAAATGCAAACCATATGGCTTTCATCCATGCAGAGTGGAGCAGACCACCAACAGTGGTTTTAGTGAATAGTGTAACGGTAACCTTTTATTGAATTATTACCTCTATTTGAACTTTATGGTTTAAAACAAACATGAGGTCTTTCCAGATCTTTCAACACACTGTCACAGTGTTCCTTAATAGATGGAATATGCTCAGTTAACAGTTGGTATGTCACTTACTCTAAAACTAAACAAACTTCTTGTTCTCTGGAAGATTATTCATTGCAGTTAAAAACTCTGGGAAAATAACTTGTAGTTTAGTTTAGTTTGTTCAGCTTTGCCTATTCTGGTTTACAGGCATGCTTAGTTTAGTTTAGCATAATCTTCACTCCTTGAGGAGGACGGGCTTTGACAGTCTTCACCTCTCTGGCTGTTATTTTGGCAATTTTCTATTTGTGACTGCCAGCTTTTAGTTCATACATGAGGCTTCACCTCAATGTTTGCTTGCAGCGCCCTCTTCTTAGTCTCTTTTGGGTTCCAGTCAAGAGATTGTCGAGTGACATTTGACTGTTTCTTCCACGAGGTGTGTCCAGACTATTACCATGTCCTTCTCATGACTTGGACTTAAGCTTAGAGTTTGCCCACTTGCGCAGGTCTTCGTTTGTCATTCTATCGAAGCACTAGAAAGACTGGGCTTTGACGTCAACCTCTGTACTTCCTGAAGTGCTGATTTTGCTTTGAAGCCAGATGAATTCATTGACGTCCTTCACTGCCTGTCCCTCAACCTATTCTTGCCGCTCTTTAAACACTTTTTAGACATACATCTGCAAACTCTAGGTCCTCCAGACCTGACATAAGTTGTTCTAGTGACCCAGTTGAACACCACCAAGAAAAGATGTGACGGCAGGCAACCGTCCCTGACTCTGGTGGCTATTGGAAATTTGTAAGCATGCAAACCAAATTTAAGATACATGTAGCAGGACTTGAAGGTATTTGCCTCTAAATCTTGGACCTCCATTGCATTCGGTGGAAGTGAATGGAGTTTTGTTTTTCCTCCTTAAAGCAGCTAAAAGGCTGAGCTGCATCAGAATTTATATCTCAGCTCCTCTGGATAATCTGCACTTGTTAAGCTGGCAGGTTGGAAGTGCTTGTGAAAGCTGCTCACAGCAATGTTTTGTGTCTTTGTTTTTAATAAACTGTAACTGTTAAAATAGGTCGTATTAAATGATTCAAACAAGGACACAGGAGCACATTTCAGAAAGATCTCCACAGCATGATGGAAAATGATAAAAG
This sequence comes from Oreochromis aureus, assembly GCF_013358895.1. NCBI lineage: Eukaryota > Metazoa > Chordata > Actinopteri > Cichliformes > Cichlidae > Oreochromis > Oreochromis aureus. The sequence goes on along the minus strand of NC_052953.1, from coordinate 12,415,775 downwards.
CTGTTTTGTGAAGAAAATGGAGATGGATCTAGAGATGCTGCCAGACTTTGAAGTGGGTGTGATAGTTGGATGGTGCGTTTTGGAAAGCTGAGCAAAACCTGTGATACAGAGAAGCCTTCAGCTGGCAGAAAGTATCTGAAGTGAATGATATATACGGTGTATACATAAAACTCGGAGACAGATTGATTAAAGGGGCCTTTCTTCTCCTCTCTTCCACCATGTTGTAATACGGTTTAAAGTTCAGTCTTAAACAACTCATTTTAGCTCCCTTACCTTTAAGACCATCCTCCCGTTAAGACAGCTTATCTCTGATTGGCTGCCCCTCACAAGCACATGTTTGAACAGTAAGTATGTGGTGGGATGCTGTGCTCACACCTGCAGCTTGAAGTATCCTCTATTATTGACATAATACACAGCCAAGAGTAGAAAAAACATCTGAAACAGGGTGTTTAAAAGAGTCTGAAGCTTGGATTACTTGCACATATACTAAATGAAAATAAGGAAAAACACACCTAATCTCCTTTAAAATGTAAGTTCATTAACCTAAATTTACCTGCATGACTTAATGGAATGAGGCCCAAGTGTGTTTCTGTGGAATTTTGGGCTCCTAAACATTTACTTTCCTTTTAAATTAAAGTGCAGCAGCAGCTCAGGGGAGATAGGTGCGGGCTTGGAGCATGAACTCACCGATCAGCTGAGAAAGTCAGTGCAGAGAAAATAAACAGCTAACAGTCTTTTACCTGTCTCAACAAATAGAGTCACAGTTGTCTTGAGCAGCTCAGGGGTCTTTCGTGAGCGTGTATAACTCTGTCAGTGTGAACCAGCATGCTCAGACAGCTTTCTCGGAGCAGAGAGGGGTTGAAATAACAACCTTTCCTCGCGTCTCCTTCTGCAGGAGTGCACCCCGTTCGCTGTGATTGGCAGTAACACAGTGGTGGAGGCTCGTGGACAAAGAGTGAGGGGAAGACTTTACCCCTGGGGGATCGTCGAAGGTATGCATACTCATATATTCCATGTCTGTTCAGCTTTATTCAGCCTGACTCCAAATTAGAAATAGTTTGCATGTCTTGACTGGATTAATAAAGTTAATGATGCGTACTTCTTTGCACAGTGGAAAACCAATCGCACTGTGACTTTGTGAAACTGAGGAACATGCTGATTCGTTCCCACATGCACGACCTCAAAGACGTAACCTGCGACGTCCACTATGAAAACTACAGAGCGCAGTGCATACAGGAGATGACCAGGTGGGTGAGGAATGAAAGCGTGAGCAAGTGCGAATGTGTAGCAAACAACTTAAATAGCTGCTGCTGATTACAGATTGTTCTCTCCATTTTCTTCATCTCTCAGTAAACTGGCTCAGGACAACCGTATGGAGAGCCCGATCCCCATCCTGCCGCTCTCCACTCCAGATGTGGACACTGAGAAACTGATAAAAATGAAAGATGAGGAGGTACCAAGCAACTTTTGTTGTTGTTTTTAAAAAATATGATTACAGGTGATATTAAACACAAGCTGTTATGTCTTGTAATTGAATATATGTGCGCCATAATAGGATTTAACATGTTACAATTTTGTTGGATTCTGTTGCGGATGTGAAAATGTCTGCTGTATAAAACAATCAACAAAGAACCAAAGTGCCCCAGCAAAATATTTAAATCCGCGGCTGTTTTTAATCTGTTTTGAAAAGGTTATTTTTTTAGTATCATGTGATCTGAATGCCGCCATCTTGGTTTAATGTTTAAACGTTCTATAAAAGGCGTGACAGACAGTTTTTAATCTGCTCTCCTCTCTGTCTCCAGCTGAAGAGGATGCAGGAGATGCTGAACAAGATGCAGCAGCAGATGCACGACAAAGAGCAGTGATGTGCCCCAGCGCCACCTGCTGCTTCTCTCCCTAACGACAGTGAGACCTCCAGAATTTGAACATGGTTATCAAGCGTTAGTGGCAACTCTGGCTGTACATTAATCTTCAGTTTGGTGCTTTTGTATAGTTTGTTTTCCTGGAGGGTGTTTTTTTTTCCTCTGAAACTATCCATTCTCCCACTTTGAGCCCCTCGCTGTGGTCCTAACATATAAGATATAAACACATAATTTAATAATCAGTGTATCTAATTTATAAATGCAGTGCTAAACTTTTTGGAGTTAATGTCAGGGTGTTTGCTGCGACATATTTTGTAATGAAACGTAGGTTCTTGGTGATGTTTAGATTTTTGAACATGGATATTGTTTTTTATTATGCGATGGTGTGTTTCGGTGTGTGAATGATCATTACATTTCTTTAATATTACCTTTAATATTACCAGGTATCCATCCATAAAACTCCTTTAAAAGGTACCACAGTGAATTTACGTCTACTAAAATCTGATTTTAGCTCTTCTTCATTTGCTCAAAAATACCTTTGTTTGGCATTTATTTGCATACAGCCGGTGAAAATTTTCTGCTCCTCTTCCAGCATTTTGTTAATGTGCCGAATGAGCTGAAAATGCACTTCTTGCCAGTGGCTACAATGAATGGCGAGCCTCTGAGATAACGAGAGTCTGTGCAGTGCAGGGTGCATGTGCAAGCATGTTGTCATTACTCATATCCGCTAAATGCTGCTGTGGGCCTATTTTTACTGCTTTTTAGCCGATGCCCTGTTGTTGAATTTGATGGATCGTGGCCTACAGGATGCTTTGTTACCACTACAGGATCAGTAACAGGGAGCCACTACTTTGTGCTTCTGTTTAAATATCTCTTCTTGGAAGTGAATTATGCCACCAAAGTTGTGTGTCCACAGTATGAGAGAGCGTGTGTGTAGGTGTGTGTGTGTGTGTGTGTAGTCTCTGATACTGATGAGCTGTACATATTTTTTGCCTGAAGGCTGTGAGCTCAGTCTGTGTCCCATTTACAAAGGTGTGACAAATAAACCCCAGTTTGTCGTCAGTCTGGCCTTGCCGCTTCAGTGTTGTTTTTTAGGAGACTCTCGCACGACATCCTCATTCACTTCCTCACGTCAGAGTCCGAGCAGCAGGACTCAGAGCTGGAGCTGCTGCAAGGACTTGATCTGCTGATTCATATTTATCTCCTGCAGCCATTCTCCCTCTGCACTGCACACAGCATCTTCTTCCTGCTGGTCAGGCCAGAAATACACAAGCAGATATGGGAGGACAGAAATATCTCAGAAGAGCTCAGTTATTATATTATTGTTTTATTATTAAGTGTCACAGTGGAAAATAAGGGTGTTTTAATAAAGGTAAAAGCACTCGTTATTGTGATCATGTTGAATGCTGCGGTGGTGACAGAGTGAATTTTAGCTGCTTTAGTCAGCTCAGTAGCATGAAATGTCTTTTCTTAACCTAAAATAATTCAAAAGAATTCACAATCTAATCATTTGTTTGTTAATTGTGTTTTGTCTTACTGATTTGTATCTGCAAACTAATTGGAGTAAAATTGCAATATTTGCTTCTCCAAAAGGCTGTATGAGCATAAAACAGAACTATCCAAGATCACTACAACTACCTCAGATTTGTTTTTAAGCATATAAACACCCCAAAGTCAAACTGGGGTTTCACTGCTCAGAGAGACTACAACAAGCGCGAGCGCTACATCTCAGACTCTACACGCCTCAGTTAGCACATCAATGTTGAAGTTCATGACAGTACAATTAGAAAAGGACTGAACAAGCATAGTCTTGGTTGGAAGGGCTGCCAGGAGCAAAAGACCTGCAACGGACAAATAAAGGCTATCTCATCTCATCTCATCTCATCTCATCTCATCTCAGGAAGGATCATGGCACAGCTTAGATGTGCAAAGCTGCATCTGAACAAATGACAAGATCGCTGAAGGAAAGTCAATTAGATGGATGATACCAAAGTAGAGATGCTTGGCTATAATCCACAGTGCTGTGTTTGCAGAAAAGTAAACACAGCATATCAGCACAAACATCTCGTACTAACTGTGAAGCACGGTGATGGAGGTGTGATGATTTAGGCTTGGTTTGCAGCCACAGGACCTGGACACCTTGCACTCATTGAGTCAGTCATGAACTCCTCCTAATATCAAAAGTACTCTAAAGTTAAACTGAAGCTTGGCTGAAAATGGGTCATATGACAGAAGAATAAAGGTTTTGTAAAGGTGCGGTGAAGTCCAGAAATGCTGTGGGAGCTAAGAAAGCTGTTCATAAACGAACGCTCTATGACCTGAAACTATGTTGTAAAGAAGAGTGGGCCAAATTCCTCAACAACAGTGAGTCCTATGAATATCTTTCTTTTGCACATGACTGTACATAACTGCTGTCAGTCAGTTTAAAACAGAAGAAAAAAAATGTGTTTTTTATTTTTCAGAGTTTATGTGCTCCTTTGAGGTGATTCGAGTTGACAAATAACTGAAAGCTGAAGTTATTAGATTTCAGTGGATTTATTAGTACACATGACAGGAATATATGACTCTCAGAAGTGGGAGCATAAATTAGAAATACTCAAACTCAATAACTCAGTGAATCAACATCTGGAATATTTAATATTAGATTTAATACATTCCATGTCTGGTGTGCATTATGACACAAAAATACAATCTAAAAATAGACTATAAAATTATAAAAGTAGATTATAAAGAATTGTACACTTCAAATTAATACACATATTTAATACATGTTTGCAGTTTGCAGACTCGAGAGGGTCGTGGGGTGGAGTGGAAATAAGTCATCAAAAACTTTATTGTCCTCACTTTAAATTCTCCGTTTATGTCATGATGGAAAAATAATTTTGCTAGCCTCATGTGACCTCAATAAAAGGCCGACAATTGATTGCTGTGTAAAAATACTCATAAACTTTAAAAATAAAGAAAATCTTTAACTAGTATAAACAGCTCTTTTTAGAACTTTATTAGGATTTAAATCATCAAAACATAGTGGGTGACATGTTTTCCATGTTGGTGTGCATGTTCTGTGCGTGCATGTGCACAGGCGTGTGCGTGCCTGAGCTCATAATTTGACAGCAGCCTTTATCAGTGAGAGCCAGCTGGCAGTAGCACACACTCTGAGAGCAACTGTAAAAAACAGAGTCATCTGCTGAAGACGCGACGCACTGAAGGTAAAAGACTCTCCTCAGACCTTGTTTAGACTTTTCAGGTCTGCTGTAACATCATCAGTTTAATTTATTCCTCTTAAAGTTTAAGTTGATATTTGATATAATTACTGTGTTCTGTTTTCATTTACTGTACCGTGTACTGTACTTAGTATAAATGTGTGAAAACAGCAATCGGGTTGTGCAGCTTGTCATCAGCAGGGAGGTGTTTCCTGTCAATGTCAATGCAGTTGACTAAAATTATCCACAATTAATCATTTATCCTGTAAAACGTACAATATTTGTTATTTATGAGTACACATGATGACCTCATTATTACCATATTCTAAACGTATGTGGTCATTTTGTAATGTTCATGTGTTAAATTTGTTTAAATAAATTATGACCTAGTTTTAGATCATGAATACATCACATGCAGTTTTACATATTTAATTTTATAAAGTCTGCATGAAATTTACTGCTAATGTCATATTAATCAGGACAAACTGCTCAAACAATGTATGATCAAATACAAAGCAGATACTGTGACCAGTAAAATTAAAACACATGCACACATGAATGCATTTTTAGCTACAACAACACAAACTGCAGCCTCACAGCAAACCAGAGACCATCATTTCTCTTCAACAAGTAAAACTGCAGGACTTTCTGTCTTCTGATAATTTCCGTTGAGATGGATCTATGAGTTTGCAGTGGAGGCTTGTTTGTGACACACACAAAAAATGACAGCCAGAGGTAACTCTAGTTTTTGAGTCATTATCTCAAAATGTTGAGTTCCTTCTGAGTAAGTCAAAAGATCAAGTTATTAAGACGCAATTTCAAGATATTTAAACCAAAACCTTGAGCACTCATCCACACCTCATGTCTTTTACCTTGTGTCCTTTCCTGATTTTCTCTTCACCGATTGGCTCCTGTTTTCTTTTGTCCCTTAATTGAACTCAGTTTGCACACATTATACAAGGACTGCACTCCTCCATGGGGCAGCAGCTCAGAGTTTTTTCGGTTCATGTGCGTCTCCTTGTGCAGTTAAATAACCTTTGGACTGAAGTAAAATAAACCTTAAGTACTGATTGCTGGCTCTGTTTTTGCTGATAATCCTTTTCTTTGAACCTTCAAATTGCATATATGTTATATAGAAAAAACCCATAAGCTCATGTATGTCTGATTTTTTTCCTTTGGCACTGGTGTGGGCATCAGATCTAAAGATTCATCATCAGTCCAGCCCTTTAGATCTGAACAGCTCTTATGCATGCTTTACTGCCTTCAGTTAGAAGAGTTTATCTTTTTGCACAATGTGGATTTTTGACTTTTTTTCTATGTCACCGCATGATGAGTTTTGCATAAACACACTAATGATCTTCATGGTTTCAATAATATACAGCGAAGAGATTGTTTCACACGACACATACAAAGGGGAGTTTTACAGTTCAACTCACTCTAATTAACCCTTGATTCCTCCTCTCTCCTCTGCAGTGATTAGGAACCATGAAGATGTTTCTGCTCATGTGTCTTCTCCTCTTGTTTGGAGGTCAAAGGTCCTCCGCCTGTCCCCATCTCTGCTCCTGTCACGGCAGCCAGGTGGACTGCAGCAGCAGATCTCTCACAGCTTCTTCGCTGCCTTCCAGTTTCTCTGCTGGGACCTCCGAGCTCCGTCTCCACAATAACCTGCTGACCACCCTCCCTAACGGGCTCCTGGACGATCTGACCTCCCTCCGCTCCGTCTCTCTTCACGGTAACCCCTGGGCATGTGACTGCGGCATCCTCTACCTGCGAGCCTGGCTGCTGCGCCAACCTGCTGGCAGCAGATCACACGTGGGGGTCAACTGCAGCTCCCCACCCAAACTGAGAGGTCGGCTGGTGGCGTATTTAACTGAGCAGGAGGTGCTGGACTCCTGCCACTACTGGTACTGTGACCTGGCTTTGGCCTCGCAAGTGTGTCTGCTTGTATTTGTGGTCGTGCAGGCGGCTCTGCTCGTGGCTCTCATCTTCTTCCTCAAGAGGTTCGAGAAGGTGTCTAAAGAAGCAAAGAGAATCACAGAGGAGAGCTTTACCCCCGCGGATGGTCAGAGGGAGAACGAGTACCTGCCTTTAAAGCCGTGATGTGCGAAGGGCTGATTAGCATTTGAACACCAGGGATAAAACCTCTGTCACTGTGATTTAAAGTTCAGGTGACAAGTTGAAGGAGTAACCTGAAAATAAATATATTCAGATATGTAGAAACATAAATATATTAAACACACCAAGTTTCAGCTTCATTTCAGGAGAGCACTTGTGAGGAAGATTTTAGATCTGAAAGGCTTGAATATAGTTTTTCCCTTTAATTTGTCACATGTCCAGTTGCAGACCACAGTAGACCACTGTAAAATAAACTAAATAAAAACAAAGATTATTTTATCTGAGAGTAAATAAACTAACGTGTTAATAATATCATTGTGTTTTCTCTTTGCACGTATCTGATCAAATGATGTATGAAACCTGATTTATCTACAAAATGTTATTTAAAAATCATATTTCATGATTTTTAAATAAAATAATAATCCATGTGTTCTTATTATCTGGATTTAAGCATAATTGAAGACCAAATGAAGGGCAGATATGTTGTTTGTATCTGTTTAGGGCAATTTCGTGTTGTTTATTCTTTTGAGTGTTATTTTAGGATAAATCTCATGATGTCTTTTGCCATTTTACGTTCATACATTGTGTAATTTGTAAGAAAACAAAGCAAAACAAATTATTCTGATTGATGTTTTGTCATATTTGTGTAACTTTTAAGCACAAAACAAATGGTTTGATTAAAATTTTTTCTAATTGTTTCAAAACATTATACACTTTTTTCACAACTACTATTGTATTACAAATTTCATTGCTTCCTTAGCATCCTTATTTATCGTACCAACCCTCTCCATGTCCTCTGTCTTTACATACATGAACCTCCTCTGAGGTTTTCTGTTTTTCCTCATGCCTGCCAGCTCCATCTTCAGCATCCTTTGTCCAGTATATCCACTATCCCCCCTCTAAATATGTCCAAACCATCTCAGCCTTATCTCTCTAACCCTTGTCTCAAAACCTCTCGACCTGAGCTGTTCCATCTCCTGTGTTTTTCCCAGTGTCACAGTCTCCAAACCACAGATCATAGCAGGTCTCACTACCATCTCTTAAACCCTCCCTTTCACTCTTGTTGCTATCCTTCTGTGACAAATCACCCCTGAAACTAGTCTCCACCCTGTGATCTCAACACTGTCCTCATATACGTCCTATTTCTCTCTTGGCACCCATGTTTCCTCTAGAGCCACAAAAATACAGCTTTAAAAATTTTAAAAAGTGCCATCAGAAGAAATTCAAATGTGTCACATCACAATTTGGATGATTTTTGCATTCATGCATCAAATAAACATCAATTTACATTTGATTATTGCAACCAAAACATGTGCGACCTTAATCACTAGGACCAAATCATTATCATCAACATAAGCCTAAAACACCCGTTTTTGTCTTCTGATAGTGGCTGACCCCATAAGAGAAAAAAAAAAGACCCATATACTTTCTTTAAATGTAAGTATTTTGAGTTGATTAAATAAAAATTCACTAATTTTATTGTAAAAAGAAAAAAAAATACTATAGGTCATACTGTTTGGGTTATAAACAATATTTTCCCTTCAGTTAGGATCACTAAACAACGGGACGTCGAACTTTTTCTATAGCGGAACGTTTCTACGGAGTCGAATTTTTAGCGACGGACCGGTTTGGTTGATGAACACTCAAATGTTTACACGTGAGGTTAGTGCAGGGCTCCAGTTTTTGGATCCAGGTGTTTAAAGTCAAATGCAGCTGTTCAGATAAGAAGGTTTGTCTTTGGAGGTGTTCATAAACTTTTAATCGGTTCTGTTAATAACAATTTTAGGCTAACGATAAAGTTAGCTTGTTAGCTGTCGATGTTTAGCAGACAGTGTTTCAGACTTTTTTGGTCTTTCTCATTATAACCGGTGGCTTTGGGTTCATAGCTTTTTATTTACTGACCTACAGACTTAAGTTTAAAATGGGAAAACTAAGGAAAAAACACAACTGGAAGGGGCGACAGCAAAGTGACCCTCAGCCATCTGCAGATGAAGAGAAGACAGAAGTTGTTGTGGAGCTCAAAGGTAGGTGGGAAACATGAAGAGGAGAAAACATCTTTGACACTTCCCATGTCGTGCATTCTGTGACCCTGACTCTTCTGTTTGTATGAATCAGATGGGTCCATACTGAAAGGTTTAGATGAGAGCAACGCCTTGGTCCTCCCATCCAGCAAATCCAAGAAGAATAAATCCTCGCTGCCACCGATCTCCAAGAAGAAGCCCCTCACCAAGAAGCAGAAGAAGGAGCTGCAGAAGGTCCTGGAGCGCAAGGAGAAGAAAGCTCAGGTAAGGAATCTTCATACATTTAGTTCTCTGTGAGGCTTTTCTATTTCATGTCGACATTAATAATCAGACTGGTTACTATAGTGACAGTGATCCAGTGACAGTGATTTGGTTTATAAAATGATGAAAGTGAAGTCAAAGTCAATCCTGAAGATGTGAAAATGTTTGATTTTCCTCAGTAAAGGGGAGCAGATATGTGTTATGTGCCGATAAGTACTCTGACTCTAGATACAGAAGCTGAGTACTGAACACAATATGATGTGGTTCTTATTATTTTACTGTACCTTAGATTTTTCTCATTAATATTTTATTTAACGTCATTTACATTTCTTTTCTGGTTTTTTTGTGGTTTAATAATTTTGTTTTTCAGTTGTTCTTTTTTAACTTTAATTTGTGATGTAGTGATATTTTATATTACTCCCTGCTCTTTGAGAGCTGAATGTTAACAGTCAAGCTCACATGCCGTTTACATGCTGCTCTTTCTTCTGTCCAGAGAGCAGAGATCCTGGCCAAACTGGCTGAGGTGCAGCTTCCAGAATCCGAACTGAAGCTGCTGTACACCACTTCCAAACTGGGAACAGGAGAAAAGCTCTACCAGGCTAAACGGTAAGAGCACAACACAACGTGTTAATCAAGATGGAGAACATGTGTGATTGTTTCTCGGTGGAGTAAAAGCATCTCTTCTTCTTCTTCTTCTTCTTCTTCTTCTTCTTTTTTATTCAGGTCAGCAGATGAAGTAAAGGATGAAGACTCTGGCCCAAAGATCAGCAGCGTCAGCGGAGCAAACAGGAAGAGAAAATGGGAGGATGATGATGATGATGATGATGAAGAACAGAAGGCAGAGGAGAGCAGTGATGTGGACACATCATCTGATGAGGATGAAGATGAGCAGGAGGATGAAGTTAATAACACCACAGATATGAGTGAATGTAAGGAAACCAGCTCTGTCTGTCAGGAGACCAAACGTGAAGTGAAGGTGGAGCAAGATGGAGAGAAAGAGAAGAAGATTTCAGATCAGGAGAAAGTTCAGAAGAAGCCATCTGAACCAGCTATTTTCATTCCTGTTGATAGATCACCAGAAGTACAGGTGAGCACCTGACCGTAAAAGCATCCTGCAAACTAGAACTTAGAAAGGTGTTTTTGTGCATTTTCTTCAATTCTGCATTACGATGTTGCTGCAGGAGGCTCGTCTAAAGCTGCCCGTTCTGGCAGAGGAGCAGGTCATCATGGAGGCCGTGAGAGAAAATCCCAGTATCGTCATCTGTGGAGAGACGGGGAGTGGAAAGACCACTCAGGTGCCTCAGTTTCTGTATGAAGCCGGCTATGCCAGGTAGTTTGTCTGCTTTATGGTGTTGCCTTTGTAAATGTTTCATTGGAGGAAAAAAGCGTGTGTAGTTCGCGTCATCCTTCTCACTCTTGATTCCTGCAGTGACGGGAGGATGATCGGCATCACAGAGCCGAGGAGAGTAGCAGCAGTGAGCATGTCCCACAGAGTGGCCAAAGAGATGAACCTGCCCACACAGTAAATTAACCATTTTGTGTTCACAGTAATTAAAAAAAAAAACCCAAAAAAACCATGCAGTTTAAAAATATAAGTTTGTGTTGTTAATTATGTGTTTGTGTGTCTGTGATCAGGGTCGTGTCGTACCAGATTCGATACGAAGGGAACGTGACGAGCGACACAAAGATAAAGTTCATGACAGATGGTGTTCTGCTGAAGGAGATTCAGAAGGTATCATCTGCTTTCTACTGGGTCATCTAATAAATAATATGACAACAGGATGGAGGTGGAGGATCAGCCAGGGGGATGACCCCGCCTTTTTCATTTTTCACAAACGATTTCATCAGTTTGGACCAATTAAGTCAGTTCTAATGAGGAAAGTTCCATGTTATTTGTATTAACCAGTAGTAACAAATAGTTTTTGAATTGTTTTCTGAATTAAAGGTCAAAAAATATTTGCAGTTAATTCTAAAGTTATTTATTGCATCTTTGAAGAACCAGTAAAGGGATAAAAGAACATGGAGTTAGTGTTACTTTAATTTTCTGCAGTTTTGTCACAGACTATTTTGTGTTGCAGGATTTTCTGCTCCAGAAATACAGCGCAATCATCATCGACGAAGCACACGAAAGGAGCGTCTACACCGACATCCTCATCGGATTATTGTCTCGTATCGTCCCCCTCAGGAACAAGGTGGGAATATCTTAACGTTCCTGATTTACAGAAAAAAAAGAAAGTGTTGTTTCTGTAACAACTTCTCTGTTTCTCCTCCGTCTGTCTGCAGAAAGGCATGCCCATGAAGCTCCTGATCATGTCCGCTACTCTGCGGGTTGAAGACTTCACAGAAAACCAGCGGCTGTTTCGGACGCCTCCACCCGTCATCAAGGTGGATGCTCGTCAGTTCCCCGTGACTATCCACTTCAACAAACGCACCCCGCTGGAGGATTACACTGGAGAGGCTTTTCACAAGACCTGTAAAATCCACCGGATGCTGCCTCCAGGTAGGTTTTAGTGTTTATGTTTATTTACTACAAAAAGTGGTGAACAAAGAGGGGATTTTGATGAAAGTATAACTGAGTACATGATGAAAATATAATATATGGGTGATGGGGCGCCTCTTTAAGGGGCTGACCACGCGACTCGCCTAAGGCCATCTCAAAGCCCTGGGTTCAAATCTACACAAGGTGGCATCTATATTTTCCTGTAAAAATGAATTGTGGTGCGTCTCATTCGGGTAAACTGCAGTTAGAGTTCAGTCTTTCCACAGATACAGTCCCCACTTCTTTTATAACATGTTTTGCATTTCAGGTGGTATCCTGGTGTTTCTGACTGGTCAGGCTGAAGTTCACAGTCTCTGCAGAAGACTGAGGAAAGCTTTCCCCTTCAGGAAGGGTAACACAGCCACAGGTGAGCAGTCGGCCTCCTCACACTCTGACGTTTATCTGAGCTGGGACTGTGGTTCTGTGTATTTACTTGAGTTTTGTATCCAGCTGAAGATGAGGAAGCCGAAACCTCAGAGGCAATGAGGAAGTTCAAAAAGGCCAAACAGAAGAAGACTGTTGTAAGTCAACTTTCTAAAAAATATATTCTGTCCACCTCAGTCCTCAACAGATATTGAAAAGAAGTGTTTTAACTGTTGTCTCCAGTCTCTACCCCGAATCGACTTGGATAACTACTCCGCCCTGCCAGTGGATGAAGGTGATGAGGACAGAGAGGCGGGGATCGGAGACGAGGAGGATGGAGACTCCGATCTTGACCTTGGAGATGATCCTGCTGATGCAGGTAAGCCACTCTGAATAACTCTCTACAGTCCAGGTGGATGCGTTTCAGATGAGCAACATTACAAATTCTGCCCTGTTTCCTCTCCGTAGAGGAGAAGGCGGACGGGTCCATCCCGCTCTACGTCCTCCCACTCTACTCTCTGCTGGCCCCAGAGCAGCAGGCTAAGGTGAGATTAATATCTTATCACAGAACAAACTGATACAAAAAAATTCATACATGACAAGAGAAGTGCCAGTGCTTGTGCAATAAAGTAAAATAAACATTTTGGTTTTGCTTCTGGTCTGTCAGACTCACCATAAAACAATACTTTGAATCTTTACTTCTCAAGCAGAAACTGATTTTAAAATTTAAACTCTAAACTTCCTGATTTAAAGTGCATGCCACTATAATTTCTAATAGAAGCCACTTAATAGCTTCTGCTTTTAGCAAATTGCCATTACAGTTCTGTTTATCCCTACACTAAGGGTTACTTTATTGTCTCAAATTGATAAACTGCTACAGAAAACTGCTTTTTGATAAAACTAATGACAGTATGAACCTGGAATCTTGTAGAATTCTTATTAATTTATCTTATTTTCCCACAAATCTGAGGTGGACATGTTGAGGGCATTTGGTGAGCCTGTTATCCATACCTGAGGCAGAGTAAATAAAGCCATGCTTTACCTTCACAAACCAGGGTTTGAGTTGGCTCTCCTGCCAGGCTGTGACATAAAACTAGATTTGAAAGCTGTGCACACATCATCCCATTGCCAGGATGCATGCTGTGGCGGTGAAGGGCAGTTTTATTGTAAACACTAATTATTATTTTATTATTAATGCAAAGTGTGTAAAGTGCATTCTGCTCATTTGGTTTATGTGCAAGATGAAGGGTTTAGGAAATCTAAAAGCTCCAGTTTACTGACTTTTCTAAACAAAATGTAGCTTTATACACCCTTTGAGTTTTTTTTTTTTTCAGACTTTTTTCAGTAGCTGAGGAGTCACATGATGCTTTTATGATGACATCATGTATGTGCGTTCGTGTTGGCTGCAGGTGTTCAGGCCTCCTCCTCCTGGCACCCGTCTTTGCATCATCGCCACCAACGTGGCAGAGACGTCTTTGACCATTCCCGGGATCAAGTACGTGGTGGACTGCGGTCGAGTTAAGAAGCGTTTCTACGACAAAGTGACCGGAGTGTCGTCCTTTAAAGTCACATGGACCTCACAGGCTTCAGCCAATCAGAGGGCTGGCAGAGCGGGACGAACCGAGCCAGGACACTGCTACCGGTCAGTGCTGTTAAACTACGTAACCCTAAAACCCTAATTAGAGAAGGTTGTTTTGTTTTTTGAGGGTTTTTTTTTTTTTACACGACAAGGATTTTCACTGCTGTTTCTCCTCGTTTCTGTAGGTTGTACTCCTCTGCAGTGTTTGGAGACTTCACTTTGTTCTCAGAGGCGGAGATCACTCGCAGGCCTGTGGAGGACCTGGTTTTACAGATGAAAGATCTCAACATAGAAAAAGTCAGTAAAATCTGAAGTGCTGTCTTAAAGGGGAACAAAATTGTGATCACAGGGTTTTAACCAGAGTCATATTTTGTGTTTTCTGCAGGTGGTCAATTTTCCTTTTCCCACACCGCCCTCTACTGAGGCTCTAGTTGCAGCAGAGCAGTTATTAGTGTCGCTGGGAGCTCTGGAAGAGCCTCCCTGTACTGGAAGGTAACTTTTTGCTGTTCGATTTAATTGTAATTGATGAGGCCCCCTTTTTTTCTTAGAACACAAAACATATTTATTAAAAGGGTGGTTTTCACTTCAAAGATGGAGACATGGAAAAAATTAAAATGAAATCTATACTGGGCAGAATCCAGGAGGTATTGATATTGTTGTTTACGTACTTTCATGCATTTTAGCTCCTAGCTGATGACTAGCCTTCACCGTCTAGAGCAGCTGTAGTGAGTCATAATGTTGTTTAAATGGACACTTGAGCATTATCAGGATTTTTGCTTTAATAAAAGTATAAAATTCAGTTTAATTCAATAATAATTTAATTTTTTTATATAAACCAAATCACAACAACCGTCGCCTCAAGAAAAGACCGTGCAATAACGGAGAGAAAACCCCAACAATCACACGACCGCCTTATAGCAAGCACTTGGAAACAGTGGGAAGGAAAAACTCTTTTAACAGGAAGAAACTTGAGGTCTGATTTTTATCAGCTTGGTGAACTGAAAACACAAATATTTTTACTTGTAAAGTCTTTCTTGAACACACTGAGTAAACACTCACTACAGTTTAGAAAAAGGGAAAAGGTATCATTTTTAAAACAGTCTTGTGCAAAGTTGTAAACTGTTTATTTCTTATAAGGTTGAAAGACATGCAGCGAGCGAAGCTGAGCTGTCCCATCACCCCTCTGGGCAGAGCGATGGCGTCGTTCCCCGTGGCGCCGCGTTACGCTAAAATGTTAGCGCTCGGGAAGCAGCAGGATTGTCTGCCATACGTCATCGCTGTGGTAGCAGCCATGACAGTTCGGGAAATTTTTGAAGACCTCGACAGGTGAGAAAAATGTAAAAATTGATGCTTTGGAAGAGCAGGTCACCACATATAGATGAGATCAACTGTAAATGTTGGATGAAATCTTGAAATACCCTTCAAGCTCAGTCTGTTTTCGAGCCGTATATATGATTTTTTTATTTATTTTTAATAGTTATAATTTTTTTTTTTCCTCAGACCTGCTCGTAGTGAAGATGAGAGCTCCAAGCTCCATCAACGTCGAGCTCGGCTGACCCAAATGAGGAGGTTGTGGGCTGGGCAAGGAGCCTCGCTCCTGCTGGGAGACCTCATGATTATGCTGGGTGAGCTTACTCTTTGTTCAAGTTGCACTAGTGGTCAGTATTGTACAACAGTGTTTTAGGAAGTCTGTTAGATTGCATGCTTACCTTTTAAAGAGTGTGTTGTATGGCTCCAAAACCATACATTTCTTCCAGGTTTCAGCAACAAGCCGAATTTTGAGGTGAAACTGAAACAGCAGGAGGCTCTTCATTAGAATAATTTTTACAGAGACAGATTTAACTGGGGTCCATGAAATCTTAATTTTTAAATTTTGAATATATTACATATGTTAATAACTTGCATACCTGTGTGTCCAGGTGCTGTTGGTGCTTGTGAATTTGCTGGCTGTACTCCCAGGTTTTGTGAGAACAGTGGGCTGAGGTATAAAGCTATGGTGGAGATCAGAAAGCTCAGAGGACAACTTACCAATGCAGGTACATGGACACAGCGAACTCAGATAATCAACATGTCTGCTTCTGAAACACAGCTGCAAGTTATTTATCTTCCCTCCTCCCAGTGAACGCTGTGTGTCCAGAGGTGGGAGTCTTTGTGGATCCCAAGATGACTCCACCGACGGAGCACCAGGTGGTTTGCTTGCGGCAGATTGTTCTGGCTGGTCTCGGAGACCATCTTGCGAGGCGTGCCCAGGGAGAGGATTTGGTGGACCCAAAATGGAAGAATGCATACAAGGTAAGTCCCTTTGAGGTCTGTAATTGAATATTAGAAGTATATACTGTATTATGGGTCTCTTCACATCCTCATCTTTATCCGTTTTCACACATAGACACCTCTTATGGATGAGCCGGTGTTCATTCATCCAAATTCTGCGTTGTTCAAAACGCTGCCAGAGTTTGTGGTCTACCAGGAGATCATGGAGACCAGCAAGATGTACATGAGAGGTAAATGAGACTGAAAGGGAATAAAATCACATGTGTCCTCTTAATTCGAACTGACTGCCAGGATGTGTCTGATTCCTACATGTGTGTCACAACTTTTTATAGTTGAATATATAAAAGGGACTACCTTGTGATTAAAAGGTTGTTACTGCATGAATCTGCAGGTCCATCTTTTATAGTCTGTGGCATAGTCCTGATTGTATGGCTGCTTACATGCTTGTTTTTAATCATTTTTACCTATTTTCTAAATATCTTTAATCCCTAATTAAAGGATAATAAAGTGGCGCTGGGTTACTGAAACAAGATTTGCAGACTGATGCCTTTCCTTTATTCCTGTCAGGTGTTTCAGCTGTAGAAGCAGAGTGGGTCCCACAGTTTCTCCCGCAGTACTGTCACTTCGGCTCTCCGCTGGAGTCGCCGTCCCCGTGGTTCTGTTCTTCTACCGGTACCATCAGATGCCACCGTTCAAGCACCTTCTGTGAGTTCTCCACAGCAGAGCACTAGAGCTGAAACCTCTTTCTGTCTACAGTTGCTTAACTGCTGTGTTTCTCCTGTAGTCCGTGTGGGTTGGCAGTTGCCTGCAGTGGAGATGGAGTATCCAGAGGGCCTGGAGCGCTACAGGCTGTTTGCCAAGTTTCTCCTGGAGGGACAGGTACTGCTTTTTGTTTATCTTGAACAACCCTTCCTGTAGTTCATCCATCCATCCATCCATTTTCTTCCGCTTACCCGGGGCTGGGTCGCGGGGGCAGCAGCCTAAGCAGAGAAGCCCAGACCGCCTTTTCCCCGGCCACCTCCTCCAGATTGTCCGGCGGAACACCAAGCCATTCCCAGGCTAGCTGAGAGATATAATCTCTCCTGGTCCTCCTCCCGGTGGGACATGCCCGGAACATCTCACCCAATAAGCATTCTTGTCAGATGCCTGAACCACCTCAACTGGCTTCTTTTGATGTGGAGGAATTGCAGCTTTACTCGGAACCCCTCACAGATGGCTGAACTCCTCAGCATATCTCTAAGAGGGAGGCCAGCCACCCCTCTAAGAAAGCTAATTTCTGCCGCTTGTATCCACAATGTCGTTCTTTCAGTCACTACCTAAAGTTTGCGATCATAGGTGAGGATAGGGACGTAAATCCATTTGGTTTCCATAGTTATCCTTGTGACAAAAACAGCAATAAATAAATAAAAACACGGGAAACCTAGCACGAACTGCACAATGAACAAACCTGACAGGAACATTTATCTCACTCACTGTAATGTGTACTTTCTATGGTTAACAGGTTTGTCCTGCACTAAAAAAACACAGCAGTCACCTGCTCTCAAACCCCTCCATCATGCTGAAAACATGGGCAAAGTAAGTTGGTGCTCTCACACACACACTTTTATTCCCTTTTTACTGCATTTCCTAATTCATTTACTCCATAAACAAGCACATCTCAAGGAGTTTTTTTCTTTTACTGTCATGTCTTTGCCGTTTTTAGGTTGCAGCCCAGGACAGAGGCTTTCCTGGGACCACTAGTGTCAAAGAAAGTTGACTGCAGAGAGGCACTCCACTCTGTCTGGAAGACTGAAGAGAAATGTAAGCATTAATGTTCTTACTTTGCTTCTGATTTGGTTAGTTGTTTTGTCATCTAATTGTACAATGTTTTTTTCTCCTCCTCCAGTTCTGCTTACTGCATACTGCCAGTGGTTACCTGAATCTGTGCACCAGGAAGTAGCTAAAAGTTGGCCTCCTCTATAAAAGCCTGCGTCTAAACAACCGAGACAATGCAACAGACTCTTGACCGGAGACATCACATGGAGCTACATTTTGGCAGAGCCTAAATCTTTTGACTGTGGTGTCTGTTTTTTATGGTTAATCAAAGGGTGTTTACAATATCACAACACTGCCTTAGTATTAGTTTTATATTTTATTTACTGTACCACTTGTAAAGTAGATATACAGGCACAGTTGAAATGTCTTTTAACTTGTCATCAGTGTGCTGCTGTTGTTTATATATGTCTGATTTGGTCTTCATAAGACTTATAAACACTGTGACTGTGAGAAAAGCTTGTATTTGATTTCATGCTTATTAATACGTGTGCTTGAAGGTTAAAGGTCAACTGAACCACTTTTGCACTGTATGGCATTTTATTTGTCATGAGGATTATTACCAGCTTATGAGGAAAATAAGACTTGATGTCAACTTGGTCTACTCTAACTCTAGGATGGAGTCAGAGTCATTAAACTGTTAAAGCAAGTGGATGTTTACTGGGTGGGAGTGGTTGAGAATGAAAGCTCTGAATAAGCTGTGTTAAATAACTTGAAAAAGAGCACTACCAGGGGCTGATCTAGAAGGGTGGCATGGGGTGGCATGTGCCACCCTAAAATGTTCCCTTGCCACCCTAAGTGCCATCCTAGTCTTGTATATGACAGTGTTGTTTATTAAAATAAGACAGCATTAACACTTTGAGCCTAGCTACAGTTAACCCTGAATATAAATTCTAAAACTGAATATATTGCATGGTGTTACCCTCCTCCCACCCACCATTAACAAATGGTTCAGCCCAAAGTGCAGACCGGCTTTTTTTCTTGTTGTCAGTAGGAAGCGATGCCTAGAATTGTGCCAGAGCACATTTTAAATCAACACCACGGGCATTTCAGATTTTACACACAAAAAACAGTGTGAAACTTAAGTTAGACTTGTGTTTGTAAATGAACCGCCCCATGGTGTGTTGCTTTCTGGATTTTACACTTATCGAGCTACATATTTATTAATTATACAGGCTATAAAGTACATAGAATCAAAATTCACGTTTTATGAAACGGAAATGTTCAACTATGTGGGCTACAGAAAATAATTAAGTTATAGACTATATTTATATGAAATATGTATATACTTAGTGCATTTGAGTCATTTTAACCATATGTAACACCTGCATAGGTGGTTTTTTAAAGGCTGTGATTTTGCCATCCCATTTGATTTCCATTTCCGTACCGGAAACCCGATCAGTACCCCGCATGCGCAAATCTTACGTCACTTCCTCTCTTTGCCAACATTGCGACATTCAATATATTTGAATGATACGGTTAGCGCCCAGTTAGCTCCTAGCATTTCTCAACAGCTGTGCCTCCTTTTCGACTACCGGGACATTTAAACAATGGATAATCCGTATACAAACAAATTTATGCTTTTCTCCTCAACAGAGAGCATCCCCCGATTGAACAACAGCGCCGTAAAATAAGAAGAATGGCGCCAAATTACAGAGTTAATAATACAGACTTTGTAATGTCTCACATGAAGATTCATCAACCAGATGATGTGTTTACTGACAATTGACAGTGATAGTGGACATCATCATCACTATTCCAATCAATCCTCTCCACACAGACAAGCATAAACACACTCGACTATCACTAAATGAAATTTAACACACTTTTGAAATCACGCTAATTCAGTTTACAATAGGGTTCGTTCGCTCGGTCAGCAGGAGGCGGTATCCTCGAACACTGGGGAGTAAACTGCCATTAAACGAACAGAAGAAGAAGAAAACCCCTGCACATGCGCGGTACGGATCGGGGAGTCCTGATCCGTAACTATCTTTTTATTTTTTTGTTTTTGTCTACATTATATTAAATGTTTCATTATCGGAAACATTTTAAGAGACATTTATTATTCTTAACATCTTAACAGATACTCTGACCCAGTGGCGGTCCTAGCCTGTTTGGCGCCCTGGGCGAACACGCCCTCTGGCGCCCCCCCACTTCAATAGTTGCACCCTTTTTATACACACTCTTTATTACTCTGTAATATTCTTGTCAATCTTCTGAATATTTATTTATAATCACCTCTATTAATCCTTGATATTTATAATTGAGTGATCTGTATATATTAGTGCTATTTCTTAAATGTGTAAAATCTGTAACATAATGTATTGTTTGGAGTTTAGTCTGCTACTGTTACTATTTTTACCATTTCTTCTTGGAGCAACTGTAACCCACATCATTTCCTTAGGGATTAATAAAGTATTCTGATTCTGATTGTTTCAGGGTGACCTGCCATTATCCAATGACACATCTGTTTATCTGTATCTTTTGCTCGTTTCTCCTCCTCTTCTTTTCTCTTTTTTCTAAACTGAGCACCTGGTGGCTTTGAACTTTTCTTGTCCATCTTCCATTGGTTTTAATCTTCCACTCCAGTATAAACACCCATCCCCCAACCCGAGGATCACCACAAGATAACCTAATAAACCTACACCTTAGTTCACAGAGTCACTTTGTCTAGGGTTTATTTCTGGGATTTCGCACAACCCAGGATTCAAATCATGAATACATAATGGGCTTGGATTTACAACATGATGAATGACATGTGCTCTATTTGGAAGCAGCCGCCCCCCTCCCCTTTCGACAGGTTGTGTGAGAGACTTCAAATCTTAAAACTGTAAATTATAAATTGTTATTGATCCCTTTACCCCGAGTCCTAAAGTGTATATTTATTTTCTTGCTCTTCTTATATTTATTGTTTGTTTACTTGTTCTGCTGTAACTGGAGCCTCGTCGTCTCGTCTCTCTACATACTGGACTGTATGTAGTGGAGATGACAATAAAGTTTACTTTGACTTCAGCAGCAAGCAGGCGCACCGAGGGCTCTCGCGCTCACTTTTCGCGTATAGAATTTCGAAAAAACATCGGTGCAAATTATAAGTCTGTATCATAATTTCTGGTGTTTTCGTGTTTGTTGGTTTGTTTTTATTTTGTTTTATTTTGCAAGTTGGTTATTAGATGCTGCTCCAGCCAGCCAGAGAATCCCCCGCCGCCCCGCCCTCTCCTCCCTGTGCCGCAAGCAGCAGGCGCACCTCGCAAACGGAGGGCGCCCTTGCTCCCAGCAAATGGGCGATAGAAAACTGATCGGTGCCTATGCCATTCACAAAATGCGCTGGCATGACGTCGGTGGCAGCATGAGTACAGCAATTTTGTATTTATTTATTTTTTTTGCCGATGCCCGTGATGCCGCCCCCCACCACGATGCCGCCCCGGGCAACCGCCCGTGTCGCCCGTATCAAAAACCGCTACTGCTCTGACCCGTAACTATCGTAAAACGCTTCGACCGGAAGTAGACACCTTTCGCGCATGCGGGGTACCGATCGGGTTTCCGGTACGGATCGGGTAGTATGCATTGTCATTAAATTAGAAAACTGAAACAAAATCTGAAACAAACATCATTAAGCGGGCGTTTAGCAGCGAGGAACAGAAACAGTCAACATGGTGAGCACTGTGGTTTTTCTCGCCGGTAACTTTGTATCAAAACAAATCGTAGTTGCTGCAGTTTTAGCTAGCTAGCGGCTAGCAACAGAACTACAGCACAGCATAAAGATCCACTGTCCTGAACAATTCATTTGTTATCTATTTGCTCTGAAGTAACCTGAGTTTGACTGACAAGCCTGATGTTTGTTCCACAGTTTTCCTTCCATGTGTTCGAGCACCAGCTGGCCCGGGGCTTTCAGAACCGTTTCTCCACTCAGTATCGTTGCTATTCGGTGTCCATGCTGGCTGGACCCAACGACCGCTCCGATGTTGAGAAAGGAGGCAAAAGTTAGTCTCATTCAAAGAATGGTCATGTTGGTTTAGACAGGCGGCCAATTCAAGGTTTCTGAACAAAAGATATTGAAGTACAGTATTTTCTCCCATACCACTCGTTCAAATTAAAGTATGTATAGGTGAAGAATTAAATAAAGACCTTAATCTTTGACCTCTGCAAATACAGGATCTGGTGATTCTGTTTTGCTTGATGTCATAGTTTGGTTCCACAGTTGCTTTTTAGAGGGAAAGGTCACTGGAAATCAATACAGAGTTGCTCTGACTGACTTTTATCTTGTGATTAAACATTTTAATCCTGATGGAAGAAAATGAAACTCCCATCCTTCAGAAGTCACTCTGAACATGTTGTTTTAGTTCAGTATGTTAGACAGTGCTCTCCACCATCAATGTTAAAACATCAAAAAGGGAATGTGTTTTGGAAGATTGGTGCATCATCAGTCCAGTACATTTAAGAGACTGGGGGAAATGAGTTTCCTTTGTGGGGTGTTTAAGCTCTCATTTAGAGATAAGGTGGGGAACTTAGTCATTGGGAAGGACCTCAGGGTAGGCCTTCTACTTCTTCACATCAGTTTAGGACGTCCAGCCATCTGACTAGGATTCCTCCTGAAGCACTTGTGAAAACTCAAATGTCTGATGAAGTCAAATTGGACATAGAGTTTGATGAGCGATGGTGTAATGTTTGGCAGGTTTACATGTAGCTAATTTTCTGCATTCACCACTGTATTGTGGGTGTAATATGTGCCAACATCCACATGGTGTAACCAGCTCCCTTGTCCAAACATACATCCGGTACCGCAAACATATCTGAAGTTAACTATTTAACTATTTACTGCTTTGTGGTACTTGTTAGAAAAGACAACTGTAAAAACAATATCCTCAAAATGTCCAAGTTTATGTTGGTATGTATGAGGTGAAAGTTGCATATCGTATTTCAACATATTTTATGAAAACACATATTTTCCTTAAAGTAACTGTTATTTTTCTTTTCTTTTCAGTAATAATGCCACCTTCAGCTCTCGACCAGCTCAGTAAGCGCACGTTTATTCAAAAACTTCTTACTAAATGTCCTGTTTACATCCTGTTTTTAGCATTGCTCTATTTTCCTCTGTTCAGGCAGGCTTAACATTACCTATCCAATGCTGTTCAAGCTGACCAACAAGAACTCAGACAGAATGACACACTGTGGTGTCCTGGAGTTTGTGGCAGACGAGGGAATCTGTTACCTACCTCACTGGGTGAGAAACAGTAATGAGTTTAATGTCACCATCACACAGGCTGAACTGTCTCCTGTCAGCAGTGGAGGAGCACTTACTTATTCTTCTTGTGTGGAAGTGGATAACAATGTTGTAGAAGTATGAGTTTAAAAATCCAAATTTGTTGGTATTTGCAACATGTTGAACTAAATATTCTTTGCTGATTAAAATCTTTGGCGATGCTGTGGTTCACACTATCTTCTCACAGCACAATGATTCAGGGTTGAAATATACCAGCTGGCTGCAGGCCTTCTGTGCGGAGTTTGGATGTTCTTCCTTTATCTGCATAGGTTCTCCCCGAGTACTCCCACCTTGCACTCTTTCCCCCATGACTTGATAGATGGATGGAAATAGAAAAAAATGAAGGCTCGAGTGACATTTGCTGTATTTTGTTCGCTGCAGATGATGCAGAATCTCCTGTTAGAGGAAGGCGGTCTCGTTCAGGTGGAAAGTGTCAACCTCATGGTGGCCACTTACTCAAAGTTCCAGCCTCAGAGCCCCGACTTCCTGGACATTACAAACCCCAAAGCAGTGTAAGGAGTACAGGCTGAAATGTTTATTTGAACTTTAAATTTTTATTTTTTTTGACACTTTATGTTTTAACATAAGTGGTTAACATTCATTACAGACTGGAGAACGCACTGAGAAACTTTGCATGCTTGACAACTGGTGACGTCATAGCCATTAACTACAACGAAAAGGTGAATCAGTTTCTTTAAATCATTGTTGTGATTATATGTGACCAAGGGTTGTTCTTGGAGAGTTTCCTGGAAGATTAAACAGGAGACTTCTGCAGTTTTAAAGTTTGAAAACACATAAAAAAATGCCTATAATGAATGTGGTCATGGATGGCTTTGATCAAGTGCTTATATACTCTGTTACAGCCTACGTGTGACGTGTGATTTTGTGTGTGGTTTGTTTTCGAGGCTAAGGTAATCTGTGTGTTTCAGATATATGAGCTGCGAGTAATGGAGACCAAACCAGATAAAGCAGTATCCATCATCGAGTGTGATATGAATGTAAGATCCCGGACTTCACTACAGTCACAGTGAATTTTTCTGTTGCTTTGCTTGCTCATGTGCTGTTACTTTGTTGTTCAGGTGGATTTTGATGCTCCTTTGGGTTACAAAGAGCCTGAACGACGGCCTAATCACCAGGATGAACCAACAGTAAGGAGCAAACGATCATGGTAACTGTACATTTTCTGCTTTGAACAATGTAATAAAACTGTATTTCTGACAGGAGGAAGAAACAGATCCCAGCAGTTATGCTGACATGGACACAGGCTTCAGAGTGAGTTCAAGTTAATGTGTACTACTACTATAAGTACTTAAAGAACATAATTTAATCTCTAATCTGTGCTTTATTTTCAGGCTTTCACCGGTTCTGGTAATCGTTTGGATGGTAAAACTAAAGGAATTGAACCCAGCCCTGCTCCCATCGCCCCAAGTGACATTAAAAGGTGAAAAGAGTGTCTTACACATTCCCATAAAATTAGCTCAACTGTTAAGACAAGCTATTTTTACAGGGAATGTTACACCTTTATTTAACAGCATATTGTGAAAGGGATTAGGAGAGGAATGACAGTCAGCTCAAACTGCTGCTGTTCAGTATATTAAAGGCCCCAAGCAGGAACCATTATATCTATTAGGCTATGTTAGAGATCTCAGACAGGGCTACCTGTGTTGCAGGTTTGGTCAGGCGTAAGTTGGTGAGCTGAGTTGAGACATAGAATGTGACATCTTGAGGCACATGAGTTTGTCAGGAGATATATTTAAATTGTCTGAGTTCTGAGCATTTTTATGTATATTTTTTTTATGCTTCATAAAAACAGAGAGGAATACCGGATTTATGCTGTAAGGCAACTAGGTACCCTGGGGCCTGTTCTTCGTACCTCGCTAAGTAAGTTAGCCGGATTTGAATGTTGACGATTTCGCGTGATCTTGGATCGTTCGGTTCTCCGAAGCTCATCTGGGGCTTGCTGTCATAGCAACAGATCCGTGGCGTAAACCTGCTCGGGAGCAGGTTTACTTTATGTAAACAGGATTAGATCGCGCCTCTCAGGTATGTCCGCTGCAGTTATATGAAAGCAAGAGCGATATTTCGCCACTGTTTTACCATAAATAAATATTAGCAATGTAACTAAAGATAATGTATTTGATTCTTTTATTGATTTCATACAGATACATACAGGTCATTTCCGAAAAAAGGAAATGTACTATTAATCATTCTATAACATGTAGTAGATCATGTCAGATGTAATTCATATTGTAGAGTAGTAATAGTAAATTACTACGTGCAATCAAGATGACAGACCACGGCTAAAAAGCGAAGGTGGATTTGGGAAGTCTGTCGCAGCCATGTCCTGTCCGTTTGTACGCGAGCAAGGAAGGTGCAAGATTGATAAGGAGAGTTTACAGAATTTAGCGTATATTGCGGGATAGACGGGATCCTTTAGCTCGGCGCGACGGTGTGCTCATAGAGAGATATCGATTCTCCCCTGAGGGTATTATTTACTCTCTCTCTCTCTCTCTCTCTCTCTCTCCCTATATATATATATATATATATATATATACTTACTGTACTGTATATACTTACTCCCGACTTACTGTGCATGCTTCAGTCACCCCTTGCATGGGAACAGGTAAAAGTGATGGAGTGTTATGTCAAACTACACACAAAAAAACCCACAATGTCAATAAATGTCACAGTACAAAAGGGGTGTGACGAGGGGTGCAGGACCACCACCTGTCTTTATTTGCTCTGCCCTTTTCTTGGTTGCTGTTATAAACAAACAGATTATTCAGGGTCTCTTGTCATAGACTAAAAGCAATATAAGTGATAAATATTACCATTCTGTGGAATATTTTTATATTTCACTTTACTTTTTCCCATGTTCTAGTGGGTCCTGTTGTGGCTCTAATGTGAAAGAGGATATGATGTAATATAATATAATGTGGAATAAAATAATATCACATGATATAATGTAATATCATGGATCACACTATGAGTTTAATTTGTCAGCAACTTTCTGCCAGCCCTCTCTCCTTGCTTTTGCAGCCTTTGCAGTGTTCCCCTGCGTTTTAATTAAACTCTGAAACTCCTGATATCCCTCAATCAAGAGTTCTTGGTCTGCTGCCGTGAAATACTGTGCGCACTCCTTGACATCTTCGCCGACCAATCACAGGGTTGCCGATCAATGTTTCTACTATCGATCGTAGCCCCTTTAAGCCACCCAGTGATCTCAGATTACTTCATCCAGCTATACTAATCGTCAACAACAGGTGCGTTCGGAGAACCGGATTAGCGAGCTCAAAGTTAGCGCGATGATTTGATCTTGGATGTGTCATTTGATCTTGGATGTAGTAAGCGAGGTACGAAGAACAGGCCCCTGGTCTTAACCCTGAATGCTAAAGCCTGAACCATACCATAATTGTCAGAAAATTCTTTGTTTACCTTTAAAAAAAACAAAACAAAAACAAAAACTGGAGTGGTTATTGAACTTTCTGAATGGTCCACATGGCGTTGCACAGCTTTGGTGAGTGTTTGTCTCTACTAAGATGTACTGAACAGCAAAGAAGTATAAAATATACCAATGTAACTATACACTGGTATTGTCCTACATATGTTTTTAAGCTGTGCTCTGGTGACAGCACACAGCTACACCACGCAGACAATGGTTTCCCAAGCTGTTGTGTGTCTAATGTTTCGTCACACAGAGGGATTCCCAACTATGACTTCAAAATTGGCAGGATCACCTTCATTCGAAACTCCAGGCCTCAGCCCAAGAAAATTGTGGATGATGTAAGTAATGCAAACAGTTTTCTTTCCTGGCAATTTTTAAAGTCTTATATTTAGTGTTCATGCCATATTTTTCCATTTTCTTCTAAATCTTCTCAGGATGATGCCATGAACAGATTCATCGCCTTCTCTGGACAAGGGCAGTCACTACGCAAGAAGGGCCGAAAGCCTTGAAGAGATACAAACGGGGAGTCTGACTTATGTGCACAGACCTATCTTATTCTTTTCACCTTCAGCAGGTGTATTAAAGTATTGGTTTTCAGATGCGTTGGGTTTTGCCCCTGTCCCTTTTGAAATGGAGGTTTTGCAGTTGATTATAGCATGTAATTAAAAGTCTGACAGTAATATTTTGCTCAAAAGAATCTGAGCAGCCTAAAATGTCAGCTCTAATTTGGTATTCACAAATTCAGAGTGACTGATTTTCAGGAAATGTCTCTTCAAGAACATGAAAAAATGACAGCAACTATTGTTCTTATATCAGATTGAATGATCTCCGACTCTGCGCAGACCCATCTTTTCCATAATTCTTTTTTTATTTTTACAATCCACTTTAAATATGCTGTTATCCACAATCCCAGTGTTACTATAAAATGGGAGCTTTTGGTTTTGATTATACTGAGAATAATTTTATGTTTGAAGGTTTTTTTTTTCCTGACTTTTAGGAATCTTTTCTTTTGCTTTATTTATATAGAAATAAAATGGTGTTTTGAAATGAATTGCACTCAGACCTATTTTTTGAGGTATTATGCTCTTTCTGTGACATCACTTGAGTCGAGTATTTATATATGAAGAAGATGATTAGTGGATAAATTATTGGAATTGGTGAGTTTACATAAATGGGTAAAATAATGAATGATTGAGCTCTCAATCAGCAATAGTAACTACAAATTCAGATTTGAGAAAACCGACATTTTAATTGTTTCAGAAAAAATATTGTTCCAAATAATTTATACTTTTCGTTCCATTAAAAGCAGAATATCTTTAAATAAACTGTAAATTCACAATGACGACCTTCAGCAATGCACACATTTTTGGTTTTGATGCTTCGTGGCCTCGTGTATTTTCAAAATAAGTGCTACAGAAATGCGGCAAGGGCTTTTGTTGTGAAAACTAAAACCGGAAGGAGTACAGTTGCTAAAGCTGTCGCAGCTAGCGATGGACAGGGCTGTGGGAGAAATCGCATGGAGGGTAATTAAACCAGATATTACGTTATTAATTTCGTTACTGATAACTTTTCCTTAGTTAATGTGATTTGCATTGTTTATGAGAAGACTGAAAATAATCAAAGTCAAATCCTGATGATGTAGGTCGCAAGGTGATTAGCTTTAGATGCTAAACCGCAAATTTACTCTTCTGTAGCATCTAGCAGTGTCAGACAAAGAAGATCCGAGGAGGCGAAGTATATTTTTTGATTCACGAAATGCACTAATATCTGGGCTTGCTGGTCAAATTTAAAAATAGCATGTGTGTAGTTGGAAAGTCAAATCAGCCACTGAGCAAACTGAGGGTCAGCCCATTCTTAATACGACCGCAGAGGGGCGCTGTTTCAATGTTGAACACTTTAGAGACTCAGGTTAAACACTCACCGGCCATTACGTCATGCTTGTACTGGGTTGGACTCTCTTCAGAACTGCGTTAATTCTTCGTGGCACAGATTCAAGAAGGTGTTGAAAACATTCATCAGAGATTTCCAGTTTGGCACGACAGCATCACACACTTGCTGCTGACAGAAATGTGAGATGAACATCAATAAACTTCTCACCATACCAGCCAAATGTCGCTGCAGAAATTCGAACTCGTCAGAGCAGGCAGCGTTTTTCCAGTGTTCCTTTGCCCAGTGTAGTTGAACCTGTGCAAACTGTAGCCTCAGTTTCCTGTTCTTGGGGAGCGGCACTCGGTGTGGTCTTCTGTTACTTCAAGGTTTGACATGCCGTGAATTTAGAGATGGTCTTCTGCATATCTTGGTGGTACTTTTGATAGTCCCTGTTGATTTCCTCTCAGTCCGAATCAGTCTGGCTATTCTCCTTTGACGTTGACAAGGTATTTTTGCTTAGAGAACTGCCCCTCACTGTATATTTCCTCTTTTTCAGTTGCTGCCATGTGATTGGTTGATTATTTTATTAGTAACAAGTAGTTAGACAGGTGTACCCAACAAAGGCTACGTTCACACTGCAGGTCTTAATGCTCAATTCCGATTTTTTGATCAAATCCGATTTTTTTGTCTGCTCTTTCACACTACAAATAAAATGCGACAGCAAACGCGCTCTAGTGTGAACGCTCAAAGCGGCCCGCATGCGCAAAAGATGTCACATCGTGGTGAGTTTTCAGTATGAAATGAGGTTGTATTTTTAGCCTAGGTGAAGGACAAAGGTTGATCCTCAGTTGCTCTTGCATTACTTTCATCCTTTGGAGGGGAGACAATGAAGACCTCGACTGATGTCAGTCACCAGAATCCCAACAGAAGTTTAAAGTTTTATTCTCATGTTTGTTTGCTTTGTCGCCACAGCCACCGCGGGCATGTGAAGACTACTGGAGTGAGTTTAGACACTGCAAAAGTTTAAAAAACTGCTTTCACCACTACTACACTTACGGTACCGTGCCGTCCTGCCAGCAGTGGAAAGAGGACTACCATAACTGCAGAGAGTGGGAGAAACATAGAGGCACCGAGGCTAAGGTGGAACAGCAAGAAATTAAAGTCCTAAATGGGTGACTTTGTGATCCCCTCCAGGCTGTATAAATACACTCACTGTATCTGTCTTGCAGGAGGCGTTGCGGAGAAGTGAGAAAATCCGAGTGGCAGAGCAAAGAAACTTCATTCCAGTGTGGCAGCTCAGGCAGGAGCCTCCTAGAGACTGGCACGTGCCACTGAACCAGGAGAAGCCTCAGGACTCCTGAACATCGAGTTTTGACAACATGCTGTGTTTCAGTTAAAGAGCCTGGACATTCTTGTGATCACGAGCTGTCATGAGTTGTATTCAGAGAACTGCTGTATGTAAAATGATATGTACAGTATGTCTAACAGCAGCTAGTGGTCAGCGATGAGGATTCAGCCTCTGTTTTATCAGTGAATATGATCTCTTTCCAGGCAGGCTGGTGTGTCATAGGTACTAATTCTGCAAAGCTTGTGTAAACTTAAGCACAAAGACCGACTGCACTCGGAGACTCTGTGAAAATTAGCTCTATATTATCCTTATTTTGACAGGATATATAATCAATCCATGTAATCAGTGATCTGCTTCATTCTCTTTGAAAAAGGTGAAGAGCCAGGTCTTTGCATGGTACTGGTAGGCCTATATGTATTTGTCAGCTGCTAAGCATATGAATTGACTTTAAGAAAGGTTAATTATGTAGCTCTTGATGCTGGAGTCAGGTCTATGGGATGTTTAATCTTACTGAAAAATTGACATGACAGAATCCAGAGTTGTGTAGCAGTTTTCTGCCTTATAACATGACATGTTCAAAAAGATTCTGGAAACTGGATCAATAAAAAGATGTAAATTTTTATTCGATTTCTTTCATTATTATAGACAGAAATATTAATGTGACACAAACTCACTGTAACTCTCACACAATGAATGACAATGAAGGAATAAAGACGCAGAAGCTGCATTTTTGCTTAGTGAATAACATTCAGACACACTAAACTACACAGCCATTCCTCATCTATCACTGTGTGTAAACTTTAGTGATATCGTTGTATTTCCCATCAGGAGCGTCATAATTGGGTATTGCTGGCGTATATGTGGGACCTTCGTGAACAAAGGGAATAAGAAGCGGGTCAGGCTTCAGCGCTGCCCGATACAGCTCCTCAGACTCCAGCTTCAGCTCCTCCAGTGCCTCCCTCTGTGCTTCCAAAGCCAGTTCAACAGCCTCCACTTCAGCCATGTGCTGCTTCTGCAAGAACATCAGACAGACACAACCCACTAAGTGCATGCAATGGAGAGCCAGGGTCAGATGTAACATTTTCCATAAAAGCTTTAGTGACGCAGGTGCGATAGGTAAGTGGTAACCTGTTTGTATCGACACCACTCCTTCAGCAGCAGGGCTCGACCTTCACTTTCTTCAAATGACAGCCTTGGAGCAGTGCGTTCCCTTTGAAAGAGAATTATGAACATCAATTTAAAGGACTTAAAAGCTCTATCCAAGAAAGGTATTCAAATGAGCAATTTAAAAGTTTCAAAGCTGTTTTAATGTCCCAGAGCTTCAATGCAAAAAGACTGATAAAACCATTATCTTTTTATCTTATTGTATATTTTATTCTACTGTATATAGTATTTTATTTTATTCTATTATGTACAGTTGTGTACTGTATTTATTCTTATTTTATTCTAATCTTTGCTTCATAACTTTTGCACTGTCCACTTCCTGCTGTGACAAAACAAATTTCCCACGTGTGGGACTAATAAAGGTTATCTTATCTTATCTTATCTTATCTTATCTTATGAAGACATCAGCTAACAATCACGTCTCAGAACTTCAGCCACCTTTTGCAAAGGCAATTTCTCTGTGAAAATGAGCTGTGGCTGAGGTGGTAGAGCTGGTCGTCTAGCAAAGAAGGCAAAAGGATCAGTCTGTGATTCCTCCAGTCAGCAAAATGTTCTTGGCAAATTGCCCCTAATGCACCTATTGGAGTGTGTATGAATGTTGAAAAATGCTTCGGGGTAGATAAAACTGCATCCGATGGGGTAAATGAGACCTGTAGAATTGTAGTAAAGTAGTATTTACATTATCTTGACATAGATAATGTTTGTGTTAACACTCTTGGGGCATTATTGCCAAATCCATTCTTGACCTGTGAGATGTCATGAATAATAAAACTTTTTTAAAAAGCACACAATAAGTGCTTTTGACTTTTTTTTTTCATTAGTTTGTGCAATCCAACAAAGCTGATTTAAACACATAAGATTAAAATATTTTTAAACTGATGTGGAAATCATCAGAGTTGACATCAGCTCAGATTTTCTTCACTGGCTGTGGAGCACAGCGTTCTCAAAGGATGCCGTGGTATGAGCCATGACACATTAATTTTACACATTGGATTTATAGAGCTGCTTGATCTGTTGATCAAGCAGATCTATTTAGGAATAAAATCACATTGCTTATCCGTTCTAATGATCTTCAAAAAATGCCCTGCTTCTGATGATCCATACCTGCCCAGCAGCTTTAGTTCATTTGCTGACAAGAAGAAATTTAATGTGTGTTATCATACTGAGCACTGTAAGTTAATGTTTCAATACAAATTTGACCTCATTATCTCAAATGACATTTATGCACATAGACTGAAATGAGCTCCACCTTGTTTCATCCAAGCATTTGGTTGGAGTGACGAAGTCCTCTATGGGGATAAGCTCAGGTGGAACTTTCTCCAGTTTCTTCAGCTTCTTTTTCAGGCGCTCTCTCAACATCTGTTCCCTTCTCGGGTCAACTTTCTTCTTCTTTTTTGGCTCAGCTCTTGAATAACACAGATCACACCTCTATGTTAATATATTCAGCCACAAGATAGAGCTTTGCTGAGAAGTACTGTTAGCATCACAAACCATCATAACATTGGTGGATTAAGTTTTTAATTTAAAATATTGATGAAATGACAATTGTGGTAAACCTCGGTCATGACTTGGTTTGTGAGCCTGAGCCTGAATCATACCTCAGTGGAGCAGATGTCTTCAGGGTCATCACTGGTGCAAACCAAGGACTCTGTACAAGATGGTGATGTTCTCCCAACAGAGAGCTGCAGAATAGAGTACAGGTCATTTCTCTACTAAGTTTGTATATTCTTTGAAGAAGACAGTCTTAAGAGTGCTACTATCCTTGCTGCAAATAAGATGCTTGTCTACAAACATTTTCAATCCTGGCCACTCCCAGTGAAAATTTTAACATCTTCATCTCTGTCGCCTCCGGCTCAGTCTCCTGTCTTTTTATTGATGCCACTCTCCAACTACCATCTTGTAAACCTTCTCTTTCACTTCTGTCACAAATCACCCCTGATGCTCATCTCCACCCTGCCTGCACTCTCTTTTTCCATCTCTTTTGTGCACTGTCATTTGCTTTGGATGTTTAACCCCAGGTATTTAACCATCCACCTTCACAATCTTTGCTCTTTTCAGCCTCATGAGCACAGTTGTCTGCCTCTCACTCACACACGTGTTCTGTCCTGCTTTTGATTTTCATTTCCCATCTTTCAAAGCAGACATTCACCTCTCCAAGCTCTCTTTCACCTGCTCTCTACTTTTGGTACAGATCACAATGTCGTCTGCAAATATTATAGTGCACAGAGACTCCTGACTGACCTAATCTATCCATCTTCATTGCAAACAAGAAGGGGCACAGAGCAGTTCCCTGATGCTGATCCAGGTCGAGCCCATCTGTCATTCCTACCGCACACTTCACCACTGTTTATCTGTCCTCATACATGTCCTGCACCACCCTGATACTTCTCTTGGCACCCCATCATATGGTTTATCTAGATTCATAAATGCACAGTGAAACTTCTTCTGACCTTCTCTATACTTCTCCATCAACAGTATCAAAGCAAAGATCGCATCTGTACTCTTTCTCAGCATGAAACCATACTCTCAACAGCTACATCCCTCTGTAGTCACGACAGCTCTGCTCATCACCTTTGTTACTGAACAAGCACACTTCTTCTCTATTAAAGCACTGAATAACCTTAGCTATATTAGCTCCACACAGCTAACGCACTTCGTTCACATCGTACATCAATCACTCACCTCGACGGCATGGCCTGCCGCGATAAAACCCTGCAAAGACATCGCGAAAGAGCCAAAGACATGTTTTAATTACGTTTCCGTTTCCTCCTTTAACTCAGTTTTGGGTCCAGGACAACAAACATTCACATGTCGTCCCCTGGAGTGACAGCCCCCCACACACACGTCGCTGAAAGATGACGCTTCAAACAGGCGGGCGCACACTTCAACGTCCGCACTTTCGCTTATTTAAAAAGCTTGAAAAAAAAAATCAGAGACAGATATTGGATATGTGATAATCCGCTAATATATTAATTAATAAAACAATAAGATAAACAGTAAAAAAAAATAGTAACATTGCGTTGTGTAGATATTTATGTGTAAATATTTTGTTGAATCTTCATGGAGGAGTAAAACGTTACCGAGCTGCAGTATTTGGGGGAAAGGTCACAGTGGTCTCAGGCTTTTATATCCTCCACGCAGCGAGATATCAGCCTAAAACTTTGATCCGGTCATCGCTGGATTGTTGAGTCTGCATCATGGCACTTCTCAGAGGTAAACAAACACCATTCAGTTCATTTCAGCAGTAAGACCTCTGGGACGGGATTTTCTGGTGGGGCGTTTGAAAGTATCTGGGTCACACTGCTGTGCAACAGTGCTTTAAAATCGACCTTTTTATTCATTTTATATGCAAAGAAGGCTCGTTTCCACATAGTTTCACTGCAATGTAGGCGAAAGGTGACAAGATGGTGGCAGTATTATTTAAACAGCTGCTCCTTCCTGCTACTCAACTCAAAACTGTAAACATGTATTTGAACATTTAATCAGAAACCTTTCACAACTTTGAGGACACCGGTTTGCTTTTGTTATGCCCACACTTTTTTGGTTTAGAAAATTACAGCTTTCAGCTGTAATATTCATGTGTGTGAATATTACAGCTGAAGGTATATGCTGTAGCATATGCTGTGATGCGTTTACCTAAGTGAAGGTGAAACCGTGCTTTAAATCTGTTTTAATTATCTGTTTAATAGATTACAAATATACATTGCATGTTCCACATACATTACTTAATTTGCATTATTGTGTTTCCTGATTTTGCTATTCGTATTTTTCCATATTATGTGTTTATATATCATCGAAAAAAAGGATAGAACATCAAAAAAGTTGGGTAGCAGTATTTCATTTGAGTTTTTCCTCATATGGCAATTACATCATGAATATGGAGTAAATGTTTAAAGAAATTATCTATAAGGACTTTGGATTACTGGTCATTGAGCCATTTTATATGCAACATATCAGCAGCTCCCAACATTTTTTCTCCCATCTTACATGCCCAGCCATTCAATCACTCCTTTGAGTTATTATTCCATTTAAACACTAAGTAATTATCCACGAAAGTATTGATAACCAGAGTTTCAACAGCTTGTCACTACTGTTGTCTAATTAACCACTTATGCAGTCCTCTTTAATACTTTCTGCTGCAAATTCATTGCATTATTTTATGTTTAACTTTTCTGCTTAAACCTATCAGTTTCAAAAAGGTAAACAAAATGACTAGTCAAAAAAGCTTTATAGTGGATTTATAAATAAATACATTTTTATTAATTCACAAATCTCTGAGTTTGGTCCAGTGCCCCCATTCAGAGTGGAGGGAACATATTACTCAACATTAAACAGACTCCAGCTGTATGCGTCAGGTGTTACTATAATATTTGCAAACTCAATTCTAGGTCAAAGCATCCTGCATTTCCTGACACGTAGCAGACATTAGTCGATAGTTCAGTGTCCCTCTAAAACTAAAAAAGGTCCATCAGTGCAGCATTTCAAAATAGAGATCAGTCCTATTAAGGTACTGTGAACTTTAAACCCCTTTTTTTTTTTTCCTCTCAAAAATGTTGCTGTGACTTCCAGATCAATTTTTGGCAGATTATCAATCAGGCCCCAAATGCAGAAACAGTGAATTTAAAGAGAAAAAAAAGAACATACACCAACCTGACAGGAGCTGAGGCCTGTGCTACAAAACAGGATTTCATCTTAGCCAGGGAACCTCAGGTTTAACCCCAGGTTTTCTGCACCAAGGTGAATCTCTTACAGGGTATATTGCCAGAGTAGCTCCTGAAAACCTACTTCAGATTAGAGGACAGGTATGAAATGAAATGGCATCACTATTCCTGGAAGATTTCTCAGATCCCTGTGTGCAGATGGGTCTAAATTCCGAGTTTCAGTTTATTCCAAATTTGAATTCTGTTTTAATTTATTCTTTACTTGCTCTCAGACTGTTAAAACCTCACCAGGGCTCCAGCTGTAGTAAGTAAATATTAGCTTGAATTAATGTTTTAGTGACAGTTTTAGATTTTCTTTCAGCTGCTGCTTCAGAGGCATTTAGTCTGAGAGCAAGTAAAAATGAAAGAAACAGAATTCAGATGGAGGCTTTGTCTACATACAAATTTGAAATACACTTAGCGAGTAGGCTACAAATAGGTGAACTGTTTTAGAATCATTCATTCCTATAAATCAAATGTTCTACAAGCATGAATAAGTTACCAGCAGCCAACAGGAAGAAATAACAAAGTTACTGATCAACATGGAAACAGAAGGACCAGGATCCAGGAATGATGACAGTATTTTTTATAGAGAATTATTTTGTCACTAGGTAGCACCTGTTGATCTTTATCATGGAACATAACCTACACCAGAGCAGGTTTAGTTCCCTGCACAAAACCTAACATCTTGATCCACCGTTATAACACAAAAAACTTAGGGTAATCTTGACATTAACCAGGTAAGACAAACTCCTACTTTGCTATACAGGCCTCAGGCCTCTGTACAAAGCAACCCAAACAGATAGGAGAAAAGAAGGACAAAGCTATATATACACAGAATGAGATCACTGATGAGAAACATGCGGGAGCGGAACAAAGGCGAACACAATCACCAGCAGGTGAAAACAATGGGGGGAATCAGGGGACTGCAGACAGGATGAAAAAATGACTCACAACATGAAAGAAAACAATCCTTTAAAGTAAAATAGGAAGTAACAGAGAGGGTCATACTAACATTTAATAAGCCAAACAAGACAATTAAACAAAAGTGACCAGAATGAGACAGAGGGAAGCAGCAAATAGAAACACAGGGAAGACCGTGGCTACATGTACTCATCATAAAACCAAACATCAGAAAATACGAAGAACAAAACTCACTAGTGAACCATACATACACAGCGATGAAGGAATAAATCAAAGTCACTGTCAGGAAATAACAACAGAAACACTATAGGAGAAAACCTAAACAGGAACTTTAACTTCAACATCAACATCAACAAAGAATTGAAAACAAGAAATCAGACGCAGCTCTATTTCAACACCCTGTAAATCATGTTGCGTTAGTGCTAATTATCCCTTCACAAATCTTCTCTCTCTGTCCCCCGCTACAATCTGGCTGTAGCTCAGTGGTGGGTGGTGTTAACTCCAAACTAAAATGCTCGTTTTTTCCTAGGTGTATTTATTGTAGCTGCCAAGCGAACTCCATTTGGTACCTATGGTGGAGTACTGAAGGATCACAGTGCAACAGACTTGGCTGAACATGCAGCCAAAGCTGCCCTCGCTGCAGGGGGTGTGGTCCCAGAGCTTGTAAACAGCATCATCATAGGAAATGTCATGCAGGTACTGATCACACATACAACACTGAAAGGATTAATTATAAATGATCTGACTACTGTATCTTACATTTTGTTTCTGATCCACTTCCCTACGTTCAGAGCTCAGCTGATGCACCCTACATTGCTCGTCATGTGGGTCTGAGGTGTGGCGTACCC
The DNA here is from genome assembly GCF_013358895.1 of Oreochromis aureus. Lineage (NCBI taxonomy): Eukaryota > Metazoa > Chordata > Actinopteri > Cichliformes > Cichlidae > Oreochromis > Oreochromis aureus. The sequence continues at coordinate 12,378,191 of NC_052953.1, read as the reverse complement.
ATCCCAGTGCCCGCTCTCACCGTGAACAGACTGTGTGGATCTGGTTTCCAGTCCATCATTAATGGCGCTCAGGTAAGCACTAAACTGATGAAAATAGTACTCTAAGACCCATAAAGGAGGGATTTTCAAAGCAGAAAACAGTGTATTGAATGTTTTCCTATCAAAATATAAACAAGAAAATTGATTTTTTAAAAATTAGTAACAGTGACACTTAGAGAGTACTACTTTTTGCAGGGAAAAAGAAGCCCTGCAGCTTCTCTGTAAGGAGAAGAGAGAGTGAGTAAGATACAGGACAATGTAAGAGGTGGTTTCACATCAGCTTTATGATAACTCCAGGAATCTCTAAGTTTCTTACTAGGAGTGGAGATAAGTAAGGTGGGAGGCATTACCTGCCTAGTTGTGGACAGGCAGGTAATGCGAGATGGAAAGGAATCCTTGTGGTGAATGCTTGTTTGAAGGTGGCAGGTGAGCAAACTTAGGGAAGCCTTTTATTCAGCACACAATCACAGAGACACAGAGTTGAGAACACTGGAAAAACTCAGTAGACATAACCAAAACAAGCCTGTCTACTACTTTATGATGGCAAACAGTTCAGGTGCCCCTTAAATACCAGCCACTGATGAGACCAATGAGCCACTGGTGTGCTCAGTGAGCAGCAGGAACCCGTGCTCCACCCATAGGGCACAGCCTCCACAACCCATCCAAGACCAGAGAAAGACAGAAATGACCCAAACACAACAACCCAGTGCTGCACTATGACAACTATAATTCACTGGATGAATTATACGCTGATGTATTTTCGTTCTGTATTGTATCTCCCCAAATAAAAAGGAAGATTAAAAGTTTCTGATCTTTTCCTGTCATGTATATAAGTGGAAAGCAACTGAAGTGATATGTTTAAGACAATGTGTGCAAAAACCATCAGTAAAATGATCATTATGTATCTTACCCCCCTTCTGCCGCTCCAAAAACAAAAAGCCTGTCACCTTTTGTGTTTGTAGGAGATTTGTCTCAGGGATTCAGAGGTGGTCCTGTGTGGAGGTTCAGAGAGTATGAGCCAGGCTCCCTATGCTGTCCGTAACATCCGATTTGGTACGAAGTTTGGCGTCGATCTAAAGGTTGGTAGATCAGATCTATGAACACTTGATATAAATGTACATCACCATAACTACAATGATTTGGTATTAAACCTGCCTTCATCGGCCTACCAGCTAGAGGATACTTTGTGGGCGGGGCTGACTGACCTGCATATTAAAACCCCGATGGGCATCACAGCAGAAAACCTGGCAGAGAAATACCAGATCACCCGAGAGGACTGTGACAACTACGCACATCAGACTCAACAAAGGTGGAAGGCAGGTAAGGCAGACCCTGTTTTTTGATATCATTTCACGGTCTGCCTTTTAATTCACCCTCATACTCAGTTACTGTTTTAAACTCTAAGCTTTTACTGCTTTCTGTTTACAGCTCATGAGGGTGGTTACTTCACAGCAGAAATTGCTCCCATTGAGGTGAAAGCTAAGAAAGGCAAAGTGCCCATGACTCATGATGAGCACCCTCGGCCTCAGACCACTCTGGAACAGATGGCCAAACTACCTCCTGTCTTTAAGAAGGGAGGAACCGTTACTGCTGCTAACGCTTCAGTGAGTTTATGCTAGAGGTGCCGACTGTTCTCAACAATCTGACATGATCGGGTTTTCTTAGCGAAGTCAGACGGTCTGTGGTCACTGGGAAAAACAGACCACTGTTTGTTTGTTTTTTGATGCATTTGAGTCCCTTATTGCTATTCTTTTGTGTGTGATATCACTCCAGGATGTTTTTTTACACTCACACTTAAAATACATTTAAATATAGTTCATTATAAATTTTATCCAACCTCCTCCTCTTTCCTAATTGCACCTATCATTTCTATCCCCAGGGTGTATCTGATGGTGCTGCTGCTTTGGTGATTTCAAGTGAGGATGCTCTGAAGGAACACAAGCTCACTCCTCTGGCCAGAATTGTGGCCTATCACGTGTCAGGCTGTGACCCAAGCATTATGGGAATAGGTTAGCAACAGTGCTCTCTTAAAGGTGTAATCTGGGCACCTTTGGATTAAAAGTAATGATTACCTAACCTTTCTTTTTACTTTATTTATTTTAGGTCCTGTTCCAGCAATCACAGAAGCACTTAAGAAAGCTGGTCTGACTCTCAAAGACATGGATCTTGTGGAGGTTTGTTCCCATACAGTGAAATAAATACTTAGATCCTTTTTGTCATATACAAAGCAGTAATGCAACAACTTAAAAATACTCCATTATAACTAATTAAGGAAAGTGAAAATAATATGTTGGTGAAAGTGCACACAGCTGTTTTTGGCTGCTTCCTTATTGACAAGATTTCACCAGCACGTTTGATTTGTGTCCACAAAGGGATCCGTGACTCTTCCCGGGGTTGAACCAGAATCTTTCATTTGATAGGCAAATATATAAACCACTATTATGAGTAAAATTTACATATATACAGTTAGGCCCGTATGTATTTGGGCAGTCACATATTCTTTGTAGTTTTGCCTTTGTACAATGGATTTGAAATCAAACCATTAAGTTGTGTTTAATGTTGACATTAGACATTGAACTATAAAACCCCACATAATCCCACACCTTCAGAGGCTTGAAATTCATTGGACAAACTAACATCATTTAAACTAATTATTATTTTTTAATACTCTAATATTACTTTAATACTTTAATATTAATATTTTTAATACTTGAATACTTGAAAGTTGCTTTTTTTAAATATAACATAGCAACCAGCCTGTTGTGATTTATTTAGGAAGTAAATACTCAGGTGTTTTTGTTGTTTTTCACAGGTCAATGAGGCTTTTGCTCCTCAGTATCTGGCTGTTTCCAAGGCTCTAGGACTCGACCCAGAGAAAAGCAATGTGAACGGTGGAGCTATTGCCATCGGACATCCTCTCGGTGCTTCTGGAGCTCGCATCACTGCTCACCTGGTGCATGAGCTCAGGTAGTGTAGTCATTTAATGGTGCACGTTATCTTATGTAATGAGAAGTGTTCTGCACATTATTTAAAGTGACTTTGAATAATTATTTACTTTCTGACAGGCGGCGAGGAGGCAAGTATGCCATTGGGTCTGCCTGTATTGGCGGTGGTCAGGGTATCGCCATCATTATTGAAAAATGCTGAGAGAAGAACCTGCCAGCTGTTAGGTTTCCTGCAGAAGAATGAGCTACACACAATCACACAGTCCGCTAATGCTAAATAAAATGCAGATGATACATTGTAAAAGGGATATTTTTCCACATTCTCACATCAGAACATGTGCACTAAATGTTTCAGTCTTGAGTTGCCTTGGAAGTCCAGTAAAGATTGAGTGCTAATTGCTCACTGACATGCCTGTTCCTGTTTCACAAAAGTGCAAAAGACTTTTCAAACACGTGCCTAAAATTCAGTGCTGATGATGGTACAGTGTGTAGCATATAATAACAGTGAAGTTTGTGGTAGGACAGAGTGAGACTTGATGGAACTGGAATTTGCCTTAATAGCAGAGAGATTGAGAACATGTTAAGTTTTAATGCTAGAAAATTACCTGTGATGGCTCCAGCAAAAACTGATCTTGTACTTCTGTGTCAAAGAATCTCAAATTAAAAAAAAGAAAGAAAAAAAGATGTGTTTTCATGATCAGTATTTTACTGCTGCTTGAATAAAATATTCTATATGATTTTTTGGGTTAGTTGGTGTCAAGGGATTTACATCCCTACCCTCACCTATGGTCACGAGCTGTAGGTAGTGACCAAAAGAACGACAGCGGAAATGAGCTTCGTCTGAAAGGTGGCTAGCCTCTCCCTTAGAGATAGGGTAAGGAGTTTGGCCATCCGGAAGGGGCACAGAATAGAGCCGCTGCTTCTCCACATCAAAGGGAGACAGTTGTGGTGGTTTGGGCATCTGAAAAGGATGCCTCCTGGGTGAATTATCGGGCATGTACCACTGGGAGGAAGCCTGAGGGCAGACCCAGGAGATGCTGGAGAAATTATATCTCTCAGCTGGTCTGGGAACGCTTTGGTGTCCCCCTGGAGAAACTAGAGGAGGTGCATGCCTCAGTATTCTACTGTCAGATGTGAAGCCTTCACACTGAAACTGGTTCATGCAACAGGACAAACTACAACAGACTGGCAGAAAAAATCAAGTTGTTGGAATGGTTCAGTAAAAGTCCATATGTCAACCAGACTGAATTAATAGGGCTGTGCATTCAATGAAGTTAAGTGATAAATTAAAGAAGGGTAGGGAACATTTTTTCCACAGGTATCTGACACGGGAGACTGAATATGTCATACATAAAAGAAGATTAGTTCAAATTATTACTGTTAAAGGAGATTCTGCAAGCTATTGAATCATGGAATAGCATTATTCAGAACAGACACTGGAAAATCACCAGTCCATAGACCTGTACATGAAGCAAACTGGTAATAGAGTTGCTTTTTATTAAAGTTTCTGAATTTATACAAACACTCTCTTTATTATGCAGTCTCAGAACACAGCATCATGTACCCCAATTTCACTAGTGGAGAATAGATTTGTAGTCCGTCATATCAATGTAGTGGCAGCCATCCTTTCTGACACATGTTTAGAGTGAAAAAATGCTATTGTTTATATCAACATGCTCCGTTTACAACGTCCACTGACTTTTTTTTTTTTTTTTGCTACTGAGCATCCTTGAAATACACAAAGAATTAGTTTGTGAAAAATATTTTTTTTTCACCTAACTTTACTATCTGCTCTCTCCTTCCTGTTCCTGTACAACATCTCTCTCTTCTTCCTCCCCACTCAACTAGAATTATATTCATAGGAAAAAAAGAAAAATATAATCTTATGATAATTATTATAAGAGCAGGTTAGGGATCCATAATTGATAACAGTACAGCACACTACTTAGTTATGTAAAATCATCATCAATGAATGTAGAAAAACAGCAGCTACAGACAGCTTTATAATTTTTGGTGAATTTCACCACATCCACCCTTACCTGTTTATTTTTGCTCTCTCTCTTTGCCGTTTTCATCTTGCTCTCTCATTCTCTGTTCCCTTGTGCTGTCACCCAAAAGTTAAATGTTACAGTTAATAAAAGGCATAAACTGATCCATATCAATTTACAGCAATATTCAAACTGAATACAGACTGCTGCTGGACACTGACTTACAAACACTGAAGCCAAATTCGGCCACAAGAGGAATAGAAATTTTTAACAAACTAAAATAATAAAGTCAGGTCCTTGCTAATAAACTCTAGTGATTTAAGCTACAACCAGTGTTGGGCAAGTTACTTTGAAAAAGTAATTAATTATAGTTACTAGTTACTTCTTCAAAAAAGTAACTGAGTTAGTAACTGAGTTACAAGATTTTAAAAGTAATTAATTACTTGAAAAGTAACTATAGCGTTACGTTAAAAAATTTTTTTAACCCTCTGGGGTCCAGGGTATAATTGGCCATTTTTAACTACTTTTGATTTTCCCTCTAAATTTCACCTTTAAAAACTACTTACTTTGCCTTGTTTGGTATCATCCTTTTCAGCACAACCTCACATGTCTGAATTTACAGTTATGTTTTCATTTTGACATACTGTATTAACACAATTGATCTAAAATCAGGCAAAAAACACAAAATCCAATTAGAAAAAGTTATATTTTTTACTGTAACAACCACAAACATGTTTAATGAATCATATTTCATAACTTTAAATGCGAATATAAATTGTCAATTTTAAAATCCTATGCACAGGTTTTGAAAACAACAAAGTTATTTGTAGCCATTTACCTTTTACCCTTTTTTTAATAACCACTTCAAACTATTAGGTGTTCTGCATTAAATAAGATGCCGCACAAATAATTTGTGCCACTCCAAAAAAATAATTTCTGTCCACTATAAAGGAGAACATCACAGCCTGATACCTGCAGGTCTGACAGCAGCAGGTGTATCACTCATCCTGTTTTTTACCTGGAGACAGCAGTCGCCTCATTGTTCTGACACACAGCACAAAACTATCCACAACACTACACACTAACTACACAAGACAACACATTAACTACACACTCTAAACATGCTAAACGTCACAAATCTCTCACATCTCAAAACTCGCGCTCTCTTTGTTTTGTTATTTTATTTTTTGGTCATAAGCAGAGAGTGCTTGCTAGCGCTGTCCTAGAGGGACAGTAAACATGACGAAACTATTCAGGAAAAAAACACGCGTATATATTGATTATCATGACTCTGGTTTTACGTGGCCTATTAGCACAATTTTTAAAAACTATCACCTTGTTGCTTTGTCATCTTAAAGTGGTCGTGTGATTGGCTTACCACGACTACTTTATTCTTCCTCAGTCAAACAGCAGCACTCATGCGATTGTTTTGCCCCCTAGCTCCAGGTGTTGCGCCAAAAAGTGATCATGATTGCCATCCGCGGGAGCGCGCGCAGCTGCTTAAAGCTGTAGCGCCCAGATTACTTACGTGCGGTAAGCTGAACACAGCTTCAACCGTCTGTTTGTTGACGGTTGCGACTGCACCGCATTTTCTTGTTAGTAACGGTAACGGCGTTGTAACGATAGAAATAGTAATTAGTTAGATTAATCGTTACTGAAAAAGTAACGCCGTTAGTAACACCGTTATTCCCATCACTGGCTACAACAGCATGTTTTGGACCCTATTTAGAGAAAAAATCAAATTAAGCGGACGCTTTATAAGTCACAGCAATGTCCCCGCTTTATCAGAACAGTTTGAACTTTTGCTATATTTGAGTTAAAGTGTGTTTTAAATCTGCATCATGGATTTGTGCCACGGCATTACTTCCTTATTGTCATAGTAGGCTATGCGGCAGGCAAGGGTAGGATCCAAACACAGGACTCAGAGGCGGGAGAAATAAACCAAAAGAGGCAGCTTTATTGCAATGATACAAAAATTAGCAATGAGCAGAGGGAGATTGAGGACTTAAATACACACAGGATAACGAAAGGATGGGTGACAGGTGGGAACACAGGAGGAACAAATCAGACATACAGGGAGTGCAGAATTATTAGGCAAATGAGTATTTTGTCCACATCATCCTCTTCATGCATGTTGTCTTACTCCAAGCTGTATAGGCTCGAAAGCCCACTACCAATTAAGCATATTAGATGATGTGCATCTCTGTAATGAGAAGGGGTGTGGTCTAATGACATCAACACCCTATATCGGGTGTGCATAATTATTAGGCAACTTCCTTTCCTTTGGCAAAATGGGTCAAAAGAAGGACTTGACAGGCTCAGAAAAGTCAAAAATAGTGAGATATCTTGCAGAGGGATGCAGCAGTGTTAAAATTGCAAAGCTTCTGAAGCGTGATCATCAAACAATCAAGCGTTTCATTCAAAATAGTCAACAGGGTCGCAAGAAGCGTGTGGAAAAACCAAGGCGCAAAATAACTGCCCATGAACTGAGAAAAGTCAAGTGTGCAGCTGCCAAGATGCCACTTGCCACCAGTTTGGCCATATTTCAGAGCTGCAACATCACTGGAGTGCCCAAAAGCACAAGGTGTGCAATACTCAGAGACATGGCCAAGGTAAGAAAGGCTGAAAGACGACCACCACTGAACAAGACACACAAGCTGAAACGTCAAGACTGGGCCAAGAAATATCTCAAGACTGATTTTCTAAGGTTTTATGGACTGATGAAATGAGAGTGAGTCTTGATGGGCCAGATGGATGGGCCCGTGGCTGGATTGGTAAAGGGCAGAGAGCTCCAGTCCGGACTCAGACGCCAGCAAGGTGGAGGTGGAGTACTGGTTTGGGCTGGTATCATCAAAGATGAGCTTGTGGGGCCTTTTTCGGGTTGAGGATGGAGTCAAGCTCAACTCCCAGTCCTACTGCCAGTTTCTGGAAGACACCTTCTTCAAGCAGTGGTACAGGAAGAAGTCTGCATCCTTCAAGAAAACATGATTTTCATGCAGGACAATGCTCCATCACACACGTCCAAGTACTCCACAGCGTGGCTGGCAAGAAAGGGTATAAAAGAAGAAAAACTAATGACATGGCCTCCTTGTTCACCTGATCTGAACCCCATTGAGAACCTGTGGTCCATCATCAAATGTGAGATTTACAAGGAGGGAAAACAGTACACCTCTCTGAACAGTGTCTGGGAGGCTGTGGTTGCTGCTGCACGCAATGTTGATGGTGAACAGATCAAAACACTGACAGAATCCATGGATGGCAGGCTTTTGAGTGTCCTTGCAAAGAAAGGTGGCTATATTGGTCGCTGATTTGTTTTTGTTTTGTTTTGAATGTCAGAAATGTATATTTGTGAATGTGGAGATGTTATATTGGTTTCACTGGTAAAAATAAATAATTGAAATGGGTATATATTTGTTTTTTGTTAAGTTGCCTAATAATTATGCACAGTAATAGTCACCTGCACACACAGATATCCCCCTAAAATAGCTAAAACTAAAAACTACTTCCAAAAACATTCAGCTTTGATATTAATGGGTTTTTTGGGTTCATTGAGAACATGGTTGTTGTTCAATAATAAAATTATTCCTCAAAAATACAACTTGCCTAATAATTCTGCACTCCCTGTAATAAGACAGGGGAAGCAAAACTGAACATGCAGAACACAGGACGAGACACTGTTAAAATAAAACAGGAAACAAACTGAGATGTAGACTAAGACACACTGGCTTGACACTGGGGCCAGGCGAGAAACAGACATGGGGACGTGACTGACACTAAACAGACACAAAAGGACCACCAATCATTGAGATGAAAAAAACAAACAAACGTGAAAATAAGACTGACTAACCACAGGAGGAGACGAGACACTGAGAGAGAGAAACTTAAAAATCACAAGGAACTGAAGACTAATTCAAACATACTTAATAAAAGACTTAAAAATTATCATGAAACTTGAAAGAACAGAAAGTTTTAAATATTAAGTAACAAACTCCATAAACTAGAAAATGCTAGATCATAGTATGTTATAGTTTCTTGGAATTTACTGGTGCTTATTAATAGTTTGTTCAGAAAGACTAGCAGCACTACAGCTTAGAGTTTGAGATCTTGAAACACTGCTATTCTGCTGTAGTTGGTGCTGGAGTCCTGCTGCTAAAAACCAGTGTTAGAAGAATAATAAACCTAGGAACGTAATGCCATAACATCACTGTGGTACAATAAACCATTTCTCATCTGAGACTCTAACAAACATCTACCTTCTTTTTACTTTGTGTCAGATGGCAGAGGGAGACCAAGCTGCCAAGAAGAAGAAGCGAGGGAGCCAGAACCCGGTTCTGGCCCGGGGCATCGGTCGCTACTGCTGGTCTGCTCGCAGGGCTATATATAAGAAGAAGATCAAGACCGCTAAGACCAAGAGGCAGACCTGTGGTGCCATACAATTTTTTTAATATGGATCAAACACATGCCACTTTTTCTTTGCCACTTTTTTAGATGATAATTTGTTTTGCTCCAAGTGGAGAATAAGAGTAAGGCTAGACCGAAGGCTAATGTCATCAAGACTGTTGGAGGAGACAACAGTTCGGGAGGCCAGTCGCGTGGCCAGCAGTGGACACGATGGTGATCTGGAAGACGACGAAGCAGGCAAAGCAGGTCTAGGGGTCAACCATTACAGCGAAGACCAATGGGTGACAGCACCGGAAACGTCAGAACCCTTCAGGTGGCTTGGTTGGTGGCTTGCGGTGATTGGCAGGTGGCCTGCTGAGGCGTGGATTCATTGGTGGCTGGCAGCAATTGAGATGGAGACCCTCGGGAGACCCTTGGCAGGTGGAATCCACTCTGGTGTCGTGGCAGGCAGCGGCGTGGAGTCCATGGCAAGTACTGGCATGTAGTCTGTAGCATGCGGCAGAGAGAGACCAACAGGCTTGGTCCAAGAAGCAGAGGGCGGTGTGGCATCTGAGCATCCCACAATGCAATTAACATGCAACATGAACGCGACAACAAAGGTGGACGTCGAGGCAAGAATATACTTGTTGCTCTGTCTGTGCCTTTTCGTCAGAATCGGGGAACACGGCATTGTTTTTCGTAGCCATTTCCCCCTTTGCCGGGTTTCAGAAATGGCGGTGTTGATATTCATGAACAAAATGCTCTCATGAATACACTCATGAGTATCACAATTTAGGACCTTCTCAGATTGCTTGGAACTGTGGCCGAGGAGGTACTAAAAAAGTATCTGGTACCAGGTACTCTGACCAAATGGAAAACCCTGAAAACTGAGGCAAACCGAACCGAGTTGATCCGAGGAGGTATTTATAGAAAAGGGGCTATAGCAACAGAAAATCATTATTTGGACTACAAGTACCATCACACCTTAACGTAAACTTAACGTAACGACGTTGGGCAACACCCTTGGCCAGCGTCCTTATATACGTCACATGCCCGGATGTCGGTCTTTTTTTCATAGCAAAGGTAAGACAGCCGTGCCTTCGTGTTACTGTAGGAAAACAATCTGCTTTCATCCGTGTTAGAGAATAAAAAATATTCTCTCCAACTATCATGAGACGATTCTTTATGTTTAGGCTATACGGTAAACATCATTATTGCCACGATTTATTCGTCATGTTACTGTAGATATGTTTAGATGTGCAGGTTTAGGCCGCCAGCTAGCCTCCGTACAGCCTGTAACGTTAGCTAGGCTGGTGGTAGAAACGTGTTGTATTCCTTCAGTCCTCTTTGTTATTTACTTTTTTAATTCGCTGTCAGTGTTTGGGTACTTCATTAAACCATGGAAATTTTAAGAAATTAATTTCGTCTTAATGAAAATGAAGAGGAGAAATGTCTGGTTGGCCGGGAAAGTTGTATTAAGTTGCTAATGGCTAGCTAGCGATACTTGTCATGGTCAGGGTTGTCAACTTTAGCGAGTTTTCAGACCCCCTTAGCGACTTTTTTTTCTAAAGAGCGACTAGCAACAAATCTGGCGACTTTTGCTGGTGTTATTGGAGACTTATGATGACTTTTTGACATGAAAGCATGCATCGCTCTTACTCTCAACAAGCAGTGGGTGCTGCCGTGGGCACTGTTGCTACCCGGAAACACAATCGGTACCACGCATGTGCAAATCTTACGTCACTTCCTCTCTTTGCCAACATTGCGACAGTTAATGTATTTGAATGACACGGTTAGCACCCAGTTAGCTCCTAGCATTTCTCAACAGCTCTGCCTTCTTTTCGACTGCCTGGGACATTTAAACAATGGATAATCCGTATACAAACAAATTCATGCTTTTCTCCTCAACAGAGAGCGTCCCCTGATTGGACAAGGCTCTGAATTTGGACACCCCCGCTGTTTCCGGCCGGACAATAACAACGGTGACATTTAACTTATTTTATCCGATAAATAAACATTTTAAAATTCAAGTTTGTTGTATATATATGTATATGTATACCCCCCACACAACAGCCCTTTTGAATTTCTCCCTAATTCTGAGGTATCAAGGTTGGCAAGTATGCCTACGCGTCCAAACTGCAATAGCGCATGGGCGAAGCCGCTGCTCCCGCCCTAACTGAAACGCTGTCAGTTCTTCTTTTACAGTTACTTTTTGTGGAACACAAGGTTTAAAACTACTTAAAAACACAAACACACACACTAAAAGTAACTCCGCCAGAGTGCCTATTTCGGGTCACTTTTGCAGGTCCCAAGCCCAGTTAAAGGAGGAGGGTTGGAATTGTGACATAAAAAAAAAAAAAAAATGCTAAAAGAAATTTAATTTGTAGTTTAAATATATTCTAAATGCGTTTAGTGTGTTTTTTTACTCACTTTATGTCTCTTCCACAATGTTATTTCTCTGGCCTACAGTGTTCGTTACAATTACATAAGCATGACCAATTATGCAAATTAGGCGATGACATCATTTAGCAACTTCTAGGGATTTTTAGGACAGCCAATAGCAATTTTCCTTATTGAGGAGTTGGCAACAGTGTTCATGCTTCTGCATTTGTGATGGCTCTTTGGTAGCAACCAGCCAAATCAGTTTCATAGTATTTTATAGTTTCTTAGTATTTACTGGTGCTTATTAATAATTCGTTCAGAAAGGCTAGCAGCAGTACAGCTTAGGGTTTGCGGTCTTAATACTCGCAGGTTACAATAGTTGAGACCAAGATGAGGGCAGACCTGTGTTACCACACAAATGACTTAATATTGATCAAAGACATGCCACTTTTTCTTCGCCACTTGGTTTGATGATAATTTGTTCTGCTTCAGGTGAAAAAGAAGAAAATTAATGGTAGACCAAACACCACTGACCACAAGAGTGTTGGAAGAGACAACTGTTCAGGAGGTTGGTCACGAGTCCACCGGCAGACACAACTGTGATCTGGAACCCAACAAAGAAGGCACAGCGGGTCTAGGGGTCGACCATTACAGAGAAGACCCATGGACGACAGGACCAGAGGCCAACGACGGGGCGAAGGCGGGACCTTTCAAGTGGCTTGGATTGTGGCAATTAGCAGGCGGCCGGCGGCGGGGTGGATTGGCAGGTTTTCTGCTGCAGTGTGGATTGGTTGGTGGCTGGCACCCTTTGGAGGATTGGCAGGGGGATTCCATGCTGGTGTCCGCGGCAGGTGGAGGCATGGAATCCGCGGCAGGTCTCGAGGTGTCTGCGGCAGGCAGCGGAGAGGGACCAACTGATTCGGAGTGGAGTCCACTGCAGGTGACTCTGGTGACACTCTTCTTTCTGGTGCAGTCTTATAAGGATATTAATGACAAGCCACACTGTTGAAGTAGCAATGCCTCTGTAAGCACACTGTAACATCATGACATCAACAATACTGGACATAAAACCTGTCTTCAGGTTTATGTCTGTCCTGTACTGTTGCCAGCAGACAAGTTAGGAAAATATAACATTTGAATACAGAGTCAGAAAAGAATATTAAAATATGCAATTATAACTAGTTTTAATATAGTTATTTTTTTGTGGTGCTCTGATGGAGAAGGGTTTAAACTCGCCTATGCTACATAAGCTCCTTTTCCATTAGAACCTATTTGGGCCGACTCGCCACTAGACTTGGATCAAATGATTTTCCATTACAGTGTAGTACCTCGAAATGTGCATGGTCTCCAGACGTAATTAATATGCGAGATGAATGCTACAACAAAGGTGGACGTCCAGTCAAGAATATACCTGCTGCTCTGTGTCTTTTCGTCAGACTCGGGGAACACGGGATTGGTTTTTTGTAGCTATTTCCCTCGTTGCTGGATTTCAAAAATGGCGGTGTTGATATTCGTGAACGAAACGATCTTATTAATCATTGAGTAACGCCTGTGACCCAGCCAATCAGTGGCATGCAGTCTGACAATGTCACAATTTATCACCCGCTCGGATGGCTTGGAACTTTGGCAGAACAGGTACTAAAAAATACCTGGTACCAGGTGCTATGACCTAATGGAAAACCCTGAAAACCGTGGCGAACCGTGCCGAGTCGATCCGAGGTATTTGTGGAAATGGGGCTATAGCAACAAAAAATCATTATGTGGACTACAAGTACCATCACATCATGTAAACAACGTAATTACGTCAACGCCATTGCCCAGCGTCCTTATATACGTCACATGCCCGGATGTCGGTCTTTTTTTCATAGCAAAGGTAAGACAGCCTTGCCTTCGTGTTACTGTGGGAAAGAAATCTGCTTTCATCCGTGTTAGAGAATAAAAAATATTCTCTCCAACTATCATGAGACGATTCATTATGTTTAGACTATACGGTAGACATCATTATTGCCATGATTTATTCTTCGTGTTACTTTAGATATGTTTAGATGTGCGGGTTTAGGCCGCCGGCTAGCCTCCGTACAGCCTGTAACGTTAGCAAGGCTGGTGGTAGAAACGTGTCGTCTTTCTTCAGTCCTCGGTTTTATTCATTCCACTAATTCGCTGTCGATGTTTGGGTATTTCATTAAAACCTGGAAATGTTAAGAAATCAATTTTGTCTTCTTGAAAATGAAGACGAGAAACGGCTGGTTAGCCCAGAAAGTTGTATTAAGTTGCTAACGGCTAGCCAGCGTTACTTGTCATGCTTCTGCATTTATGATGGCTCTTTGGTAGTAACCAGCCAAATCAGTTTCATAGTATTTTATAGTTTCCCAGTGTTTACTGGTGCTTATTAATAGTTTGTGCAGAAATGCTAGCAGCACAACAGCTTAGAGTTTAAGGTCTTAATACATTGCTGTTCTGCTGTTGTTAGTGCAATAGACCTAGGAACATATTCCCATAACATCACTGTGGTATCATAAATCATTGCTCATCTGAGACACTAACAAACATCTACCTTCTTTTTGCTTTGTGTCAGATGGCAGAGGGAGACAAAGCTGCCAAGAAGAAGAAGCACGGGAGCCGGAACCCGGTTCTGGCCCGGGGCATCGGTCGCTACTCCCGGTCCGCTATGTATGCTCGTAGGGCCATGTACAAGAGGAAGACCAAGACCACTGAGACCAAGGTAAGGGCAGACCTTTGACACCACACAAATCGTTTAATAATGGTCAAAGGCATGCCACTTTTTCTTTGCCACTTGTTTTGATGGTAATTTGTTCTCCTTCAGGTGGAAAAGAAGATTAAGACTAGACCCAAGGCCACTGTCGTCAAAACCGTTGGAGGAGACAAGAATGGAGGCACTCGTGTTGTCAAACTGCGCAAGATGGTGAGTAATGCATATACACTTGTCCTTGCTATTAAGATTTGTTTTATGTAGGTAGGTAAAATTTGGAATTCTGTCTGTTCAAACACAGACACAGTTAACGCATACAGTGTTTTTAATCGTGCGTGACGTTTATTGCCTTGTGGTCATGTTGTGGTTTTTTTGAGGCAAACATTTGTCCATAAAGTTTATATATTGACAACAACATACAACACGAATCTGAAGTTTTATTTTCTACTCCGACAGCCCCGCTACTACCCCACAGAGGACGTGGCCCGTAAACTGAAGAGCCATGGGATCAAGCCTTTCTCCCAGCACAAGAGGAACCTGCGTGCCTCCATCACACCAGGAACTGTCCTCATTCTGCTCACTGGACGCCACCGTGGAAAGGTGACAACAGTTTCTGCCATATGCCTCAATAATGAGTCAGTCTCATCAATTAGCAGGAGCACTTTCAGCTTTGCACAGGCTGACCTTTTCAGGCTGTAGCATCAGTTGATGATGTCACATTACAGATGAATATTCAGTTGTTTTCATGTCACCTGGTTTTTCTTTAATGGAAAGTCCACTCTGGGTGTCATAAGAGCAAGGATCTTGCTTTAGGACCAAATCAGCTCTGCTTGCCATAAGTTAAACTTGCTAGAATCACAAGGTGTTTTATTTATTTATTTAGGTATTATGTAATCAAAAACAAAAACTGGCACCCATAGAGGATTTAGTCAACACCAAAGGGCATAGTCATGAGTTTTGTTAATGTGGGTCTCGTATACTGAACCATAATGGACACTTTTGTTTTTCAAATGGACAGAAATATCACTGGAAGTTAGATTAGTACCTATTTGTGGTTCCCTCTAAGGCCCATTCTGAGCCATGAAAAATGTGATATCATGTAAATCTGTTGGCTTTGTTACTCTAGAAGAGCAAAAACAAATCCTCCACAGTTGAAAACTGCCTTCATGCCGTATGAAGGATCCATAGCAGTGAGAGCTTTGGTGTTGGTCATGTTTTGTTTGCATCACCAAAAGTCTAATTCATAGTTTAGGTCAATATAGAAGAATTGTCATAGTAATATTAATGATGATTTACAGTTTTATAGGTCAGCAGGCAGTTGATGTTAAATATAAACTACATTGAACGTGAACTGCATCACTGCATGAACACGCCAGTGATGCACTCAGTCCACAGTTAATGGACTTTGCCAAAAGAACCCGAGCTGAGGCATATTTCAGCATAGTTTGCTAATGATCTGTTGCACATTATTTTCTGCCATGAATTATGATAGAACTTTAAATTTTTTTTTAAAAAAGTGAATAGATGCAAAACGCATCGTATCAGATAAATTTTCCCTGAAAATAAACCTGCTGAAGGTTGTTTATCAAACACACTGGGTACATCACCATAATCACACCCTCACTACCACAGACATTGTCCCTCCTACTCTTGAATGCTGCATGGGCGAGTTATGGAAGCGAGCGTTCCCACACACTTCAAACTGCGGCTGACCTAAATAATACTTCAGCTGTGGAACTGAGAGGCAGAGAGGCCCTTCATTAAAATTAGGAGAGCACGTCAAATAGATTTCTTTTCTCCAGTCTTAATAACTTGCCATTAAAGCCTACTGGGCTTATTAAACTGGTCTACCCACTACCTTAGTTAAAATGTTAAAACGGTCTTATTCATGGTGACACAGGATATATGGAGCAATGGATGCAGTAATGTTAATTCTTAATTCTTTAATGCTCAAGTTACACTTTTTATTTCAGCGTGTGGTCTTCCTGAAGCAGCTCTCCAGTGGTCTCCTGCTCGTCACCGGTAAGGATGGGTTTTGTTATTCTTTAAATACTGTCATTACTTCAGTTATGCACATCGCAGTAGAACCTTTAATAAATTACAAGAAAGATGTTGAATATCTTTTAAACTGTTGTAATCTTTTTCCTTTGCACAGGCCCTCTTGCCCTGAACAGAGTCCCCCTGCGCAGGGCCCACCAGAAGTTTGTGATTGCCACAAACACCAAAATTGACATCTCTGGTATGAAGATCCCCAAAACCGTCAACGATGCCTACTTCAAGAAGAAGAAGCTGAGGAGGCCCCGTCACCAGGAGGGAGAAATCTTTGATACAGAAAAAGAGGTAATGTATATATTCTGTTAAAATGAATTTTTACTGTACTGAAATGAGCTTTTGGATTAAAGACGTCTGACTCGTTGGTTTTCTTCACGTACAGAAATTCCAGCTGACAGAGCAGAGGAAGGAGGACCAGAAAGCCGTTGATTCTCAGCTGTTGCCCCTCATCAAGAAAGTACCTCAGCTGCAAGGGTACCTGCGCTCTTCCTTCTTCCTGTCTAATGGCGTCTACCCACACAAGCTGGTTTTCTAAATGTGTTGAAATAAACAGTGACCGCCTCATGCCATGTCTCCTCTGGTTTTTACTTAAATTCTTTGCATATGGTCCTTAATAATGGCCAATTCAGTAGCACATTGTAATATACATGTTCATCTACATGGGTCAACTATCCAAAGCAATAAAGGGTGGAGAAGTATCAGAAGTGGTGTGATTTAAAAACGTAGTAGCAACAATAAAAATGAATGTTTACCAAGGAGCTTGAGGCCAGCTATGTTTGTGGTTTGGAGACTGACACAAACACTGAAGCCAGGGGATAGGGTTGATGAATAGGATTAGGAGTGAGTTCAGCTTATGGACGACTAATGTTAATTGGCCATAAGGTGAGATCAAGATGATATGGATGTGGAGAGAAGTGTTCTAGCTGTACTCTTAAGGGGTCACTACAGTGGATCATCTCTCCATATCGCCTATTGTTTTGTTTTTTTTGTGTGTGTGTGTGTTTTGCGTGTCCTCTTTTCATCCTCCATGGTCTCATGGTTAGCATCAATTTAACAATATATTCTCTCCCTCCTGGCATTTCAGTCTTGCCCGTAATGTTCTCCAAACTATTCACCACCTCTTTTTTTGTATGATACACCCCTACTTCAATCTTCTCCTGGTCGCTCTCTCGACCAGGAGAAAATCTTTAACCGCAATTCACCAGAATTTGAAGCAACAGGGGTGTCAAACTCCAGGTCTCAACGGCCGGTGTCTTGCAGGTTTTAGATCTCACTCTGGGTCAGAACACCTGAATCAAATGATTAGTTCATTACCAGGCCTCTGAAGAACTTCGAGACATGTTGAGGAGGCGATTTAGCCGTTTAAATCAGCTATGTTGGATCAAGGACACATTTAAAACCTGCAGGACACCGGCCCTCGAGGCCTGGAGTTTGACACCTGTGAGCTACCAGGTGAGTGGAAGGCCAAAGAGGTCAATGAAAAGGGAGGATTCAGGGTCAACTGATTCAGCCAAACTAAGAGCTTTATGAAGAAGGTAAATTTTAAGCCTAAACTAAAAAGTAAAGATGGTGTCTTTCTAATTCCAAACTCTGAGCTGCTTCCACAGCAGAGGGACCTGACAGCTAAAGGGTCCCATTCTACTTTTAAAAATACAAGTAAGGCAGGAGTCATCTGTTGGGATGAACTATTGTTAGGATAATAAGTTATTAGGAGGTCTTTAAGCTAAGCATGGGGGTTGATTATTCAAGACCTTGTATGTAAGAAGGAATTCAAATTTGATTCTAAATTTGATGGGGTGCCAATGAAGAGAAGCCAGCATGGGAGAAATGTGCCGTCTTTATAGTCTCGATGAGAACCTACCTGAGACAGGATGTTTCCACCCTTTTATTAATATTGGACAAATGTTAAAAAGCAATCCTACATATGCACATTTGAGGACATAATGATCAAAGTCCTGGGTGCGGTCAAGGCGGCCAAGATAATGTCATTTAGAGTAAATATAGACATGTTTCTAAGACTTAAGGACTGAGTACATTAGCCTCACTTTTGTGTCAATATAGAATAAAACCCTAAAAACATGTACTTCAGTTGATTTGTAACATCTGGCTTTATGATTAAAGCTAGGTGGCACCTGAATAGTAATGGATCTGTATGCAATGTTTACCAGTATTATCCAAGGATAATGCATTGGAACAGATCCCTGTTGAATTCTGTGACTCATCATTTACATGTCCAAATTCAATGTCTGTCAGTTAGATGCAATTCAAACCACTGTAGCGCAGTTTGTGTTCTAGTCTCTGTTATTGTGATCAATGCTAACAAATTCTGCACTGAAGTCTAGCAGGACAAGCCCAGAGATTTCAGATATGTCAGACTTTTTGTACCACACCACTTAATCCTGCATTTCTTTCTAATGGATTTAATGAACTAAAAGACGCTTTGTCACGTCAAGACCTGAGGAAGCACAGATTGGAAAACGCTTATCCTGTACAAATGTAACCCCATTACACCATCCTGGAAAGAGACCGGGAGTTGCACAAGTCATGATCATCTTGTTGATGGCAGGGGTTATAGATGTGGCTTCCAATCTGAAAGCGGAAATGGAGTGAAATGACCACAGCAGGCATTGGACCCAAACAGCTTAACAGCTACACTTTAATTAAAAAAATGACATGTCTAATGTAACAAGACAAAAATAAATACAAGTGTTTCATCTCTTTAACATGGCCACGTTTTAGTTTTTAGTTTGTTTTTTTGTTTTAAATCTTCAAAAACAACAAAGTAGAAAGCAGCACAGAAAAAGGCAGCGGCCCCTTGCCAAGGAATGATAAGTGCCTTTTGTGGAGTCAGTCCGTATTGTATATGGTCAGCTGGTGTCGGGAAAACGCTTTCCCCTCCTCTCTCAGCCAGACTTAAACAGCAGAATGGCCACCTGACCCAAGTAGAAGTAAATGAAATGCTTCGTCTCATGAGTCACGTAGCTGCCAAAGTTCCTCCCAACAATGCAGTGCCAGGTTGGGTTATACTTCTTGTCGAACTCCTGGGTGGAAGAAAAAAAATTTTTTTTTTTTTTTTAAAGTGCACAAATGTTAAGTGGTGCAGACACTTCCTGCAAATCCTATATAAGACAAGATGATGGCCAAAAGTATGTTTTTTTTTGTTTTTTTAAACAGGTGAAGATTTCTTGCACTCATTAGATTGTAGTGAAAATTACCTGACCATATCATGAACCATATTTTCAGATTATTTTCAAAAATATTAAGAAATTTAATTTTTTCCCTCTATCATTGGGCAGGGGTAACTGAAAGCACTGAATCTGGAGAAATAGAATAGAATAGAATAAACCTTTGTTATCCCACAGATGAGAAATTTCAGTGTTACAGAGCTCTTACAGCAAGGGAAAATAAATTATAAAAGGAAGACACAAGGATGTCCTATGAACATAAGCAACTGAAGTTTGTATATACAGGTAACAATGTACAGAATATGTATGGAAAAATTGGAAAATTGTACGGAGATATGTATGAAATGTACAGTCATCTAAACTTAGCTGTCACAGTAGGCTAAGTCACATTTTCCACCCATTCAAGGTAAAATATCTGGTCAGATATAAACATATACAGAAAGAGCTGCAAGAAATCACTGAACCCAAATTCCTCATGATATTGGTTTCTTTCCCTACACCACAGAGCTAAAGAATGTGGGCATGAGGCTTCTGAAGGACAGACAGTTGGAGAGGAACAGGTTTCCTCAGGAAGAGAGGAAACAATTGCAAATACCAGGCAGGGTGTGTAACTTGCAATGATGCACAGGATGGGTGCAAAAATAGCCTCACTCTTCTAGATTTTGCCTGCATGCTTAAGTACAGCCTAGTTTGTGCTTTTTAAAAATGTTTTCTGTTTAGCTTTACCTTTTTAATATATGCAGCGATGTCTTTCTCGATGTTGTACTTCTCCAGGGCCTGAGTGGCACACTCCACGGCGTCCTGCTGCATGTCCTCCGACATGTCGGCATTTTTGATCACTGCCTTTCTGTCAGACATGGTTGCCCTGGGAAACCAAAACACAGCGGTGAATTCATCATCCTCACAGGCACACTGGCACGCACACAATACCGCTGACTGAAGAGCCTGAGCATCCTAAGAGTCCTCATCATCGTCTGACTCCCTTTCAACTGCTTTAAGATTGTAGCGACAGAATAAGAAGGGGAAAAACGCCTATTTTAGAGACGACGCCGGTATTACATAATACCTGATACATAATATTTGAACTAGCTTTTTCTACAAGTGTTGCATAACTTCAATCAGCTGCAGGCTCGCTGGACGCGCGCTCTGCGTAGTTTCTATGGATACGCAGAACATTGCGATTATATAGTCTCACATTTTCCGAGATTTCAGCCACAAGCCTGTGAAATCAGACTGCACAAATTAAACCACATTGCTTCAACTGCCCTACGTTAGAAAGCAGCGAGAACGGACGCCTCTCGCTATCCGCTTCGGGGCATAAGTTATCAAAATAATACATCCACAGCTCCCGTTAAAACGTAACGTTTGTCAAAAATAGTACTTAATCTGAAGTAAGGTGTCAACAGAAGAGTGGTTTCCTAGCACACACATGGCCACATGCACAAACGATGATGATGCGTTAATTAGCTAAAGCACCATAACTAGCTGATCATTCATCCCGAAAAAGAAGAAAAAAGGAACAAACATCAGTTAACCTTACACGCAAACATCACGGCTTCATTTGCAAGAGAATTAATTAAAAACAAATTTCTGCATGCGAATTGCTTGATTTACCTACTAGTCTCTCGTATACTGTTTGTCTAGTTTTAAAGAGACGACCGCTCCTGAAGTGACAACTCCCGCGAAGTGGTTGACACAAAAGTAATGTGGGTGTGTAGCGGTAAGAGACTGCTGGCTCGACGTGTTCCGATTGGCTGATATTAATGCACAAAGCGCCATCATTGGCTGACTTGGGCCTATCTTGCTGGTATTTCTGCTTGCATTTTATTTCAACCCATCATGCCTTGCGGCTGCTGCCGTTGCCATGGCAATCGCTGTAAATAACTTGTACCACCATTAGGATTTACGACCAATTAATTTACCTTTTTTTTTTTTTTTTACAAAAACAAACAAACAAAACACACAAAAAAACAATAAAAAAAAAAATCACAATCATGTGTAGAAAGTTGTATTTTTCTGTCATTTAAATTAATTGTTTTGTAAGAGAAATAAAAAAAAACAAACCAAAAACCGTAATGCCAGAGTACTTTAAACGTCTTTCTAGTCGTCTTATCGTCGTTACGACATAATTTTTTTTAATGCCATAGAGAAATATAACAAATATAAATATATATTTATATATATTATTATATTATTTATATTAATTATATTATAAATATAAGTTTATATTCATATATATATAAGAAATAAGAAAAATAATATGTCTCAAAATTATTCACTCATATTTACATTAACCTAACATAATTTAACTTAAAACCTAAGAAATAAAAACAAAAACAAAAAACCCTGTTGTATAGAAGGGGAAAAAACAAATGAACAAAAATAGCCCATAAAAAACAGTTTTTGGTAAATGCAACCTACCCAGAAAAATGTCCCAGCAGTAAACAAACCATAATTGTTGAAAATATGACTTTCAGCTTATATCCCAAGGGTTATATGAATATGGTATATGAAGTATTACCTAGTGATTTACATTACAGATTTTAAATGTTATAATAAATATAAAATACAAATATGGTTTTTGTATTCCATTTACTTCACTCATACATACAGAAAATGAACAATTTGCATTAACCTCACAGATCCTTTTTTTCTTACACGTTTGTATAAACATGTAAAAAAATATTAAGTTGTTAAGTTTTATCCTAATTCAAATATTCAAGTTATGCATCTTTAGTCTATCCCCTTTCAAAAACAAAAGCGTTGAAGATATGATTATGGTAACCTTCACTACATAGATTTGTTTCACACAATCTAGATTACTTAACTCTACCAGTGCAGTCACACAGCAATGGAGCAAAACAAACAAACAAACAAACAAAAACCCCACCAAAACAACTAATTTGTCAGAAGATTTCAATGCCAATTTTGTCCCAAACCAGTTGTATTTGTAAATAACCAGCCTAGCGTGTGAATCATACATTCCTTGCATGTTTCCTTATAATTTCCAATTGGTCTGCCCAAAGTAGAAGACAAAAATACAGTAACATGTAAAAAACTATAATTTAAAAACCTTGCAAAACTAAAGCAAAGTGTTAAAGAGCACCATTGTCGAGGAGAACGCTCTGATGACCACAGTCTTCATCGTTTGTGATGTTGAACAAATGTAACAGGAGCCAGTCAACAGTAATTACTTCTTGCAGGTCATTATCCTTTTTTTTGGGCTTGTCAAAAATTAAAGGTACATATGAGGTAAAATAAGACATAATAAATTACTACTGAACATGATTTTAAAAATCTGTTTAAAAACTGATGCGAATGCCTGACTGTGAAGAATTAAACCTCAGGTAATTTTTTTCTTTCAAAGCATTGTCATATTTATATCACAATATCATGACTGGGGAAGAAAAAATTAAAACAAACACTAATTAAAATGGTTTCACATCATTTTCTATAAATGTCATGGCTAAGCAGGGAAAAGAGTAACACACCAGGAAACATTTATTTTTTTTTAGTTCTTTTCTTTTAGGAGAACTGTGGCTTTAATTCCAGGTCTAACTGTATTGCTTCACTCGCTGCGTTCCTTCGGCTCCCTGTATTTGTACTGGATGTAATCAAAGATGTCTTTCTCACTATCCACCAACAGAGGCTCCCCTGCCATACCTACAACAGAAACACAAAGGAAAACAGCTCATGTTAAAAGCTTATAGTATGAATCACTCGTTGGTGACGAATGATATACATTTTGCTCAGAGCTGGAGAAGAGTTCAGGGAATTCAGTTTTTTTTCTGTGGTTTTAGTCGTTGTTGTGTTTTGTTTTGTTTTTTTTCTTTTTTGGGGCCTAACACTCACCAGTGACCCCCAGTGGTCGTATAGTGTACTCATTGAGAGTGAAGCCCTTCTCCAGTGCGTGGGTCCTCATATTTTTATTGAAGATGTCACTGCCAGTAAAATACAAAACTCCACAGTAGTACTGATCCTTGGGAATTAACCTTTGAGAATAAATAAAAGACTGTCAGTCAGCAGGAACAAACTACATGTTAAAATATCAAATACAAAAATAGGGTTGCCTCTTTACTGTCTGTGCTGAATAACTGGGAATGCCTGGTACTTGAAAAACAGTACAGGCAATGTTTTAATTACAGGATCACAAATAGATCCCATAAATACACAAAATTACACATAAGAGCATAGTGCTTAATTATGATTACACATAATCTTGACAAAGAATCCTGAAGCAACAAAATGAATCCCATGAGCCTATATAAATGTTTCAAATGTAAATGACCAATTTAAAGAAGGGCACCTAATATCAATACGTCTGTGAAGGTATTCCTCCTCATCCTCATCATTCTGCTGCAGCTGGCAGACTCCCTAGAAAAACAAGATCCAGAACATCATGACCACAGTCATGCGCTACAGCGACTGGGTGTAGTTACAGTACTAACGACATTACAAATCAGTACATCAAACTCATACCTCCTTCAATAAGACAGAAAATAAACAAGAGGCCTCACCATGAACTTGGTGTCTCCTTTGGACAGTGTGTCAGTCACAAACCCGATGGACTCCAAATGATCAACCACGGCATGAAGGAGCTTTGGCTGCAAAAAAGAAACAGAAGAAAAAGTAAGATTAAAAAGACACGTCACCCTGTAATTAACCTGAGTGATGGAGTTAAGTCTTACCTGCTTCTCAGTCTGAGAGGTGTAGTTTGGATGGGTCAGCAAAATATCAATATCACCACTCGATGCAGCACCTGGAGGTTATGAACAGTATTAAAAAAGGCTGAAGTGGTATTGCAACCTACAACCTATGGACCAGTAACTTTATAAGAGTACCTCTCCTGTAGCTTCCACAGATTGTTCCAATATATTCTTGATCAACTTTCTCCAACTCTCCAAGAATAAGAGTCTGGGTAAATACAAGAAATCACAGTGTAAGGGCAGTCTGTATGAAAAAAAATAATTTGAAGATATCAGAAATATAAAAATGCTTGATCACCTCCATCTTTTCCATTTCAGCTCTTGGAATCCTTTTCTCAAACTCTTCAAAGTACCTAAAGACAGCAAAAAAACCTTTAATATCTGAAACATTTTTTCAATATATTAAAATACATAAAACATTTAGAGATCTTGGGTTCCTGAAAAGAAGGCAACTGGACTTCTTCAGGTTTGTGAAGACGTTTTGGATCCAAGAATCTTCTTCAGTTCTGAAATATTTGATGGAAAGTCACAGGTATTATGTAATACCATGCGACTCTCACTCAGATATTTTAGAACTGAAAAACCGTAAGACAACCATGATCTGGATGACCAAGAACCTACAAGACAACATCTGGAGAACATTTAGTCACACTTACTTCAGGCCAATCTGTTGATGATGGTTTAGCTTGTGCTCGATCTTTTTCAAATCTAAAAAACAAACAAAAAAACAAAATCAAGAATCCTTCTCATTGGAATTTATTCTATATTTACTTATTTTTTGGTTTCTGCCTTTTTTTCTGGATGGTAAGTAGAGAGGACAGGAAATTGGAGAGAAAGAGAGGGAAATAAATGCAGCAAAGGGCCACAGGTCAGCTTGAACCTTGCCTGCTGCGTTCTAGCCATGTGGCGTGTGGCTGCCTGCTCACAGCACTGAGCTAAAAAAAATTATACTAACCATACAAAATATGTATCAATTTAATTTGAGGCAAATGCTACACAAACCTTCTAAAGTCTTCACCCCTTCCTCAACAAACTTCCTGGCAGCAGCAGGTCTGAAGTGAACATAAAGCACATACAATATTACAACAGAAAGTCAATAAAACACTTGCTATATTCTAATTCTGAATATGAACATATAATTTTTTATCATACGTGCAGACTGAACAACCAAACAACATACCCAATTCCAGTAACTCTGGTGAGGAAAGTGATGGAAGAGCTAGTGTCATCGTTTCGGATCTGTTGGAAGATATAAATGTAGCGCATCAGTCTGTGTAATAACTCAGTACATATACATAAAAATAACTATTAAAAAATTATTTTTACAGTGTGACATCAGTAAAGTGATCTCTTAGACTCACCTTTTCCAGTTTCCTAAGTTTGCCAGTTTGCAGAAACTCATCAATCTTTTCTGCTATTTTAGCTCCAACACCATCCTATTGAAATGTGACAACAATCATGAGGGTGCTGCTCAGCAGTGTGATCTGCAGTGATTATGTAAGATGTGCAGAGAAGCTGTTGACAAACAGGCTACAACAGAGGCCATCACATAAACAGCAGCATGAGCACATTAGTGGTAGGCCAGATAAATAATGATGGGGGCGCTGCCAGGTTTAACAATGTCATTGTGACAGTGAAAGTCACACATTTTAAAGCACATGGAGAGGATGACAGATGACCTCTGATTTGACAACATGCAAAGAGAAATCTCCAGTTCTATATGCCAATTCTTTTGTTAAGAAAGAAGATATTTCTTTCATTTATATTTTTTATCTATCAGTCTGCCTATGACAACATATACATACATACACATACATACCAGTTTCTTGGCCTCTTCACCACTTTTGATTTTGTGAGGGTACTTAGAAATCGTAGATGCTGCTTTCCTAAGCACAGAAAACAAGGGACCGTGTAAGTCATAGCAAAAAACATATGTAAAATTGAATTAGGCCACTTTTTCTTTAGGTTAATTTCTTTTAGATCGTAAGTGTAAACATGACAATGCTATGATACAGCATACAGCAAAAACCTAATCATAAATCCAGGAAGTTTATCTTGTACTCTATGCTTTTCTGGTGGACTAGAACACTAGATCATACTTCTCCTATTATAGCTTATCTTAATTGCCTCCCTGCTAAATACAAAATCAAATTTAAAATCCTTTTAAGTCCTGAATGACTGGGCTCCATCCTATTACGTCAGCAGAGTCCTTCACTCTCGGACTGGAGGCTTACA
Organism: Oreochromis aureus; assembly: GCF_013358895.1. Classification (NCBI taxonomy): domain Eukaryota; kingdom Metazoa; phylum Chordata; class Actinopteri; order Cichliformes; family Cichlidae; genus Oreochromis; species Oreochromis aureus. Next base: position 12,351,569 of record NC_052953.1, on the reverse strand, counting down.
TCCTAAGTAACAAAGTTGTAAAGATTTCAGCCATCAGCCCCTTTCCAGTGGAATCAGCTTCCAGTTTTTTCCTGAAGAGACAGTCATCCTCTCCACTTAAAACTTCGTTTTTGATAACGACAAGGCCGGATCAGGTATCAGTTTTGAGCCACTTCTTAGTCACGCTGATGCAGGCTCAGGCTGCTCTGGGGCTTCCCATGATTCAGTTAACCTCTTTTATCACTTTATGTGTTATATACCACTAATGCATGTAATGATTCCTTTTTTACTACCTACAAGTTCCTGTTGTTGTAAACAGGTCACTACAGACAGTCAGTCCTCCCTGAACCTAGTTCTACTGGAGGTCTTTTTGGAGGTCCCCCTGTTAAAAGGGAGTTCTTCCTGTGAAGTACTGCTTATCCGATCATGTGGGGTTCACTCTAATAATGTAGTTTTTAAGCAACAAAAAAAAAAAAAGAGTTATTTCTCTTAACTGAAAGTGTTTTAAAGACATTCTAATTCAATAGAATGTTTCTTTTAACATGAGTCTATTCTTAGTCATATAAGAATAGACTTATATGGGGGCGTTGTACTAACACCATCATTTATGGCCGAGTGGACGTAATACACTTGAAACGCTTGTTTTATGAAGACCAGTGACTGGGACAGGTTTTCACATAATTATGAGCTTACCTGTATGCATTGTATTTGTGTATTGCTCTGTTGACATTTTTCTCGTAGTTGGCCAATTCTGGAAACAGAGGCAGTGTTAGGACAATGCAAGACTTCACATTTCCCTCATGCTACTTTATTCCTGCTACTTAATCTTCTGCCAACTCAGCTGAAGGTAGAAGGCATTTAAATGACAAGGCAGATAGCGAGCGAACCAAATCACACGTGTAAGCAATCCAGATAACTAGATGCAACAACTACAACTCTATATTTAGAATATTTTGATACCCGCTACTCGTGCAGGGTTAGTTTACCAGCACGGTTGGTATTTATATTTAATAACAGAACCCAACTTCCATGCTAGCAACGGTTAGCTGAGTTCAACAATCTCTTAACGTACCGACGAGAAAGTCTGTTATTCCCTCATTTAGGGACTCCTGCGGCGCTTTCCTCTTGCTCATTTTGAATCTGACAGTCTCTCAAATAAACACTGGAGAGATATATGGGCGTTTATGTAGGCACGAGAGCCTGAAGCTCTTTTTATTTCCAGCTAGCCTCCTACTAGCACGTTAGCTTAGGCTAGCTCTCACGCCAAACAATGAACGATAACGTAGAGGGGGCGGGGCGTGCGTAAAACGTCATCGTTAGCCACAGCATTCACATCTGCTTCAACTAGTATAATTATAGTATAATAAATAATAAATAAATATGACACAAAATGAATCGGAACAATCGAAAATTACTGAGTTCTAGTGTATTTCTATATTTATTCATGCAATGAAATTAACTAAAAAAAGCTGTAGTGTATTGTTTGGTAGGTTTTAATATTCCAAGTTACAAAAATTATGTAAGTACGTACACAGTAACTTCACAAAAACGTTCTTTATTATAAATCATTAGCACATCCATACCAAAGAAATCACATCTCAGCAAATGATGCCTAAAGATGCTCCCATGTTAAGTTTGGAGAACATCTGCCTCTCTTTTCTACATACAAGTGAGCAGTATGTATAAAGGACATGTTTCATGTATGAATCTTATCACTTCAATAATATTTGTTTTTTTTGTATTTTGTAATAAGCTTACAAAATGATTTATTCACATTTTAAAAATAATTTCACAACAAACAGCGTAATGTTATCTAATGCAACTAAAAAATGAAAGTTAATCTCAATAAAGCAATACATTTACTTAGCCACTTCCTTCCCTCCTTTTCCTCGTGTGTTAAGAATCTATTTTTACAAAAACTCTGTCCCTGGAGAAAATTTTTATGGCTTCTTCAATTTCAGAAAGCCTACAGTCAAGTTGGGCCCGGCGTGAGCGAATACTCAGATTGTCAGCTTTGAGAGGCAGGGAGAGCAGCTCCGTCACCAGGGAGCGGTGGGCTGAAGAAAAAAAAATGTCAGAAACACATAATTAGTGAGGCAACTACTGATGTTCATTCTGTACTATTTACTGTACTTACTAAGCTGCTGTTATTGTGACGGATGGCTGAGCACTGGAGGAAGAAATAATAGGCTTTTCAACAGACTGACAGCCCAGTCTTTTTTCCCCCTTTTTTTCCTACAGCAGTGGATTAGTTTGCCATATTTATAGTCCAGATTGTTTGGCCAAACTGATGAAAAATCAAACCAAGAAAAGAATTTTACTAGAAAAAAATAATTTGTCTCTTCAACTTAAAGGTGGTGATCCAACCACAACTAAGCCTTGATACGTGCTTCATAAAAGACTTCCTGGATTTCTCAACACACAGTCCAAAGACTGGGCCAGCACATCCCATCACTAGATTTAAGACTAATCTACCAGCTAAATCTTAATCTACCAGTTAAAAACACTGTGTAGTATCTCAGTGTTGGGCATTCCCGTGGCAGTTATCTACATGTATGAATGTAAGGGAGGAATCATACTTTCTTTTAAGGACTTCAGAGTCTCCTGTCTCTTATTCTCAGGCATCAACGTGTGTCCAGCTGGGATCGTAGGATCAGGAGCATTCCTCCTCCTTTCTTCTTTCTCTTTACGCCACTGCTCCTTCCTTTCCTGAAGGCTATATTAGTGTCAATGTCAAAGGGCAGAGAGGAAAAAAAACAAGGGTGTCAAAAAGGTCAAAAGTATCTAGTGGTGAAATATCATGAGCATTAAGCACACTGACACTGAAGGTTTCAATAACACTCACTATTGAGGAACCTGGCCCTTGACTGCACTGGGTACAGGCTTATCTCTGAGGTTTGTCAGTGACTGGGACCTCCGAAGCACAGTTTTTCCTGCAGTCCGGGCATTATGTTTTATGAAGTCTATTGTCTGACCTTGAACCTGTAACTGCAATTTAAACAATCTGTAGAAACATGTTTAAAATGTAGATGTGAACTTCTAATAAAACTTTAGCAAATCTCACTTGCAAGTCCAGGTCCTGTGTAGAGTTGCAGGAGGCCCGACGCTGCTCAGCTACACGTGAAGTTTTGGACTGTGGCCTCTGTGGGGAAGCAGACCCACCACAGGAATGCGCCTTCAGAAAGTTTTGACACTGTGGCTTAACACTTGGACTGGAAACCTTCATAAAAGAAACAGATTGGTCAAAACCTGATGAGGAAAAATAAAGTGCTCACGGATGGGCATCTTTCACAGATGTGCTTCTTGCCTGCAGCTGAGCCATCACCTTGGATGGGACATTCTGGTATTTTGAGGTGGTCCAAAGAGCTTTAACTGGAACAGCGCGTGATTGTGCCCTCCCAGCCTCCTGCTCTTTGCAGCGTTTCTGGATCTCTCGCAGTCGACGGACATTCTCTTTACCAAAATCATGCATCACTCGCTGTTCTGAGGGTAAGAAAGACTGTCTTAATTTCCTTTTAACACATGCAATCATTCAAATTCATTATTTTCATGCTTTCCATAATAACATGCTAAAAAATGCCAAAAGCTAGTACGTCAGTGTTCAATATTAATAACTAGTAGTTAAAAAAAACCCCCACTTACTCTGTTTTGGAACAGGAGAGATAGAAACACTGTCTATTTTTAGTAATTCCCCTACAATCCCTTTCCGACCTCGTTCCAGGATATGGGTAGCATTGGGGCTGATGCGGGGGTGTTGTGCTGGGGTACGAGCACTGTAGCAACCTGGGTACAACACAGGATCTGGAGCAAGGGGCCCTGAAAGCAGGGCCAAAGTTCCATCATGGTTTCCCTCTAAACGACCCCGAGCTGGAGGAGAAGAGAAAAATAAAATAAACTTGAGCTAGAATTATTAGAGTTTTGTATTTGTTGCAGTTTTTAAGTATTTTGGGTGGCTTTAAAGCCTTTATTGTGATTTATTATAAATATTTAGTTTTCCATTTTAGTTTATTTGAAATTACTGAAATTTTAATATCCAAAGTGGGCCTGGTCATTTCAGTTTAGTTTTTATTAGTTTCAGTGTCATTCCTGTCCTAGAAAACACCAAACAAAACACCAAACACCAAAAATCCACAGTGTATTTAATTTTGATCATAATTATAGTTTTTTTAGTTTTCTTTTCTTAAGTCCAATTTTCATGGTTATTTGAGTTTACCAAAAATATTGGTTTATCCAGACCAACTCACCCTATGGCTCTTTAACTTTGTCTCCAAACCATTCAGCCTAAGCTGACCCTCTGATGGACTCATTTATAATAAACAAACATCTTCAGCTGTGCACCCTCAAACTTTGGCTCCTGTCTTTTTGTTAGTGCCACCATCTTCAAAGTATAAATCATAGCAGGTCTCATTACTATCTTATAAACTTTCCTTTTCACTTTAGTTGCTATCCTTCCATCACAACCCCCCCAACCCATATCTCAATGCTGCAATATGTAAATAAAGGATTGTGTAAAAAAAAAAAAAAAAAAATTATTACTCTAAATTAATTATTACACCACAGCCACGTGGCTGCACCCCACCTGAAGCTGGTCGCTTGTAGTACTGGGGAAACAGAGAAGGATCCGGGGGAATTGGCCCAGATATAGACGAAGGTCCCTCACACATCTGAAAAAGACTTTGTGAATTATTTGCTAGTGTTACTTAAAAACACGTAAGACTGCTGATTTAATTTGGCCTGCACCTTTCTAATAAAAAGTAATTAACCCAACTCATATAGACTATACAGAAGAGCAGCTTCTGTACCTAATTCAGCTGATCGGAATATAGTGATTCTTCAGAATATAGTAGTGGAAATACATGTTCTTCCTCTGTTTCAGGGCTTGCTAAAGGCTAACTATTGCTATTGTTAATTACCTCGTTGTAAAGTTATCCCCTCAACACATTTTCTTTCGACGTATTCAGTATAAGATACAAAACACGCACCTGTTTAGTCACGAATAACTTGCAGGTAATCTTAACGTCGCTGCAACCAGCTGCATTTAGGCTAAAGAAGAGACGGTAATCTATTTACCTCTGTCCCCTGTTGTTTATCAGTTGAGTGTTTTCACGCACGCTGATGACGCCGAGGTCTCGGCACTTGTTGCAGTACTCCTCACCATGGCAACGGAGCAGGCGCACACAGAAATAGAGCAGCCGGGCAAATATTATTCATCGAAAAGCGTATATAGCGATCAAATTCCTGAAAGAATAAGACAAAGACAAAGCGCAGGGCTTCTTAAAACACAATAATAACTGTAATCATAACTAAAACCTCTAAATCCAACGGTTCCTGCAGTTTTAAACCCTTAATCCTGTCGCTCTGTGTAAAGGAGGTATAGTGACCCTGCGTGTTGTCTTTCAGGATCAGCAGTACTCTCTTCTAATTAATTATCGAGCTACACTCAAATCTTAACAATCCCCCTAATCTTAGCTAATGCAAAAATAAATATAAATATGACCAAATATCTGTCAGAGCATGCAGCGTAAGTACACAGGAGGTACCCAGTTTGCCTGATATGCCTAACTCAGGGTTACAAACCCAATCATTCGAAGGGGACATTAGCTAGAGGTCATTGTCATTGACTCCAGAGTGCACTTCTAGTAAATATAGCAGTTTTACAGTTATTATTCTCCCTCTTTTCAGCACTACAGAGGCTTTAACAATATGAATAAAACTTTTCACTAAGGTGCTTGGACTGAGAGTATGTTTACCACATTTCTTTGTTACTGGAGTAAATGAACTATAACAAAAAATATGAAAGATTAGTGTTTGTGGAATTATAGAAACAATTATTCAGTGTAGCAACCCTATTTTTTTAATATAGTATACACTTATATAAACAGAGTACTATAATAAAGCCAGATGCAGTTTTCACCAAATATGACAGTGATTTTCTTCCCTATTTCTTTTTCAGATGTTATCATTATTATTATTGTTATAATAATAATTGCCAAGAACAGATCAATTTTCCCCAGGATAAAACAAATATTTGGATGGATAAATGAAAAATTTTGTTATGATCTCCATTTTATACATGCCCTTTGTGGGTTCCGTCCATGTACACTGGGCTCTCCTGTAATAATATCCATTTCCCAGTAAGAGTATTTTTAGCACCCAGATCTCCATTCTGAAGGTATAAACCCAAAAACATATAATCTTACTTTCTCAGGGAATTTCACAATTAAAGATCACACAGATCACCATGTGTCCAATAGTCTTTAATAAAAGGAAAAAAAACCCAAAACATGGTAGCAGTTTGTACATTGGGTTTTGGATTTTGGTTTTCAGCAGAAAGGGTGGGTGGGGTGTGTGTAATAAAGCATTAAATCTGATCAGATTCTTCCAACCAAACTCCCTCTATTTCTGTTAGCTGGTACATTTACACTGAAATCTCTAAATTATTGTCTATTCTCCCTCAGGCATTATAATTATATATCCTTTCTCCCCTCCATTTTCTCTTAATGTATGAAGATGGCCGTGTTTTAATATTTAGTAATTCCAGTGTACTCTTATATACACTGGAATTACTAACCTCTTAGACCTCTCTGTTACATTTTTCGGCTTCATATCAACATATTTTTCTCTATTTCAAATAGAACAGCTGCTGGGCATTAATTTATTCTCTAATGAATGAGTAGGGATGTGTGCGTCATGGACACAATGTGCATATTGCAAACATTTTATAATAAAAGAGAGATTTAGTGCCCAATGTCACTTGCACAACGGCCCCGCCCTCTGCTGGAGGTCTGACCTGCGCCTGCTCAGTCTGGTTTCCTCTGCTTTCTTCACTGTGCTCCGCTGCAGCGAGCAGTCCTTTTAAACTCTGCAACACTCCGCTACAAAAATAAAGGTGAGTTCTAAGAGTCTTTTGCAAGTCCCTTATTTTATTTTTAAATTTTTTTAAGGTACTGTTTTGCGATTTTTTTTCCTGCAATGGTAGTTGTTGTCAACAACCGCATGATTTTTAGTGAGATATGAGTCACACAAGGGTGGGAGTAGCCGCCGCAGACGGCTATGCCAAGGTTTTAATGCCAGTTCAGGCCTGTGTGTTCCCATAGTTAGCCAAAATTAACTATCATAAAACATCCTCGAAAAACTGAAGTTTAGCCCTCTTCTCAAAACTTACCACGAGTGTTGACGGCATGCAGCGAAAACAACAAAACAAATTTTTATGAGCGATAATAAGTGGGATTTATTGCACTGTTGTGCTGCAACATTTGAAATACACAACTTAAAATAGAGATTGTGCTTTTAAATAAAGGAGATGTATATGAAACGGTGGACGCATCTGGTCATGAGCATGTTCGCTAAGGACAGGGGGACGTGAGACCATAAATCTACTTTAAAAGTCTTATCTGTGTGTTTGTTAAGAAACACAAAAGAACATTAACAACTAGCACCGCTATCTTTTGTCATTGATTGTAACCTGTTGTTCAGGCTTTCCTTCCTGTTTAATTATAGAATCTTATCCTTGCCAATGGCCTGGTGAGACAGAGTTTTATTAGGTTATTTGGATAAAGCAATCAGTGAAAGTGCTATCAGCCGATATTTGGATAATCATTGCTGTTCATTGTTATTGGCATCGGTGTGTGTTATGCAGAAATTAAAAAAAAAGATGCCTGGGTTAATTTAGAAGTGGTGTCCTCACATGGTGTGTTTAGCAGAGTAGTTCAGTAAACGTGGTTCACACCTATCTCAGCACTTTCTGCAGCACATGTAGCAGGAGCTGGTGCAAAGTCTAGTGCTGTATTTAAATTAAGTCGTTAACTAGATAGTGAAAAGCACTGCTGGAAACTATAAAGAAGATCATTTTCAGTTTCAGAATTTCACCATTGCCCGAGCTCTTCTTTGAAAGAGAGTTACTGTCCACGGGCCTTTTGATGGCCTTTAAATGCCTTATTGTGTCACTGTTAAAAGGTATATTAATGCCACTATTGGATGATGCAAGCATTGTACAAACTAAAGCTACTTGTAAACACTTGCTTACACACAGCAGAAGTTTTTTTGTTGTCACTGTACACATTAAAACCCATTAAAAGTGACTCTGATGCAGAACAGAACTGCATGTTTCACTTTACGTTTAAGCTATAACTTGACTGCACTTCACCTTATCTCTCACACACATTCCCTACATTATGGTACACAAACAGACACACACAGTTATCTTGGTTTGGTTATCTGTACGCTATGCTAGAGTTGTGCAACTGCCTAATTGCATATTTTGCACCTTTTTATGGCTTTTTATTGGATGGGAATGTCAGAATTATTCCTTTCATTTAATCCTGCAGACGATGTCAGTTCAACTTAAGAGGTTAAAAATCTGTAATATATATAAGTTGGTCTTCTCCACAGTTAATCTGGATTCAGATTAGATATTTAGATGTTTTTATATTTCACAGTGTATTTAAGAGAAGAAACAACACTCAAATTAGTCAGCTGAAAGAGTGCAACATAAATACTGGGAATTTGTGCTGCTCACAAATTGAGCAGTATGAACTCAAAGCATGTTGCGTTGGACAGTTCTATGGATTTTTAAGTCATTTAACATTTTGTTTGTGTTCAAATACTCCCATGTCATTTATGTGGAGTCATCTTGACCTTTGCGCTCACTCCACTCTATCACCTGGCTACAGCTTGCGTATAATAACGTATGCACATTGTAAGTATTACGATGAGTGGTGGATGTTTTTGCAGGTACAATAAAAGTGCAATACTTGTTAAAAAAATGTATATAGGGGTCTTAATAGGCTGAACCTGGAGGAGAACACATGTTGAAAGCCAAGTCACATGTAATTCAGTGTCATGTTCACATGGGCTAAATTTAGAGCTGAGACTTGGTGAGGAAACTAAGGGGGGGAAAATGGACTATGCGGAGAAGGGGGTGAGGGGATAGAGAGTGGAGAAGGATTGTCTGTCGGGTGGAATGACAAAGACAGATTGGGAATTGCATGTGGTCTGCCACGTAGTTGCTGAGTGTCTCGGAAATGAATATTGAGACCACCGGTGATGGACTGGATATTTCAACATTTGTATTATGTGAAAATGAAGGAAGATAACGCAAGCTTTATTTATCCCAAAAGTTGGAGAGTTTTTTTAGCTTAAGAGTCAGCGTTTTAACTCAGGGGTTGATAGAAAATATTAGAAAGCTAGAGGAGGGTGAGTGAATATTGAACATTCATTTGTGACATATCACCAAAAAAAAAAAAAAAAGACACTTACTATTGGATTTATCCCAAAGTTGGCCATATCAGCCTAAAAGTTGGTGTCTACTACATTTGCTATTCCCCCCTGAACTCTGTTAAATAGCTTTGCATGATTCACACTTTCTTCAACTGGGCTTTGGTGCACACATTGAGTTCATATGTTTTAGCATCTTTTCCCCATTTAAGCCAGCTTTCTCCTGATTGGCTCCCTCTTGAACACAGTAAGATTTAAATAGCAAATCAGTTATCCCCTCTCCCATGTCATACAGAACAAAGTGCTTAGAACAGTCTAAAACCAGAACTTTTGGCTCACAGGAGTTAATTTTTACAGATACTGACCTCTTTATTTAAAACCTTGGTTACCCCTGTAAAGGTAGTAGGCCCAATTTAAGTCTCACTATCGCTTCTTTAGTCATGAATATTAAATATTATAAATGAAATACTTTGAACTGAAAGCCGTTTTTTTTCTGAGTTAAAATCTTTGTGTATAAATGGTGCATTTGGAGAGGGGTTATTGTAAATATAGATCTCTGCAGGTGATGCGCCAGACTTTAAGGAACCTGGCATTAAAGTGCATATTTACCTGTGTGATTTACTTTCGTGACGTGTTCTGTTTTTTGTACTTTTGTGTGGGGGATGGAGGAAAAACCATTTCAAAAGATCTTTTCACATCTACACACAGGCCTGGTTTGCATGCAGTGCACAGAGTGCACTGGTTTACATCAGTTAAGTATGGCTACAGTAGCTGTAACATGCTGTGAGCCACTTTCAAACAAGAGTTTGTATTGTGCGATGATGCTGTTAATTAAAGTGGTGAAGGACTTCTTGCCAAAAGTTTCCCATTGTCGCTCCTTTTACTTCTCATCTGAAGAGTCATGGCACAGAATGTTGGGATTGTACTGCAGCAGGACATGCCAGGAAAAGGCAAACATGCAGAAAACAAAGACCACTGTGTGACGTGTCAGAGCCACGCACCAAAGGGACATGGTGAGTGGGGTGGGGGGTTACATGTAAAAACACAGATGGATTATCATCAGGGTCCCTGGATGGCATGTTGGCTTCATTTCAGGGAGAGAAGGGCTCTTTGGGTCTAAGCAGTTTTCATCTGCTTTCCGTTATCTTTTTTTCCCCCAAGTGACAGCATTTGATCTGTCTGCAGTGGCCCAGTCTTGCATGTGTTAGGAAATGCAGCTATCTTCTGTAGAAGAGACCAGTTAGGTGAGGGGTGCATGAGCAGGAACCACAAAAAGGTGTGCTTGTAGTAAAATATTAAACACTTATAGGATACAAGTCAATGCCAAGGCTGTCACCTTGTTAAAAATGTCTTCTTCACAGACCCAGGGGACACTGATGCCTCTGAAACACTACAGTACAGTGCAGTGGTGTGCAGGAGTGGTAGTTGCTGAGTAACCAAACCAGCCGCTGCTTGTGCTGGCTCTGCTGCAGTGACCTGGCCGCAGTCTGCAAAAAATATGCTATGTTGATATTTGTTCACAGTAATGATGCTGTATTTGTTCATTCTGCAACAGCTGTTGCAAAAAAAAAAAGAAAAAAGACTTGTATATTTACTGACCTCCTAAACTAGGGAAACAGTTTCATTAGTTTAACAACCTCTGCTGCTTGCTCATGTACTGCTGCTAGGCAATCAATAGGGTTTCTGTGGAAGATAGAGGGGGAGGAGAGGAGCTGGATATAACCAGCACCCAGACAGCCCCCCTACTGGCTTGTATTGATGTGTAATGATTGTTGGTGAGTAGATGGTTGATCGAAAATGCTGTTGGCGGTGCTGTCAGCATGTGTGTATGGCCTCAGAAGTGCTATTTGCGTTGCACTGCACGGCTTCCATGAAAGTACAGAGCTCTAAAATTCATTTTGTTTTAGCATCTTGATTTAAAGGGACACTCCGCTGTTGTTTCTGTATCCATTTAATCTTTGTTGAAAAACTACACAATATGTGCTTCAGTAACGCTTGAAAGCTCATATTGTACTATTCTACATGGCACAAATGTTTCACAGGTTGAGGTATGAAAGGCAAATATGTGATCCAACAGATCTGTACTTTAACCCAAACTGGAAAGCTAGAAATCTGGATATTTAGTGCTCTGCTGGACAGACTTTTAAATCTTGCAATTTCCCCAGTATTGTAAAAGTATATTTCTAAATTGCTGGAGTATCTCTTTACATGAAAAGTGCACATATGTGTGGGTGTGTGTGTGTGTGTCACTGCTGTGATTAAACTATTTGTACATTTCTTTCCTCAGGCACAATGGCCGTCCCTCCTGGATACTCGGATCTGGGGAAATCTGCCAAAGATATCTTCAGTAAAGGCTTTGGTAAGTGAAGAAATCTATTTAACATGCATATTTAACTGCTGCTCTTCTGTTGCTATCATACTGAAGCTGTTTGGGCAGAAACTATAGTGCAGGACTGATTTTCCGAGAATGCTTCGTGTGCTCTGTGCTGCAGGTGTCTATTGTTTTTCTGGCCAGTGCAAAGAGAGATTATTTTTACAGCCCTTCTTAGTAATATATATGTATTTATTTATTTTTTTTTAAAATATCCTAATTTCTTTTCCACAGGCTATGGAATACTGAAACTAGATGTTAAGACCAAGTCTCAAAGTGGAGTTGTAAGTATTACTGTTGTCACTGGATGTGTTTTAAATTTAGTTTCAAACGTCTTTCTAAGCACCTAGATGTAGATCAAACGTCTGACTCAAGGCTTTGGAGGTCTTCATGTCAGAGTGCCTGATGTGCCTCTACATACAGTCAGCAGAGAAACACTCCATTGAACAAGTTTATTCCGTACTCTTTCCTCTGAAGCAGCTTGTTCTATCACGAAGGGAAAGAGTTTCACCAAGATGTGCCATGTATCTGTGTTGCCATAAACCGGCTACCATAGTAAAACCACAAATGAGCACTTGCATACAGTTTTCCAAATCTGATCCAGCTTTAAGCCTCACTCAGACAGCATCAAAAAGACATCCACTTTTACTTTTTGTAGCTCTGGTTTTCATTTTCCCAGCAAGCAGTTAAACTGTCACATGTAGACTGTGGTTTTCCCAACTTCCTCTGTTTTCTCTTTTCTCTGCTTCTTCTTTGGATGCTCCTGTCAGATGGTAAGAGTGGAAGAGTGAGTGTGTGTGCATATGTAATCATTAAACGCAGGTGCACTGCAGGGTGCAAGAGTGATAGCAGTTGTTTGTGTGCAGGCTTTCTGCCAACTATTTCTTTGCAGTAATGGCTCACCTAAGTGACAGCATTATCCCAACCGCAGCTGTAATAGCACTGATCGTCAAACACTCATGACCAGCCTCTCCCTCACAGTCCTCAGTTTACCTTCCCAACGCACTTCTGCATCTTAAAGCCGTAGATTTATTTTTTAAATTTTTTTTGAATAACCAGTCATGCAGCCCTGTGAGGGATTGTTTGGCAGAGGAAAAGCCAAAAACGTAATGCTTGTTATCCCTGTCTCCGTTTTCCCCCGGCCTCTAGTGTCTTTAGCTGTGCTCTGATGTCTCTTTCTACTTTCCCTTCCACCTCATCTTCCATTTTCCCCCTCATTACTTGATCCGTGTCTCCTACAGGAGTTCACCACTTCTGGCTCCAACAACACAGATACAGGGAGGTCAGGAGGCCACCTGGAGACCAAGTACAAAATGAAAGATCTGGGCCTCACCTTCAACCAGAAGTGGAACACTGACAACACTCTAACAACAGAAATCACGTTGGAGGACCAGGTGAAGGGGGTTGTGTCAAAATAACATAGGTGTATCTACTACAAATCTCAGATGTGTTTAAATCTGAGTGACCTCTGCCTCAAGGTTAGAGGTCAGAGGTCATGTTTTCTGAAAACATTGTGAATGTGAGATCTTGATAACTAGGGGAAACGTAGGGTTTTGAAATTCATACCATAGGTGGATCTACTAGGAGGCTGAGCTGCCAGTAATATGTTTTTGTTTTAATTAAAAAAAAAAAAAAAAAATATTATTATTGATTGGTTGCTCCTCATGACAAGAAATTTGGATGGCAAGTGTGTGTCTCATGGCTAAAGCTTTGTGTCTGTGATGACAATATTAGAGACATCAAAGAGTAGAAAAAAAAGTTTTGAGTGTTTGGATAATGGTGATGAGTACCTACCTCTTTAAAACATATACGTATGACAGAAAATAAGGAGAAGGTTTAATAATATGTGGTGGCTTATACTTCAGTACTTAATGTATTAAAGCCTTGTTTCTATGTGTAGCTGGCTAACGGCCTGAAGCTCGGTCTGGACACATCATTTGTGCCGAACACTGGGTAAGAGTAACCCTCTGTTCTCAGGGTTTTTAATAAATGTTCTCAATAGTACATGTGTCTAATAAGCATGCTAATAATTACGATCTTTAGCAAGAAGAGCGCCAAACTGAAGACCAGCTACAAGCGGGACTTTGTGAATGTGGGCTGTGACCTGGACTTCGACATGGCCGGCCCCACTGTCCACACAGCGGCCGTGCTTGGCTTCGAGGGCTGGCTGGCTGGTTACCAGATGGCTTTCGACACTGCCAAATCTAAACTCATCAAGAACAACTTTGCCCTTGGATACAAGGCTGGTGATTTCCAACTTCATACCAGCGTGTGAGTCACTACAGCATACCACAAAGAAGCAGGAAACCTTGTTTTTTAAGTTTAGTTTTTTGTTTTTTTTTTCTCCTCAGTTCTTAAATTGTGTTTGGTGTTTGTATTTCAGTAATGATGGCACAGAGTTCGGTGGCTCCATTTACCAAAAGGTGAACAGCAACCTGGAAACAGCCGTCAACCTGGCCTGGACAGCAGGCAGCAATAACACACGCTTTGGACTTGGAGCCAAATACCAGCTGGATAAGGATGCATCCCTCTCTGTGAGAACTGACAAAACATCCTGCACACGTCTAACATGCTAAAATACATAAATAAATAATACATTTTCACTGCTAGCTAATCACGCTATAATTTTTGTGGGACTCTGCTGGAGGTTTGAGTTAAATGTACAGCAGTATTCAGGGGTGGCACAGTGCTGCAGTGGTTAGATCTGTTACTGCATAACAAAAAGGTTGTGGGTTCAAATCTGCTGTCTGGCTGGGGTTTTTCTGTGTTGAGTTTCCATGTTGTTTATGTCCGTGCACGCGTTGTCTCTGGGTATTCCAGCTTCCGGTCACAGTCCAAAGACATGCATGTTAGTTTAGTTGGTGTTGCTAAATTGGCTGAAGGTTTGAGTGGTTGTCTGTTTCTGAGTTGGCCCTGTGGACTGGTGACCTGTCCAGGTTGTACTCTGCCATGTGCTCAGTGACAGCTGTGATATGCTCCAGCAGCTAAGAAAATTGATTGATGAATGGATGTGTTTCAGTATGCCCGCTATGGTAGTTACTGTTTCGGCACAATAATATTGGGTAGTAAGCAATAAGAACGTGAGGCTGAAAATGAAAAGTGACAGAGCTTCTGTAACTGTGGCGCCCAGACTCTGGAACTCTGAGCTTGAGATCTGTGGACTCAGTGGTCTGTGAAGCTCTTTGTGACTTTTATCTTGAAAGGTGCTATACAAATAAAATTGTATTTATTTATTTATTATTTAACCATTGTGTGTGGACTGTGTAAATAATGAGTTAAGAAGCAAACTCAGTAAGCTGAGTTGAAATGAATGATATTTGACAATAAAATAAAGGATATGATTAAGCAAAATGTGAATGCTCTAAAGATACCTCCTGCTAGGGACTTCAGATATTCTGATAATCACATATCGACCAAAGACCACTGAACAGATTTTTATTAGCATTAATTCATTAATTCACTCATGAATTTACCTAAATGCATTAATTTATTTATTTATTGCATCCTTGCTTTTTTTTTGTGAGTAAAGGGGTGCCACTGAAAGTCTTCATCTGTTGATTGATCACACCAGGCTCACAAAAAATGTTTATATTGTTGTTAATATTTTGTTGTGATTTGGCGCTATATAAATAAAATTGAATTGAATTGAATTGAATTAATAAGTTACATTTAAAAAAAGAATTACAGTCCATACTTATTTCTTAATAAAACAAATTCAATGACAAAAAGGATAAACAGGTTTTAACCCCTCCCAGAATCATCAAGAGATTTTTACAACAACTCTAAAATGCATACGGAGGAAGTCACTGGATACCATTCTGTTGTTATTGTTGTTGTTGTTTTTTTTTGTTTTTTTTTAAATGAGCATCCATCCAATAGTTGTTCAAATATTTGAATCTAGAACAAGCTACCTACTGAGTCATCCCTACAGCTGCGTGCTTCTCGAACATCATTATCTTACTCCTCTGCAGCAGTTGCCTGAGGCTGATTGATATTCATATTTATGATAAACTCCATATTATGTAACCTACTCTATCTACTCTCCTAATGCAGTGTTTGACTATTTCACCTGATGATCTGTTTCTCCTCACAGGCCAAGGTTAACAACGCCTGCCTCGTTGGAGTTGGATACACACAAACACTCAGGCCAGGTTAGCTGGTTGACTTCTTTAAAAGAAAAAACATGTTTTCTGTGATAACAGCCTAAAGAGCATCTGTATGGTTACATGATGTGATGCTCTTTCCCGCAGGAGTGAAGCTCACCCTCTCTGCTCTGATCGACGGGAAGAACGTGAACGCCGGTGGACACAAAATCGGCCTCGGTTTCGAGCTGGAGGCGTAAGGATTGAACAGGACTGGCAAGAGGAGAGGAAAGCAAATGCAGGAGAAGAATACACCACTATGGCCCCACTCAGCAACGCATCAACACATCTTCCCTCTGAGACACACACACTTTGGCCTTAACCCTGAAACTCCAAACAGCCTCCAAGACCTCTAGTACTGTAATTCTAAAGCAATCAAGTATTTCACAGTGTTATTGACATGACCCACACATCAGTTTTGAGCATATATTACCAGAGTACCGCATACAATAGTCTTGCAGCCAGTTTATTCAAATACCCCATTCTCTAAATACTGTGCTACATCTCGGCTGCTTTGGCCAGACAAAGTGCACTTTTAATAGCATGTGTCAAACCTTTGTATTGTGTCTGAAGCACCCTGTCATTCTGTGTTATTCATGAAGGTTTTGTTCAGATACTCTGGGATTTAGACATTAGTGAGATTGTTAGAGGGTGCTTGTTAAGGTATATTGTAGTTTTGTTGCACGCTTTAAATGCTAATAAGGTTTTTTTCCTTTTTTTTTGACTTTTCATTGTCATATTGACAACTGATGCAATAGAGGCTAGAGAGAAATAAGCAGGAAAAAAACGGGTCATGTGTCTGACTGAGTGGACTGCCTTTGTTTCCACCATTAGACCTAAATAAAACAGTAAAACACTGTGAGCCCTCGGTTGCCTATAAGTTTATTTTTCAGGTTTTGTTTGGTCAAAAAATTAGGATGTCTGTATGACCTCTTTGTCTTGTCATGTTTTGTGTCCTGTAACTGTTAAACCTTGAGCACTACATTTTACTTTACCTGTGCTGTGCTTTGTATAGGAAGTTAGCCATCATTTAGGACCTCAAACTGACTTTATTGAATGAATGAAATAAAGACTTTAAAACAGATTTTTAGTGTCTTGTGGTTTGTTTGTTTTTTTTTTTCTCTCCACTGATGTTAGTCATGTGAAAAATTGTTTTCACAGGACTCTGCAGTCCTGTACCCCCGTACTACTTCCATAGGAAGTAGGAGGGGTAAGTATTGGCCAAGTGCTGGTAATTAAATAAACATAATTAACTGATCATCAGCAAGTTTGACCACCCCTGTAAATGTTTTGGCATTTGCAGGTTGGACCTTGCAATGTTCACAGAAATTGCAACAAATCCACAAACTGCATCTCAGACTCTGCAGGACGGTTATTATGTTAAATGTCAACGTTGGAGTACAATTGGCAAAAGACTGAACAAGTATGGTTTCCATAGATGACTTGCCAGGACAAATCCTCTTCTCTTGGTGGCACATAAGTTTGCAAAGTGACTTCTAAACAGACCACAAGACTCCTGGAACAGTATTCTTTGGACCAGTGAGACCAAAGTGGAGATGTTTGGCCACAACACACAGGACCACATTTGGGGAAAACGAAACTGAGCATTTCAGCACAAACGCCTCATAACTGTCAAGCACAGTGATAGGAGGGTGATGAATTGGGCTTGTGATGGAGCCACAGGACCTGGGAAGCTTGCAGTCATCAAGTTGAATAAATCTGTGTATAACAAAGTATTCTAGAGTAACACGTGAGGACCTCTGCGAGCCAAAGCTTGGCTGAAATCCAGTCATGCACTGATCCAAAGAATCAAAGTTGAGATCTATGCACAGAGAGCTGTGCAAAAACAAATGTTTGCATACTCAGTTCCTCCAGAATGTGAGCGACTGACAATTGTATAGAAAAAGATTACTAAAGGAAGTAAGATGGAATACCCGCATTAGAGGTTACAAATTATTGCTGCTAAAAGTTCTACAAGTAATGAATCATGGGATGTACCAATTTGTTTCCACAGGACTGCAGACAAGCACTAATCCACATGACTGTATATTACTTTTCTTAATCACAATAAAACGGTGAAGGCCATCAGTGCCCTCCTGTCCAAACAAATTATTTGGAAATGAAACAAAGAAAACACCAGATCACATTAAAACTGCTTACCAGAGTCAAGATTTAATTTTGTTTGACATTTTTACAATCTTAACAGCATAAAGTCTGTACACAAAAGAATTCTGAGATACTTTATAATAAGCATCACCTTGTGTGATCTTTACAGTACTACCTTTAATTGTTAGGCTTACGATGGAAACGGGAAGAAAAATGTGAAAACAATTGTGG